>NC_048893.1:93157007-93470271 GCF_011077185.1 Oxyura jamaicensis
TGGTTTTTTTTTTTTTTCTTTTTTTTTTATTTTTTTTTTTAACCCCCCCCCCCCCCCCCCCCCCCCCGAAAAAGGGAAAATTGTAACTTTTAAGAAGGACCAAAAAAAAAAAAAAAGAGGGAAAAAAAAAGGAGCAAATCCTTAATCCTTATTCTTGAAAATAAGCATATGTACCCACATGTGCACAAATCTGTTTGATGAACTTCGGAAGTAGTTTTGGTAATTGGTAATTGCAAAGGTGTGTTTTACAGAAGAGAATTTTTTACGTGTTAGCTTGATAGTACATTGCTGCAGCCATGCAAAACTCTAAAAGAGGGAAAATTTTATTCCAACTTAAAAAAAAAAATACTCAAAGATGTTAAATTGCTTTATTATTTCTAAAACTATTTCTAAAACAGTGTAGGTTAGAGAGAGAAATGGAGAATAAACAGAAAAATCTACTCTAGATACTAAAAGACGAAGGCATGTTCTATATTGTAAGGACTTTTTATTGCAATTACACAATATCATTTTTACTAGGGTTATTTCTGACTTTCATATAAGAGGTTTTACTTGGATTAGTAAACCAATGTTCTGATCCCATCTGCTGTTTTTATCTTTATTGTCTATGTTCCACTGACAGTTAAAACATCCCTCCCAGAGAAATATGCCAAGTTATATCTAAGCTTTTGAATGTGTCATTCTGTCTTTGGCTGCTAGCCAAAGATATGTGTATAAATTTCATCAGTAGTTGAAACACCTTGATGATACCTTTTCTTGTTCTGCTTTATTTCTTTCAGCATTTCAAATACAATTCAGCTCAATGCATCTTTCAGGAAAAATCATTACTTTTCTTTTTGGAAAAATACTTGTTTTGGGAACACCGACTTTCTAAATTTTTAGCCCTCTGGTCTGGCTTGTCACTCATTGTTTAGAATAAAAAGTCCTTGAGAAACTTCCTGGGATTTCTAAAACTAAGATTGCAGCACGTGTATTTTCATAGCTCTAATTAAACCATACATTTCATTACTTTAGAGAGCTATCAAGTAATTTTTTTAATAGCAGAATAATGATACAAATTTATATAAATATTATTATATGTAACAGATGTAATGATGATTGTAATAAGAACATATATCTTTTGGATCATTTGTTTTCCATGCTGGTTGATTTCTTAGTAAATTCAAAGTTCATGGGAACTTGGCAACTGAAATCCTATAGTAAGCTATTAGTTCATCATTCTAGTGTCATCCTTTTTTGTCCTGCTGCCAGAGAGAGAGACTTTGACAAAAACTGTAGCACTCCATCAATGGGAAATCCCTTTCTACATGATGGAGTTGTCAGAGCCTTGTGTCCTAAGACATACAAGTTAGATTACAAAACCATATAATGTGATCTGCTCCAGCTGTGGAAGCAGACCAAGCATCATCATGTAAAAGTTACAGGAGGGCATTTCCTTGGAAGCATGGTGTTGGTATGAATGTACCTCGTGAAGAACTCCCTCCCTCAAAACATTCTGTACTAAAATGCGAAGGCAAATCCAGATTCTCCAGTGACATAACCATTCAAATATTTTACTCTCATCTCTTGTAGAATTTACCCCCAAAACCTTCACTTCAGTTTTCTGCATTGTGTCTGTAGAGTAAGGTGCTTTTTCCCTAAAAAAATGCTCTCAGACCACCAACACCATGGTTCTATCGGAAGATCTTTCCCATCATAGTGTGTATGCTTCCCTTTGTAACTGTTTATATTTACATACACCATCAGATTATTTCTGCATACTTATTTTTTACGCATCACATATGGTTTAAAAGGTTTTTTTTTGTTTGTTTGTTTGTTTTCTGTCAATCTCACAAAGTCAAATTTTCATTTTAGAAAAGAAGAGTAAAGCCAACTTCTATGGCTTATACTAACAGTGTATTACAGACTGGGTATCTTTTGACTGTGTAATCTCAGAAAATCTTGATGTGAAGATTTTGGTGATAAGGAATCTAGCAGATCTGCTTTACAGCTATCAGATCTCATTGCCTTTTAGCTCACTTAAAATATTTCCTTCCTGTTAAACACCTCTGCAGTGTTTATGTGCTCATGGTTTGTGATAAAGTTGCACTTGAACCTTCGCTTCTGATAATGTGCACTTTGCAGCTTAAACTTCATGGAACTGCAAGGCAGTGTGGGAGTGGGGCTTCGCAAACATGCCTAAGGATATTCCTTAAAACTTATTAAGTGATTTTCTATTCTTTTCTCAAGTCTTTTCAGTTACGCTGTTCCCTGTTGTTTCACGTTCCAGCTGTCTGCTCAACTAATATGGAGGAGAACATAGAAAAATATTTCCCTGCCTTCTGGAGCATATGTTGTCATCTGTTTATATATCGTAGGATTCAGTCGTCTTCTGTTCAGCAGACAGAGGCTTGCAAACAAATACTAATTGTTATCTTCAGGGATTTTATTACCTCCAAAGTTAGGTTTGTCTTCACTTAGTGAGTTAAAAAAATCATGATGAAATTTTGCTGCTTAGAAAATCTCAGTAGTATAACCTTAGTACTGTAGTTTGAAGTCAGTACTTAAAGACAACATTAAAAGTTTTCCTAGAGGTATAACTTTGCCAGTCTGTGTACACAACTTCTCTGGCCTAATTTTTCAATGTTCACATTTATGCTATCAATAGTTGTTTATAAGGGAAAGGTCAGCAATAATTAAACAATCCTAAAATGTAATGTTAAACAGAGAACAGATGAATAGGGAAAGTACCCTTTAGATTTTAGAAGTTCTTTGGGGTGTGTTACTAGTTCAATAACTGGTAACCTGTGCAGCATGAAGCACAATTCTTCTGTTTCCTCTTAAGATTAATTAGCTTCGTAGCATATTAATCAAACCAGGTTGGGAAGAAAAATCAGAATGTGTATTCCTGCGTGGTTCTCAGACATCTCATTTGTTTAATGGAGCCATTTGGATAATTAAGATCAGTACAGGTAATTTAGCTAAAGTGCAATCTACAGGAAAGATTATCTAGCAATTTACTTGTGTTTATCTCAGGTTTTTTGTCTTGTTTTTCTCCCTAGTTATTTATACACACAGCTCAGTAGTTTAAAAGGCTGCTTCTTTTCTGAAGTGCATGTACATGGAACATGGGAAATATTCCTTTGTACTGACAAAACTATGCAAGGTTGTTTGCCTCTAGGAACACCCCCTCAAAGCAAGTAGCTAAGAGTGGATCCTATCTGTATCCCTGAAAAAACTCCACTCTTGACTTTCCTTTCATCTGAAAAAACGGAGCTCATCTCAGTGCTGGACTTGAAGCTAGGTGAGGTCGTACCCTCCCTGCCACCTTTTTTTTTTTTTTTTTTTTTTTTTTTAGTAAGAGGAGAGGTTTCAGACTGACAAATGATTATGCTGCTACTATCATTGGTAAGCATGGGAGAAAGTTGTGTTAATGGGCTATTTGGGGCTGCACCTACAAACAGCAAGGAGGGGCTGTAGTTGAAATTTCAAGTACCCAGGTGGAATAAGACAGTCAATAAAGCCCTTTATACATGGCTTAGCTCTCTAATGGGCTCAGGTACAATTGTTTTATTTAAAAATATATATCTATGTATGTATAGTTCTGTTGGATTAATTTTGGTTGCATGCTACCTTAAAAAGCTAACACAAACAATCAATCTGGCTTGTGTTCACAGATTTTCCCTGTAATCAGTGGTGAGATACGAGCTACTTTAGGGGTTAGCCTCTTTTGAAGACCTGAATTGGTCTCCAGAAGAGCATCTTTTCTTTTTCGTACTTGGAGTGGAAATAGACTAGTCTGCCATCTAATTTACATGTTAAATTGCTTGGTGTGAGTATCTCCTTTTACATCGTATGCCCTTATTCCTAAGGAGAAGATCTCCACAATAAGAGCATATCCATAAAATTCAGCAGCATTGGTTATTGGCTAAAATACCCATCATGAGTATCAGTAGTAGCATCTGGCCCATGACAGATTTGAATTGCAAGAAACTCCCAGCAGTGAGCTGTATTTCACTAGAGGTAGACTCAGTCACTGTGCATTTTTTGCATTTGGGGGGAAAACAAATGCTACAGCAGTGTGTGCAGTAAGGCAAATTAATTTAATTACTTCTGGAAATGTAGTTTTATAAAGCTTAGCATTACCAACCAGCACACTGCATCTGACCAAATATTAGTAGCTTTGAAAATCGTATGAAAGCATTTTGCATGAATTGGACGTTAACGTTAAAATGAAATAGAATTGTGTGATTTGACTACTTGCTGAAATAAGATGCATCTATGGTCCAATAATTAACATCTTAGAACTGCTTGTACTAAGCATCTCTGATACTAAATGAGATGATTGAAAAAGCCACTGCGTTTTGAAATATGGCGTATTAATAAATTAGAGGAGAGATTAAAAAGCACTGCAGTCCACAGAGCACACCGTTCCAGCACACTCAGGTATTACATTAGTAGCTTCATCTTTCAAAATTAGCAAACACACCTTGCAAGGCAGGGATTTGAGACAGTACACGCGAATCTGTTATTCCAGTTCAGAAATTCAAAACCTATTCAAGCAAATGGATCCATAAAAGCTATTAGCTCGAGGCTTGCTGCTGCAATTCTGACTATTTGAACAGAATTTTTTTTAACAGCGTGTTATTAAATGTATTGTACACAGCTGTTTGTTTCCCTTTCCAAGATTCAGAAGTTGTTTACGCTGCTGCAAAGAAGAGAAAATTGCTCACACAGTACTGGCAGGAAAATTGTTTTGTTAACTTGGAAGCTAATATTCCTAGATATGGTACCTGCTAAATACCTGCTTGTGTAATCTTTACCCCAATACTACTTAATAATGTAGTGATTTAGTGCAACAAGTGATGGCAGTGCATCTACGCTGGGTAGATTTCTGTGGGACTATTATTCATAGTAGTCAGTACTTACAGATGCAGCAGTAAGTACTGGCAAGATTAGCTCTTTATATTTTAAGTGTAATCGGAGTCAAATGGGATACCGGGCACCTCTTAGTGTTTCCAGAGTGCTGTTCATTTGATGCTTCTCAGAGAGGAGAGCTCAGCTGCCTAGAGCTCATACATCAAGCACTGCAAGCATGAGGCAATAATAGAAAATCCAACTAGTGGCTAGGGACGTGCATTTGGGCTGTTAAAGGAGGAAAAAAAAAAACATCAGGCTTGGCACTGGGGGTGTATGTTTGGGCTGCAAAGCATCAGTCACTGTGAAAGTAATAAAGATATAACTGACAGCAGTTCTCTGTCTCTCTGTGCGTGCATATATGCTTAAGGTTGGACAGTGACACAAGTGGGCTATGATTACAGCTGTGACATTCGTGCTGCCTTAGTAACAATGTCAGTACTTCCATTTAAAACCACTATATTCACAAGTTTTTAACTCAGCCAGATAAAATAGCTCGTAGCTTCTGAGCAATTTTTTTCTCCTCTTTAATAAAACTCAACCAAGGTTTTACAAGATAGGTGTAATTCACTTTCCCCACCCCCAACTGCCTTGTCCTTCAGCGTGTATTGAGTTGGATGCCTTGAGATCTACAAAATGCAAGTTTTAAAATATTTTATTTGGGTATTATGCTTTTAAGGCATATCACTGGTGTTCTTTAGGCAAAAGTAAAAATGGAACAAGGAGTAGTAATAGTAGATTTTAAGTCAAGATATCAGCTTTATAGGCTTTATATTATCTGCCCCCAAAAAAGGTGTTGTCCAGCACTGGAGATATGTGTTCAGTGCTCTTTCTAAGTATGGGCTCTTTCTAATAGACACACATTATTAACACACAGTATTAACTGCTGTGCAGTGACACTACATGACCTAGTATTCAAGCATAAATTGAACATAACGTAGTGTGATTTCAGATGCTAATCCCTATGAACGTGCCTTGCCATCTTTGACTTTTGTTTAAGTGCTTAGATGTGTAGCTGCTCACAGATTGAAGTAAATGTTCCTTCTCCGAAGAATATCCTCAGCTGATAGAAAGGTGTGGTGAAAACACACAAGATTGTAAGAGAAACACAAATAATTCAGGTTTGTAGGATCTACTTAGTGTTATTAGGGTTTTAATAGGAAGTTGACTTTTTTTCTCAATAGTATATTTTTTTATCAGATAACTGGAAATGTATGATATTTAATATCTGTAAGGTAAACAGTCAAAGACTGAGGGAGTGTGCAAGAGTCTGAATTAGGCAGGCTGATGTGTGCCTTACTACAGCCAGGTAAATATCAGACAAACATTTAAGTTCTGCCAGTAGAAATTGGTTCTGAAACAAAAATGAGTTACGCTGATCATGCCAGCAGTTTTTTATGCCAGCATTGTTCTGGATACTCACTTCTGTTCCCAGCTGGAACTGGGAACTACAAAGACAGAGTAATTAAAAGTAATGAAAAAGCTGGAAGAATAAACTTTGGTGGATTATCCCCTGGTTTGGGTGCTGCTTGGTGACTTCTGCTTTTGTTTTGCTGTTCGGGGATGGTGCTCACATGTAAGGAGCATGCAATCTTTCTAAGAGGTGCTCCACTACAGAACTACAGAAGGCAATTCATGCTCTGTGCTCTGAACTAATTCTTATTATCTTGGGAAAAGGACTGTCAGGTTATAGCAGGTAGATTGCTCAACATTTTTGGTTAATGTTCAGTAGTACTCAAAAGCCAAAATGTGATAGTTGCTAAAAAATAAGCCTGGAGGAGCATGTGCAATAGAACTACATGTCAAGTACTGAGATGACTACGGAGGATTTGTCAACATGGGAAAGAGAGTGGAGTTTGTAGCAGTGATAGAAACATATCAAATTATGATAAGCACCAAGAACTGGAATTAAGAAATAATTGTTCATTGTTTGTCACAGTGGCAGGAGTAGAGACACTCCATGAATCAGTTAGCTGGAAGGCTCAAACACACAGCACGTGATACAAGAGAACCTAGCTGTCTCAGGGTGTGGAGGCTCAAAGTTTGCATAGGTTTGAATGCCTTCTTGGAGAAGAAGGAAAGTTACGAGGGCAATTAAACTCAGCCTTACCTCCGCAGACTTCAGGAAATTCTGAGCAACAGATTGATAGATGCTGTGAAAGATGGGAGAAGTATCTTATGTATTCCATCTTATGCTGTTCCCATGCATCTGGCATCCCTCTCCTTTTGTGTGTGGTGGCCAGAGAGTAGTGCTCTTAAGTGGAGTCCCAGTGAGGACTGATGTTGGTTAGTCAGTTACTTGGGTATGGTAAGCATTGATTTGACCAATGTCCAGATGGAGAGGGATTTCAATGTGATTTAGTAGGAATGGACACTTGTTTTTGGCAAATGCATCAACAGTTCTCATGCATGGCTTTTGCACGGCTGTTGCCCATACATTTCTATTTGGCAAGTAAATTATGTCCAGCTATTCACCTGGGCAAAAATTACCCAACACAAAAATCATACTGCCAATCATGTTCTCACTATCTCTTGAACACTTGCTGCTTGTCTTGTCAGGACTGAGGGCCTAGCGAGCTCCCTTTCTGTGACAATGCAAAGCTTTGCTGATGCCATGACCCACAAAAACATTCCTCTCTTAATCAGTGGCCGTAACTCTGTCTGTCATTCATACTACTAGCAGATTTTCTCCTATTTTGGGGGCAGGGGGAAAAGTCTAGAGATGACAGCAATCACTGTGGCTTGCAAACATGTCAGTTACTGTGACAACTAGACCTTATTTATTCCGTATATTTTGATGCAGCACTAAGAAGTTTAAAATAGACTTCTTTTTTTTTTTTTTTTTTTTTTTTTCCCGCTTAGCAGAGACTTAAATTTGATCAATTTTGAAGCCTTGTGTGTAATTGGAATGTGTGTCAAAAAGCAAGGAACATAATAGGCTGAGGGTTCAGGCCATAAAGTGCTGCAGGTGTGTGAGTTACAGTGCAGGCATAACTAGAGAGGCTGAGCCAAGAAGAAATCCTAGTCAAGAAGGTGCTGGGAAATCAGACAGACTGAATTTATGCCATAGGAAGCCACAGACTCCACATCAGCTCTGAAAATGAATTTCCCACTTTTCTGGGGACCAGCAGCACTCCCCAAAGCGAGTGGTGATACAAGGGGCAGCTCCGCTCCCTGTCAGCCTAGCTGCTGACTTGCAAATTACAAGTGAGTAAATAGGAAGTGCAGAACAGGTAATAGAGAAAGAAAAGAAAGGGGAAAGCAGGAGCAGAAAAGTCATGCTTACCTTTATAGCCTTTTCAGGCTTCCTGCAGAAAACAGTGGCTACAAGAGGAAGGAACAGCAGGGTGATCATCCTACACCAGAGGAAAAAGGGCCTTAAGGCAGACAGAAATCTGGGCTGGGGGTGTCCATGGAGAATAAATGAATTAAAACCATTGTTTTGCAAGGAAGTGTTAGAATTTTGAAATTTATGAGATTACATTTCCAATTTGAAGAACAACCCAGTGCATCACATCACTGTTTCAACTCTGTCTCAGTTGGAACTGTGTGACCAGAGTTATATTGATGCAGTTCCTGTTTAGATCAAATTATTTTCTTGACTAAATATAGAGTAATTGGCTGGAGATGAGCATCAAATATCTTCTAAGAATATTGTAGTATGTGTAGCTGTAATTGCACTACTCGCTTTGGTGCACCATGTTTTTCTTCTAAGACAGAGTACAGAAATCACACGTGCAGGACTTTACCAATTGTCCTCTCATAATAATAATAATAAAAGTTAGAAATGGAAACCCCATTGATAAAACTTAATCCTGGGCCAGTTTTCTAAATAAATAATTCAACATGTTAGTTGATGCTGGTGACTCATGGCTTGAAAAAGCTTTGTAATTCATGCAGATAGAAGAGAGAGTCTAACACTAACTAGGTATAGAGATCAATTATTTAAGTTTTAATAACAAACATGTTTAGTAAATTTGTACAATGATTTACGAGGAGACGGGAGAGCCAAGTGTCAGGCCCTCTCAGGGTGATAAGTAAGGTTTTACACACTTTTTTTGGCTGTACACCTATATGTATAATGTACCTGTCTGAAATAGGTAATTATGCTGCCCTGTAGCAGTTACTATCCTCAGTTGTTGTCAGCCCTGTCATGATAGTTTCAGTACCCATACCTTGTGGAAGAATAAGCCATTTTCTCTTCCACCATTGCTGATTTACGTCAGTCCCCTGCTCTCTCAGAGTTTGAAACTGTGTGAGTTACACATGGATCTCTTTCTCCTTACTCCACTCAAGTGTTGAATCCATTGCAGAGCTCAAATGATCCTTAGGCACATCCAAGTGGGACTTTTTTATTAACGATGAAAGAATAAATAAGAACACTATTCTGTACATAAAAACATGACCTTCTGGATTTTTTCCAAGAGCAGCTCTCAGTCTCAGATTACTTTTGCATCTCAAATTATTAAATAAAGCCAAAGCACAAATGGGTTTAGTGCCAAGTAGGCTTTGAAGACTGAGAAGGGATAATTAGGAAGTATGGACTTTGGTAAGTGAGGCAGATGTCCCTAGGCTTTCTGTTTGGACTGTGGAGAGAGTCTTGACTCTCCCAAAAGAGGACTGAGAGCAGAAGCTGCAGTATTAGGGCTCTGAATTGCCTGGGAGAGGATGAAGGATTGGGAGTTTGGGGAAAGTTTTCTCTTTTGACTGCACAAGAAAAGGAGCCCATAAGCTTTCTGGCTGCTTATAAGCTTCTTGAAGTTTTTCACTGGCCCTTGGAGCTGTTAATACACCTGAAAGTCTTTGAGAATGATTGAATCTGGCTGGGGACTGTCCTGATACCTCTCAGCTGAGAGAGAAATTGCTGCTACAGTCATTCTGCTATAAACAAAGTGGAAAACCTGGTTTGTTAACTGAATACAAGGTTTCTTTTCAGGTTGCATGTGAATGTAAGTCTATATGCTTTCTGGTGTTTAATCCATTTTGTATTGAAAGCATTACACTAGGTTAGTTTTGCACAAATCTCATTGTGTTTTCAGTAGAAAAGCTTCATAGGGTTACCGTGAGAAAAATAAATGCAAATAAGAGTCTGTGTTTTGCTGATGGTTATAAATTCCTCTGCCTTTTAGTGTCATAGCTGGAGAATTGGGTTAAGCTTCTGGGCATGAGCACAGTAGGTTTCTGTGTTTATTCTGTATAATCTAGTTTTCCCTCTCTTTTTAATCTTTGCCTGCTTGCCAGGCTTTCCTTCATGGCCTCCTTTCTACTGCTGCATGCTGGGTTTTGTTCTCTCATGTTTTCTGAAGCTTAGACATGAAAGGACAATGAAATGGACATTTTAATCAATTAACTGTAGCTTGATCAAAGTTTTATTCTTCCTTGTTGTTGTTTATAGTGTTTTTATTTACAACAGCTTCTAGTTGGGCTTCTGATTCATGTGGTGTGACAAAGTCACTCTTGCATAGTACAGCAAGCTGAGAGTCTAAAAATTGTATTTGATCAAGGCCTTGCTTTAATCGCAGATCATGTCAGAGCCCTGAGCAGCAGCTCGGCTTTCCTTGTGGTCTAATGCTGAAGGCAGAAAGGGAGCGTGCTGGCATAGCAAAATACACACTAAGCAGCAAACACATAAAAAATGCCTGAATGTCCATCCTCCAGCCCTTTATTCAATTCCTTTTGCTTTCAGAGGCCACCGGCTCTCTTTTATTCCTCTTAAAAGGGAATAGCAAACACCTTCAGTCTCTACGCTTGTCAAGAGTTTGTTTATCCTTTCTGACTCATGAGAAGTAACTATCCAAATCTGTTAGAAGTATATACAAAAATTAAATAAGGTAGTATTTTATATATGAGAGTGTTATGGCTTGTTTGGGATTGCTTAGGTCATTTGGCTGTTTTAAGTGCTGGGGTAACTTTTTTCCCTTACCTCCCCACCTCTCTCTTTAAGGGTGCTACTTGCCTTAGGCACCTTTCTTTTTCTTTTCTTTGAGTGTTACTAACAATTATAATAATTTTAAAAAAATTCTATAACCTACCCAAACAATTCAGACTGCAAATCTTGATTTTTTTTTTTTAAATATATATATATTTAAAGTTCTATGTATCTATGATTTGCTGAAGGGATGTGAAATCTGGGAAAGAGATGCGTTCGGTTCAGGTACATCCCTCAGGAAGTCTGACTGACTAAGGACAAGCTGAAGATGTTTGGAAAACCTGCTGCTTGTAAGTAGCCAGGAAAGTCTTTTGTATTCAATGACTGATTCTAATTGAATTATATCTTCACTGAAGATAGCCTGAGCATATTTGACATCAAGATGTGGGGAAAATATGGGTTTCCAACTACTGGTGGAAGTTTCTGGTGGTCATATCAGGTGTCTACGAGCACCTGAGAGAAGACCAAGAGAGCTTTCCTGTTGCTACCCTGGTTTCTCTTTCCCATGCTGTGAGTTAGGCAATGTTAGGGAAGAAGTCAATTTGATTTCAAGGGTCAGGATTTTACTGCAACAGTTGGGTATATGTCAGATCGCTGGGGAAAGGGGGAGAAGTGCAGGAGAAGAAGTAGTGGCTTGTGTTAAAGTGAACTGGCAGTTTTGAGGAGAGGAAAAAAAAAAAATTGGAACCATACTGGATAATCAGTAGATCTTACAGCTTTTGGTCCACAGGCAATTAGTGTGCGTGTCTTGTTCAGTAGTGGTGTCATGCAGGGGATCTTGCCATTTGAGCTCAAGAGCTTGGGTTTCTTGAAAGTGTGTCCAAAATGGCTGAAGGTCGTGCTCTGAACTAAGATGCGAGTGAGGTTCAGGAATGGCTTTGCGATCAAAGTAGTGGAGTCAAAGCTCCTGGCTGCCCTTCTGTAGTGTGCTCACACAGTTCAAGCAGAGATTCAGTCAGGGGGCCTCATGGCTCATCTCAGAAGGACCTTCCTCTCCCATATCCCGGTGCTACTTAGGAAACTTGACCTGCACATGCAGCATTTGTAACAACCACGTATTCATGCTGATCCCTTTATATAGGAAATAAATTATCAGTTTTGATCTTCAGATTTCTACATGTATATAAATACAAGCAAGGAAGAAATGTCTGTTTTGTTTTCTGCATGTTTTTTCCAATCCATCTTCCCCAGTGGCAACAGTTAATGAAAAAGATAATTTTATTAATTAAGCATTCAAAACAATGCAGTTTGTTGCTGCCAGCCACTTGTTTGGAATAATCCTCTATGCATCATAACCTTCTATCTCTGTGTTTAATTGCTTCCTCCCCCCTTCCCCATCTCTTGAGCACTCTTTCAAAAATCTCTGCTGACCTTTCATGCTGCTTTTGCATTTCATGTAATTTCAGTTAAGAAATGTTTAATTACAAAAATAATCACTTTTGTTTTTAATCTGTTTATGCTTTTCTGCCTGGCTCTTTTTCCTCCTGTGTAATTCTTACTGATTGCAATGATGCCTGTGTTAAGTTAAGAGTTGATCTCTCCCACTTCTTAAGGAAGGACTCATTCGTAATTATAGGTCATCCTTCAGTCTAACATGCTTTTTAATCAAGCACCAGCCAAGACAACTCCATCTTTTGATCATCAGATTTGGGCTATTCTTTGGGCATTTCAATGATTCATCTTATGTTATTTTTTGCCATTCACTGACTCATCTCAGTGAATCAGATTTGGGGCCATAAAAGGCTGTTGTGCAGCCAGATACAAGAGCACTTGCCTAACTCTAAGTGAATGATCCCACCTATAACATCAGTGGGGAGGGACATCACCTTGCTATCAAGAGGAGCATTGCATATGGAGGCAATAAGTCAGTAGAAATAAGCAGACCAAGTGTTTTTGCACCGTGCAGGTTGAAGGACCTAAGCAGGCCATCCTGTTCAGTGCATCTCCCTAGATTCCCTGTTTCATGAATGGAGGGGCTCCCCCAGAGAGTGACCAAGGCTGCCTAAGTTAGGCACTATTCTCACGAAGGGAACCTGAGGAAAGCAACTGCAGCTCCTTTAGCTTGGCTTGTAAATACTAATCCAGCTCTGCTTTTGCAGGCTTGCCTTGTTGTCTCTGAGAGCAGTCACTCATGTGTAGCCTGATCCAAACCCTCTGCAGGAAAAGAGTCTTCCTACAGCCTCCTGTATGTGTGGGGCTTGAGGCAGATTGACTGGGACAAATCCTACGTGTCTTTACACTCATCTCTGATGAAGAGACTGACCTCTGATTTACAGCTTTGTCACTGTTAGCAGAAAGTGGCTCCCTGATATTAACGTACTGGTGACAAAGGAGCTCACAGAGTCAAGTCCATCAGAGTAGATGGATGTGAAGGAGATTAATTGCAGATTAATGACAGAGTTGCTATATCTGGAATAAAACAGTTATAAATTTCACTCCCCTGGATTTACTGTGGTTATGCTTTTTAGTAAGTGTGACTCAACTTGATCAACCAAGGTAAATAAAGTCAGGTTTTCAATTAAAGCTTTTTTTATTATTTTTTTTTTTTTTCAATCTGTGTGAATGCTTATATATGCTCATATATTGGCCTTTTAAAATACTAACAAGCACATCAGGATACCCAGTCTGGATATCTTGGACTAGCCAGAGATCGGTGTCAGAGAAGCCCGTTAGTAGATAAGAAAAAATGATGCCTTCCTCTTCATCTGCTCCACTGCTCAAGAACCCAGCTGTTCCTACCCACATCAGTTAGCTAGCAGTCTTTAAGCACTACCATTACATGTATTTCAGCATAATGCATGTTTTCTGCATTCATCTGCGGAAGTGAGGAAATATGTTCTCAGCGAAGGACTACAGTCTTAGAGCAATCTTGGATTTACTGACCAGTTGAATTTGCTCTCCCCCTTCCTCATGCCGCTGCTGCTGTGGTGGCACTTGTATGACCACCTCTCTGCTCCCTCAGCAGGAGGAGGAGGAAGAGGAGGCTGCTGCTGCTCCCTGACTGGAACAGTGAAGATCTTGTGGGCTTTCCATGCTATGCTACTACTAAAGCTATGACAGCTGCCAGGGTTTAAGATAAATATGTATCACAGCCAGTTATTTACCTTTAAATAAGCTTTTTTTACATAACTGACATCTCTCATCATCCCCCCACCCCTTTTAAAAGCGATTTTGTTGTTGTTGCGAGTTAACTGAGAACCTAATATGCTATACTTAGCCAAGCACAGATTTTTAGCCCCAAGTCCTCAACATTATACAAAAGTAAAAAAAGAAGCATATTTAGACATCTAGCCCTGTATAATCAGCAAAGCCTTCAAATTCCTAAACAGTACATAATTTTTATCAGTGAGTTTTCTGAAGGGGTGTATGTGTCTTCTGCATTTTGCTACCTTTCTTCCCACATAGGCACACTCTTTTTAACCTTCTAAGTTCTGCTCTTTTTTTTTTTTTTTTTTTTTTTCCCTTAGAAAGAACCAAGTCTGTGAAATGAGCAGTGTAGCTGGTCATGCATTCCTCTTAGTAGGAACAGCAAAGCTATGTGAGTTTTGAAAGATGGGAGCAGTCCTTAGTTATCTCCTTTCTCTCTGTGCCAAGGAGTAACAACAGATACATGACTGAAAGCCTACAGAATGTTTGGCAGAGGCTGAGGCACTGAGAAGATGAGCAAGGTGTGACACCCAGACCGGTATGAGGTGGGCAGCTGAGGAAGCAAGGGGGACTGTGTGAAGGTGTTGGGCTAGGTGCTAGTTTGAGAGACAGGACCAATCCTGAATAAACACAGAAGTAAGTGGGGAATTTTTTTTTCCCACTCACTGTGTTTTTTTAAACGTCTATTTCATTCTGAGTTGCCTACAATTTTTAAGAAGTAAGACATTACCCATATTCTTAAGAATTTTCTTAGCATCTTGTGACATCAGTCCCCGACTCATTGGAGAGAGAGTATGGAAGAGAACTACGTGGACGCTGACCTCCTCTGTACTGCAATAGCTGACCTGATCCTGCTGTAGAGTGTGGTGAATCTTCTTGGCTTTAGCTAGTTGATCACCTCTCGAGTATAACTGTGGAGCAATGTGGCAGGGAGTTTTGGGTCTCTCAGGGTAGACACTCCTTTATGCCTCTTGTCAAGGCTATGGCTAAACATGACAAATTAGTTTTCAGTTTTGCAGCTTATTTACAGTTGAGCTTAATTAGAGCCAGAATTTTAGAGGAATTTCTATGTACCTGGGATGTAATTTCAGTAGGCAGAATTGCTTGTAGCATATTATGCTCACTGAGGTTATTTTCTCACAGTAAAAAAAAAAAAAAAAAAAAAAAGTTAGGCAGCAAAAGAAACTGGTTGGCCTTGGCAGAAAAGAAGCCATGATCCCCTTGTGAAGTTATTAGCTTCCTGTAATTTAGCTTGTAGAAATGGATTTTCATAATGTGTAATGCTACTGTTCATTTAGTGCATCTTTGTTTACCGCTGAGGATGGTCTACATTTTGTTTTAGATCCTCATCTTGGGCAGTCTAAAAGTGATTATGGAGTAGTAATACAGCAGCAGGCTGATGAAGCAGTGTTATTACTTCCATGGTATGTAGAACCATGATGATCTTGGTCGCACTTATTTCCCTGTGCGAAGAAAACAAAGATCTGCCTACCCTCAAGTACAACCTTAATTAAAATGATGTGTGTTGAAAGTTATTGTCAGCAGACAAAGAAGCACAAAAATGCTGGTGAAGGAAAATCCTCCTGGTTTGTGAACTTGTATGTTCTTCAGTGGTAGGTGCTCTGTGAGATGTCTGTCAGAAAGATGCAAAAAAGATGACTAGGGAACAGAGGGATCCATACTTGTCTTCTGTGTTCCCAGAGCTTTTCTAAGCCATCCTATAAAGTCCAACAGAGAGAAAAGTCATATGAGAGGTGCAGCAGAAACCCAAGTCTTGACACCACAGTTGAGATAATGCATCTTATGCAGTCCACCACAGCAGTTCTTTGTTAAAAGATAATGATTTGAAGGTACAGTACCGCAAGTGACTGGACCAAGAGACAAATTCATTTCCAAGTCTAGTCAAGTCCTTAAATTCTATTCTTTTTTTATTTCATGCACGTAAAGCACTGTGCTAAATGTGAATGTTTTGGTCAGAGGGAATGGTGTTAAATCTGAAGGGCTCCTATTGTATGGGAAAAGATGCTTGTTTACTACTCAATTAACTTAGTCATAGCTACTGTAGGACTGGATTGATTTTTTTTTTTTTTTTGTCAAGTTTCTTTTTGTTATTCTCATTGGGACTGAACAAAGAGAACATCTGATTTGCTGACATTTCTTTCTGATTTTGCATATCCCTATGACTTCTACCTCCCCAGAGGAAATGTCAGAAATCTTCTGAGTCCATGTAGCCCACTGAAGTATTCTGTAGAAGATGTGTCTGTCTATTTGTTGACAAACAATGTCACCAAGAAGCATGTAGATCATAATGCAGCCTTTTTAAAATGTTTAGATTCACTTGTATATATTGTTTATGGTTAGAACTGTCATTACTCTTCCATACAAGACAGCTAAGCGTTTGCATTGATGGTTAATTGTTCATTTTTCTAGGTCACTGCCTGATTTTCATGTATGATTGCTATTGCAGTAAAGAAGTTAAATTAGATGTGTAAGGCGCAATTTGAGTGTTTGACTGAATTTATGTAAAAAAAAAAAAAATGAGGTTATGAAATCCCCAGTGTGTTTATGTAAACCTGTCCTCTGTCCAATGCTAGCAAAAGGGAGAATACTTCCAACTAGGGGGGGAAAAAAAAAGTCACTATCTCACTTAGTGGGATTTCCCAAGCTTCTGAAAATCCAGCACATCCAATTTGTTAGCTAAGCGCTCCTGTTCTGTTAGGTTTACAGCGATTTATTTTCAGTGTCAGTAACAGCATCATCATTACTGGGAGATCCAACTGTACCGAATGTTACGTTAATAAATCATCAACCCCAAAAATCAATACTTCAATGAATTGAATCAAATGAAAGTGTTTCTGTTGCAGAGTTTCACCCACAAAGTCGAAACCTCTGCTGTCCAAGTTCATAAAATTTCCATCAGCAGGTTAGGCCAGAGCCATCAGACCCAGCTCCCCAGACTCAATGTCAGACAAACCGTATCAGCTGATGGATTATTTTTTTTTCTCATGTCAACCCATCAATGTGTCTGTGTTATTATGTTATGATATTTGCTTCCTCTGAAGTGACGTGAATTGCTACTTTATTTCATAGCCCAAAAAGATAGTGGAGATTAGGTCTGACCTGCCTTTTCCTCTTTGTAGAGCCCTAGCTTTTTTCCCAGTGGCATGTTTCCTCCTCTACCCCTTTCTAAATTTACCCATGCATTAAAGTTAAGAACTCTGTTTTACCAAGTTTGCTTATCAGTCAAGTATGGAGCATACTGAAATCTGTACACCTGTAGAAACGTGCTTACAATTTGTGACAGGGCTTTTCCACGCTCACCTTTGAGTAGGTAAATATCTTTTGTTTCACAAAAAAGGTATGTGTTTTGTGTTTATGTTTACCGGCTTAGTTCTCTTGTATCAAAGTCTAGTGGACTTTGTGTAACTGGATTTTCATGCTGGCATTATTCTTACACGTGATAAGAAAAAAATCTTTTGTGGTAGAGAGTTTTTCACTGTGGGTATGTATGCCTTCTGCCACTAATACCAATAATGATATGGTTCCTTATGAAACTTAAGTTTGGCTACTCCAAGTCTAGCACTAAGACTGAATCCAAATAAACTAGCTAAGAAAGAATGAAAACGTGTTATTTTTCTGACGTGATAATGGAGAGTTTGCTTTTCTGCTTTCCATCATTATTAAAAGCAGTCTAAATGTTATAGCATGTTTGTATATGCTCCTCAGAGTTCCTACAGCCATAGTAACTGGAAGATCTTGTAAAATAAATCCAGTGATTTCATCCATTTTTTTAAAGTCAGTATAATATAAGTATTCATGTTGCATTGACCTCAGTGCAGTGATGCCATGACTTTAACAATCAAGAATTGTTTACCTTGTGAAGAAAATCCAGGCAGTATTTCTTTCTCTGTACTCCATGTCTTTCTCCCTTCCCATCTCTAAACATTTCATTTTTTATCTACTATTGTTTTCAACAAGAGTACTAATGCAACCCTGAATCTAAAACCATAGACATAGAGAGAGAAATTATTATTATTATTATTATTATTATTTTCCCTCCTGGGATCAGTTTTGCAGCTTTGGTTTTAATTTGACAGGAAGTAACAAAAAGTTTGGGGAACGGTTTTCACTAATTCAGCTGTGCTCAGAAATACTGATTTTTTTGATCGACTTTTGCTTGCTTGCTTGCTTGCTTGCAGTCTGTTTCTATGTCCAGAACTCCTAACAATGCTCAAGTAGCTGAGAAGAGCCTGGATTCCTCAGCTAATTGTTGATTTATTTTAGCATGTATGCTTTCTTGTACTTAGTTATCAACTCTTGCAATGTCTTTGAAGCATAAACTCTTGAATGCTCTGGCGTTCCGTGAATGTACTTGGTGCAACTGGGGGAAAGTTGAGGAATTCTTCACTGTTTGTACTGTGGTGGTGTTAATAATCATATATGACATTTTTTTCTTCCACTTCTGTGTGTTTTGCCTCATGGGTTATTTGTATCAGACCGACCACAGAATCTTCAGATTTCAAGCTCACCTGTATTTTCTGAATTGCTGTGGCATTTTGAATTGTATTGCATCCTTTTATGTTATGATTATTATCCTGCTTATGGTGAGAAGAGTGAGTAAACTCTTCCTGCCTTGCAGATAGGCAGCAAGAAGCACAAACTCATGTCCAAATAAGAATCCGATAGACTGTTTTGTTCATGTGTCACAGACAATCTCTCTGGTCACAGGGACAGGGATATCAACAGCATCTGCAGACTCCATAGGGGCAGGCACACCCACTCTTCACTGCCTGCCCCATCCCCAGTGCCAAGTTTTCCCCATCGGGTACCCTGAAGTCTTCTTCCCTCCCTCCATCATCCTGCCTGCTCCTACTGGCCATTTTGCCTTCTGGCCATGCTGTGATGGAGAAGGCTGCCCTACGGCTATATGAACATTAAAGAGGTATCGTGAGGCACTGAAGCCTTGCAGGTTTATACAGTTGTCACTGGACATCAGAACTCTGTGAACTTGATAGAGTTTGCCTTAGGGCTTTGTGGGTTTAAGGGCTTTGCAGGATTTTAGGATATAAAAATGCTTTTAATAACTAGGTAATTCACCTTCAGTTCTTACTAAAAAAAAAAAAAAAAAAAAAAAAAAAAGGCCATGCAAAATCTAATAAAAATCTTCAGGCTGACCAGCTATGGTAGATTAACACAAAATCAGGTATTTCTTCCTAAAACTTTATTTGAAACATGCTAAGTCTGTCTGCACAATTCTTCCTATCAACATGTAGATTTATTTGATGTAATGCAAATGCAGCAGTATAATTGAGGAGGATAGAAATCTGTTTCTATAACAGGGTAGTAGCAATCTATAGTAAAAATTATTTTGGAAAAAAAAAAAAAGTGAAATCTTTATACCTTAAAAAAAAAAAAAAAAAATCATGCATAAGCAGAATGCTGTGTTTATTTTCTTTTTAACCCACATCTGGAGTATGTATTTTGGCTTTGATATTTCCCAGGATAGCAACTATCACAGCTATTGTGCAGTGACAAATTAGAGAAGAAATCATTAAATATTCTTTGGTACTAATTGAATTTAGAGTTTAGTTTAACCCAAGCTAAGGAGACAGAGATCATCACTTGCTGATGTGTCTTGAGGACTCTTGCAAATTAACTCTGTTCAGGAGTGTTATGTTAGAATATAGCTGTGCCTCAATGTGACCTACTGTGGCTGTTGAATCGCAGTACCATATCTTTATATCACAGCTGCTAGCATTTCTTGATCTGTACTCATACTGCTGTTACTTTCTTATTGGTAGATTTGATTTAGAGAGGTATTATTTCCAAACACCATGAAGTTCAGGGTATGAAGGAACAGAGGTCATTTATGTTATTTAGACAGAGACTATCTCAAGCTCATTACAAATCGAATAAAATAAATGTGCCCCTTTCTTCTAGGTGTTTTGGGCAAGGGAACCAAGTACGATCAAAGAAAATCAACTACCAATGGTTAATTATAAGAATTGGGTTGAGATTGCATTGATTGAGCCTGGTGTCTGGATACTCAGACAAAGCAGTGAGCTTTGTTACCTTGGACAAGTAAATACAGGAAATGCGTTTCAGTTTTTAACAATAACACTTTCACACATTCCAAGGGAAAAAGGGGTCCTGCTTCAAAGCCATACAAGAAATATTTTGGTAATAAGTTTTTTTTTTTTTTAATAGCAACCTGAGGAGTTTTTATTTGTTACCTCAGAAATGCCACAGAAAAAATAACAAATCAAACAGATGATTTAAAAAATCCCCAGCATACTCTCACCTCAAAGAAACACTTTGTGCTTTTTTTCCACATGTTGAAAAGGAAACCCTATAGTCAATTATGATCAAAGAGATCTTAGATCTTTAGCTCTCTCCAGTAAGGAGCTGATTTTATTTACCTGCTCTTCCAACGTAGGAGGTAGTAATGAAATAATGACAAAGCTGCACTTGAGGAATTCTGTCACACATAGCCTTCATCTCCTACTTTTAGGAGCACTTATAAATACATAGCAGGCTTTCTTTATTGTCCAAGACAGCTTGGTTTCTGTAAGAGCCTTTGATGAGGGACTTTGTCTATATATATATATATATATATGGACATATATATATATATAGACACATATATATACACATGTCTATATATATGTCTATATATATAGACATATATATACACATTTATATATATATATACTGGCTGAAATACAAATATACTTTTACCTATTACATTTGGATTTCAGTGCTTATATATATAAAGGTGCAATACAGACATTTCTATAATTCTAAATATGAATTTGAAATTCAGGTTTTCTTTAGAGGGAGAGAAGCAGCGAGGAAAGCAAGAGGAAAGGTGACCTTAAAGGTTTTTTGACAAACCAAGTGCCATACAACAACTTTGTCTTTTAAAATTTTGGAGGTACATGTTAGACGTCTTTCTTTGTAGGAGGCACAGAGTTAATTGCTCTCTGAAGGAGTGCCACCATGGGGTGTTTGCTTTCAACCTATAGTTCTTAAGACTGCAGTTTCTTATAGCTTTGCACACAATTAGAAGTCAAAAAATACCATCAAGCAAAGAAATCATGAATATTCAAGTATTTCTAATGTCACATCAGATAAATGGTATAGGATATTACAGTAAAATTAACATTTATGCCACTCTGTTCCTCAATCTGCTAATGAAACCTGTAGGTAGGCACAGACTTATGGGAAAGAGAAAACTGCCTTGCACTGCCAGCAAAGCTGTGATAGGAAAAGGGTATAAATCTTCATGAACGAAGTATTCTGCTCCTGTCCCTGACTTTCTGAGGCCTTCCTCTCTTGGCCCTCTGATCTCATCTCTTCTTGCTTCCTTCAGGCAGGCAAAATGACAAGAATCTGAAGAACCTAAGAGCCCTCATACAGCACCAGAAACTCTTTCACCAGCATGGCTCTGCTCCTGTCATCACTAGGACACTTCTGACTAGTGGGGAAAGGGTGTTTGTCCAAGCACTATCAAAAATTGACTGTACATCTTTCCAGTGATGCTACTAGTTAAATCATATGTGTATCTCTTGCTAAAACCCAAGACAATTTCAGGTACAGATTCCTAAAGGAAAAAAAAAATAATAATAATGCTAATCTTGCAATAGGAGAAGTACGGGAAACTAAACTTGAATGTAGAGTTCTGAATATGCATTAACGTCCCCCACAAGACAACTCTTTCCATGGCGTATTCTAAACACAGGAGATAGCTTGTCTGGTTAAGATTATTCACAACCAACTATTTGTGAATTCTTTGTATTAACCAGGATTAAAGCAGAGCACTCAACTTGTCTTTGGAAGAGTTACTTTGCATATTCACTGACTTTTACAAAGCTCTCTGAGTAGTTGAAGTAACTGTTACTTTATTGTTTCCTCCTCTGCTGCCTTCTTCATTTCTGCACCTTTCTTTAACAGAGGCACATTTGTTATTCTGATACTTTTCCTCATTTTAATTAAGGTTTCCTACAATATGGATTGTAGAAAGTGTGGTTATGTTCCCCAGTAATTGTTCAAAAAGAAACAAATGTTAAAAGTTTCGGTCGCACTTCTTTAACTTATTTTGTTGTGTTTTTGTTGATTCATTCCAGAAATGAGCAGTAGCACTATTAGATCCCATATACTCTTTTCCCTATCTGATGTGGCAAAGTATGTTTCTTCTCTCTTGAGGGAGTGGGTTAAACTGGACTCTGGACGTGGCAAGAGAAGGGGAGATGTGCAAGCTGGCATGGCCTTAAGGGAATGCAAGAGGTTTGGAAGGTCCAGAAAAAAGAAATTGTTTTATTATTATTTATTATTATTGTTATTTTTTCCCCACTGCACCTCATTTAATGTTACACTGACATTTCTGAAGAGGACAACGTCATGCTAAATAAAGCAGATATATCAGGGTGTAGTTTCCAAGCTACAAATGTGCACAGACACAGGAGATCCAGAACTTAATGTGTTAAGGACTTAGTAATATTGCCAGATGCAGTAGCTAAGGATCAGCACTTGTTATGCAGGGCTTTTCTGCCGAGAGATGGCTTTTAGAGCTGGCTGGAAACCAGGTTCCTTTGGGTGCCTGGAGGACTACCATTCCCAACTTCTTCTCTCTCTCTTTTTTTTTTTTTTTTTTTTTTGGATTTTCCGGTGACCTATAAGAGTCCTGGATACTGCAGCTGCTCAGTGAAATTATTGCATTTGTCAAAGTCATTGTTTCTAGCAGCTGCAAAACTAAGGCTGTCACCTGCAAAGACCAAATGGAGAGTTTTGTGTCTGCAGGGTTATAAGCAAGGGTATGTCTGCCCTTGAGTCATGGACTTCATAGTTTTCACCGTTTGGTGCTCTGGAACAAATCCCTCATGATTCCCTCCTGCCATTGATTTGAATGAAACATTTCAGTGATCTAGTGTTTTCTGTCAGATCTTTGTTTTACCAGGGAATTGCAACCAGCTCTAGCAACTACATTACCGTCAATCTTGTGAAATGTTTATAATGCTTTTCTAAAATGTTTGTGACATCTAATCTCTGAAATACAAAGATAATAGAGGGGGGAGGTCTCATATGCCATTGCAATCATTTGGCATGCATAAAACAGAAAAGTTTTTCAACAGCTACTGTTTTTTTTGTGTGTGTGTGTATAGATTCCTTCCACTTTTCAGAATGCTTCACTTTTTCTTCCTTCATGTTAAGAAGTTATAGTCAGGAAAGTTACAAAACTTATGTTCAGAGAACTAGGTTTTGCAAAACTTTATTAAAACTGCAAAAAAAAAGATTCAGATTTTTATCTTCAGTTCACAAAAGCTACATAGTCAGGAAAGCAAGTTGTGGGTGGCTTCTAAGTTAGCACTATGCAAACTCTCCTGCTATGTGGAAAATTATGGGAGTATCTTAGAATAATTAATTATATAGAAGCTTAATTCCCTTTCATTGGAAAAATGAGTTAGTTTGGGGTCTTTCACTTTTGAAGCAAAATAAAGATAATTGAGTCTCAACCTTTCCACAAACTATTCTGATTTTTTTTCTGCTAACCTAAATAGATTTTAATGCTCTTCAACTACTGAGTCTGTATGCAACATGCACCACAGTGCATACAATTTCCCACTTTCTAAGTACTCAGTTGAAGACATTTCTTTCCATGTAGGCAAGGGCATTGATTCTGCAACTGGAAGAAACAACAGAAAAGGAAGCTGTAGTCTGAGGATTAATTGTAGCTTTGGGGGGGCTGTCTGAGGGTACATGAAGAATTCGTACCTCTTTGAAACTATGGTTTTGATTAATAATAAGATAAATACAATATCATGAGTAGTGTGACATATAGTATTCATGTTCGGGCAAGCAGAGAGAATTGTAAAAGTCACAAAAGTGTAAATAGTCATGTCTTTGGTACTCATGAGCAGTCGACTTGGACTGGAGAGTTTGTATCATGGAAGCAAGTTCAGATAATTCATTTTCATAACTCTTGTGGTTGGTAGGTAAGTTAATTTATGAGTTCTGATATACAAGTTTCAGCTCTGTATAATATTTTTACAGTGACAATAATTCAAAAAGCTGTCTTTTTTGACCAAACGTTTCTGACTAATTTCGAAAACGTTCCTCTGAACTTTATATGTATGCATTCATCTGCTATCAGCTCTTGTCAAACTAAGGGTGTTAGGTATCAAGTAATGAAGTCTCAGGAATAGTTGTAGAGACCAAATAGCTTGTTAGAAAACCAGGCTGTTGGCAGTGAATGAGGAAGAAGGTATTGGTACAGAAATCTTCAGGGAAAGGTGGCTGATTTGACAATACCAGGGGATCACAGAAGGTCCTTCTCTTTTTCAGTTTCTGTGCAAGGCTAAATACAGCCTCAGTCCTTCCTGGGTGGCAGTGTTAAGAGCACTCTTGTGCACGCTGATTCTGAGCGGAGGAGACTTTAGCCCCTCCTCACTTTCTTCTGTATTTCCACATTACCTGTGGATTTGAGAAATGTAATACATCTACGCACATATCCTAGTCACAGTGTGGAGTGAAGGTGTACCATCCCTTTTCTATGGAGGCACAATTGCTGTGATGTATCAGGACCATCTTTGCATAATTTCACAGTGAAGGAAAACCAGAAAATCTCCCACACTTCATCAAATCTGCCTCTCCCCATTTCTGATGGGCAGAGTATTGATGGGAGGATCCCATCTTCTTGAAACCATTTTTAATATTACTTGTGTACACACAGAAATTACAATTCAGCTCTTGCAGAACCTAATCTGTTGCACCAGCTTTAGTTCATTGCAGTAGTGATATTCCTAATTTACAGCTTGGTGAGGTCTGAATCAGTTATGCTGTAGGAAGGAAGGTTTTGCAAACACAAAGAACTTTCAGTATCTGTGGTAACATTTTATGATAATTTGAAGAGAGAAATGGTTAGGTCTTAGTTACTGTTTATCTGTTTTATTTTTCAGTAGCTCAAGAGATGCTACTCCATTCACCTGGCAGCAGCTCACTTTTAACTTTAGAATGACAAAGATCTGTATGCAAGATGCAAAAAGTTAGCAACTCAGGCTCACTAGGTCTCAGAAAAGCCCTAAGAGAGCTGTAGTATGCACACAGCTAATACAAACCTGTTTAAATAATGCTTTAATTATGTGTTAATTATTTATTCATTGAATTGTTTATCCTCATGTTTCATCAAGTCTCAGGTGTCCCTGCCTAGAAGCCACAGTTCTTTCAGTGTCTGAGAAGTCTTCTGTCAGCGTTGCACTGTTGCCTGACTACTTTTAAGACAAAGTTTGGTGAGATGACACTATTACCTAGAGGAGAAGGCCTTTGAAATTTCACCGCATCCAAATTTGTGAACTTTAAAGCTTATACCATAGCTGCAAACTCCATGTATTATTAAGGAACAAGTGCAGTTTGCTTGATCAGATTGTATTTAATTTTCAAGTAGTAGTAGATATGAAAAAGAATGAGTCTCAGAGACGACTTCTTCCAGCAATGAAAGAGGCGCCCTATCAAAGGTGCCAGTAACCTGAAAATAGTAGATGGCCTTTTAAGAGTTGTTTTGTTTTGTTTTCCCTAAACATGAACAGATTAAGCTCATCCTGAAGGTCCTTTAGAGTGTTAGTACCAATTGCTGTTGTGCCTCAGCATTGCATAATCAAACTAGCCTTGTTCTGAAACATTGCTAATCATGAGGTATCACTGTGCCTTATAAACAGCGTACTGAACGCTTGTCTATAATCTGTAAATAATAAGTGGGTTTTGTACCACTGACCAAATTACGCTTGTGTTCCTCCCATTGGGTCTTTTTTTTTTTTTTATTCTTTCTTGTACTGCTTTCTCTTTTTAAAGTGTAATATGCAAAAGATGCTGGGACATTAGTGTAGTAGATTACCTTGTTTTTCTGTACCGTCAGCACCCAAAGCAGTATGTTTTGAAATACCATTAACTTCTGTGTGTTCAGAATTTAAAAGCATCTACTGCTCTTACTTTTTTACGGTTAGCACACAATCTCCAGGCTACCATTTCTTTTAATGCAGGTTATTAAAAAGGAAAGCCAGAGTAATATCTTGGAAACTGAGCTTTACTCAAAAAACTGCCATTTTGAATTTTCCCCCGTTATTGCCTATATTTATGCCCTGCCACGTTAAATTTGGTACAAATCAGGAGTCACAAAATGTAAAAATTATAATGCACTTTAGTTTATAAACATCAGCTGAAATCTTTGAAAAGAGTTTGTTGTTTCAAGGCTTGTGGGTTTTTGTTTTGTTACTTTATTATTATTATTTAAAGAACACCCTGGCAATCAGATCCATGTACTCTGTTCATTAATTAGCAAGCAAGGTTTTTCATGAACATGACAACTTAATTTCTGGACTAGCACAAAGTTGTTTATGTAGTCTATAAAACTGCACCTGTCTCTTGCAGAGACCCAGTGGGTCCGTGGTAAAACTGTTCATTTGTTCTCTACTGGGTCTTCTTACAGATCTAATATTTCTTCTTTACTGCTGTAAGCTACTGTTTACTGCGGTTTCCTGTGAGTATTTCCTTCTCCTGAAAGAGGCACAGGAGTGATTGCTGCCATGATGTTAAGCAGGCAGATCTTTAAGAAGCAGAAACTGGTGCTAGTGGCATCCTGTCTGCATACACGTGACATCTGCACGGACCCACAGTGACATTCAGGGACTTCTCTGAGTCCCGGGTAAGCTGGCCCATCAATTCTTGCCTGTTTTCTTACCAGAATGGGTTCACAGGCATTCTCCTCACCCCTATTACATGATAGACAGATGGCTGTTTATGGAAGGTTCAGATTCGCTTCATTTCCTCTACCTTAAGTTTTATGAACGTCTGCAGGTTTTTAATTGCTTGACAAGCAGGATGTTGTAAACAACCCATATTTTATGCATATATGAAATGTAATCATGAGTTTAATGACTTTATTGATTGATGGCCTTGAAAAGTTGAACAGGGAGGATGAGAAGATATGAGACTTGGCAGGAATGGATGGCTTCTTTGTGAAACTTGAAGAAATTTGGAGTCTTTGCAGTATGCTTTACGTGTCCAAAGAGATTCCTTGAAGTGAATCAGGTCATTGACTGCTTTTCAATGAGCCCTAAGTTGTTGGTGAACACAGAAGCAGCCCCAGCTTTCAACAATGGAGTTCCTAAGAGAGGTGTCAGAGGTGATGCTCATATAATTATCATTCTTTTCCATTTTCTTTGGAAGGCTACATAGTTATCAAACTTTGGCTGATTGATATAGTCATGACCTGACAAAGGGAAGTCCAGAAGAGCTTTAAGCCCTTTGCTCATACCTCAGAGGATGGTAAAGGTTCAGTCCCAGGAGCACTAAGCACGTTCAATTTCCACAAAGGGTGAGAAGCAGATTAGCTTGTGTTGTAACTTACACTGCTTGTAAATCACAGAATTGTAGTTCATTTATAGACAACTCACAGGCTGTGTATCTGGAAAATATGCATGTCAGGGCTGGTCATATAAACAAGATTTTTGTACTGTACAGATGCTTAGAATGAGAGCTGGATGGAAATGCTAGAAAATTACATCTATCAGTTTTGGCAACTGTAGATGGAGTAACTAGGGTATTTTCATCTGCTCTTGAGCAAAGGATTCGGACATCTCTCTCAAATCTTCATAGAGACACCTGTCCTTGCTGAAAACTGAGAACCAACTGAGAGCTCTTTTGAAAATGTCTTAAAATCCCAAGTGGGGTTTCTGAAGCAGTGTCCCTAGGTAGTCTGAATCACAAGAAGCATGATGGACTTGCATTGTACATCTTTCAGTCTCTTCTGATGTTTTGAGTACGGAAGAAGGGACTTGTTTGTTTTAACCAGTCCTGTGTAAGAAGAATTGTTTAAGTTGGAATACGGATCATTTCCTGAGGTCAGTCTATTTTTCAGGCTTTGGTGAGACTGCCTACAGGCATTGCAGTTATGTGTCTCTTGGTAGTAAATAAACGGCGTTCTTCTGCCCTTCAGGTGACCCTTCGTACTTGTATTAATGCATTTCAGTGCAGAGGGAAGCAATGCTGAATTCACTTACCAAGGGGTAACTAAGGAGATGTGTTTAGGATGGCAGAGTGAGTACAACTTAGTACAGCGGTTAGATGTGAACGTCTTACTCTTCTCTCAGTTGAAGTGTAAGAAAGCTGACTTTTTTTTCCCCCTCCAGAATTACTTTCCTATATTTCATCATCCTGTAAACCCAACAATTGTTCCTTTTCAGCTTCAGTAGGATGATTTTGTTGGGAGGAGGAGGGAGGGAAGGGAAAGGGAGAGGCAAAGTAAAAAAAGGTTTAAGTTGGTTTAAGAGTATAGTATAATTGCATTCTCTAAAAACCCTTTTATTCCATGACAGTCTATTGTTTTGTCAGAGAACTTCACTAACTTTAAAGAGATCTGTGCTTAACTGCAGGTGTGTTTTTTTCTTCTTCTTCTTTTTTCATTGCTTAGAAGTATTATCTTTTCAAAGGAGATTTACCTACTATTAAGTCACTTTAGTCTTTTTTTTTTTTTTTTTAATTCACATTTACTACAATTGGAAAAAAAACAGGAAGATGAGTGCACCTTCATGCTTTAGGTGAACAAAACGTGTGTTCACTATTCCATTGAAAAATTGTCTTCAGCAGAGCACCTATTTGGCAATTTTGGAATGCAAATGCAGCAGATTAAAAACATTTGGTCCTAGTGCCCTTTTCATTCCATTAAGAGCTAACGTGAATAATTATAAGAGCAAATGTGCAGTAGGCAATCATGTAAATACCAATAAAGGTTTCTTAGTAGCAAAGCTGATTTCATGTAAATAACTCATCTTCATCTGTTTTAATTAAAAAAAAAGTCTAATTACAGACAGCAGATTACATTCATCAGCATGTTCAGATGAATGCTGGTATATGTCAGCCAGAAATAAATAAATAAGAGGGAAATAATCTATATAAATAAATCCAAAAATAGTGTCAGATAACAATAGTCAATTCAGAATACCGGCACTGAGAATGTACTGTGGGGTTCGTCCCAGCCAGTCAGAGAGCAAAGGACAGCTGAGAACACTTCCAATTAAAAGAAGGAAGGAAAAGAAATCTACATTTGGAAGAGTATAAGAAATTCCAAATGCAAGTGCATGTGACTGGCTGCCATCAGATGACATCGTGTGGCCTTGTCCCCGGGTTTGAGGAAGGTCACCACCAAGGAAAGGAAAGAGAAGGGCCCCTTCCTTCCTGGGACGTAGCTCAGCAAAAATCATGCGTGCAACTACATACCTCTCAGTACTGAGGACCTGAAGAAAAGGCATACCCTGGGTAATGCAGACTTTCAGGTATTTAAAATAAATAATAATAAACTAACAGCAAAGAGCAATTTGATGATTTTAAAAAATAGTGGGAAAAAAAAAATCAGCTATTCAAAGACAAGAAAAAATATTTCAAATAAGAATGGACTAAATATTAATTAAGCAGATTGTCTAATCTCTATTCTTATAAAACAATATGTGATTAATAGATCAAGGCCATTTTCTTTTTTTTCCCCAAGGTGGATTAAGATCCACTTAAGAAAAGATAAGAATTAGCTTTTAAATTTTAAATGGTGTATTTTTTTCATGCTGTCCTTTGAAGATAAGATTTATACGATCACATTTTCTGTTCATCTACTGCTCCAATAAACTTTTGACCTCACTAGCCATTTTAATCCAAATTTGACAAAGGATTAGAGATTTCAAAGCCTTTGCCATGTTCTTTTTTTTAAAAAAAAAAAAAAAAAAAAAAAACTCAAACAAGGATGGCAAAGAAGAAGGGAAAAGGTGGTGAGCTGTGAATTTGATGCCATTGTTAAGCATGAGAGATTCTTAAGTGAATGAGCAGCATGCTTCTCAAGTTCCAATGCTCTCTTATGATTATTGCTGGTCTTTTACTATACATACTATAAAGGAGGTGAAAATCCAACAACCTATTCCAAAAATACTGTGAACATGTATGTTTATGAGATTTTTAAAAAGGTGCACATATTTTTGCTGCAGCAGCTGTGGTTGATATTAGGTCACGTTCAAGAGAACTTAGAGGCTGAAAGCTTCTCAGTCCACCTCTAGCACTCTCCAAGAGGAAGGGTGGTGGAAGTGTCATGTTCAAATTGCTCTTTCATTTTGGTTCAAACCAGGTGATGTCCCTACACGTTAAGTTCCCTGGCTTTCTAGGCTGTAAAGTCTGTCTCATTAGCACTAATGATCATTTAATTGTTCACTGGGGATAGAATAGTTGAAAGGTACAATATGTGACTGTCTCCCTAGCTCCATGGGTACAGCGTCACAGGAAGAAGTCTGAAATTGCTGACAGAATATCACAAAAGAAATCTAGATTTTTTATTTTTATTGTTTCTAAAGTGGTACAGGAGAAGTTTAGAATTTCACAGGAGAAGGAAACAATTACCAAAAAATTGCAACTCTAAATTCAGATGTATCTCAAGAGCTCCTACCTTTATCAAACATCAGAAAGGAAGAAAAACCTGTGCATTTGCACTGAGTGGTCAGTCACACCTGAAGAGTGTGCATATGTGCATGCATATGTGTTTGTGTGTTGCAGCTGTCAATGAGAAGAAGTTGTTTTAGACTGCTTTAGGAGGCAAGAAAAAATGCTGAACTAGCTAAGATGCAATTAAAGGTGTTAGTAGTAACCTAGGGGTGTAAACTCTAATGGGGAGCTCCTTGGCTCCTGAGAGATAGTAGTAACTGGGGGAAATTACCAAAGGGGAAAATTTCAGATATCAAGAAAAAATGTGTGATGATCAGACGAACAGCAACCTCTGTGGGAGGCCATAGCTGAGGCTGTATTGTTCATATTATTATGCCAGACTTCAAAGGAAAAAAAAAAAAAAAAAAAAAAAAGCTTTCAATCAGGGCCATGGAACAGGTTACTCTTTTAAATCTTCCCAGGTATTACTATCTTCAGCCACATGTCACCCTGCATTTTTTCCACACAAAACAATTGGTTTAACATTATTTAGGAGGTAGGTGGTTGTTCAGTAGAGTGATTGCTCTGGTAGACTCATGGACTGTTCTTAGGAACTGTGGAAAAAGATACAACTTGCTAAACACATTGCAGGTTCACTCTTAGGTTGGTTTGTTATTAGTGGCAAAGAGAAGCTGTGCTTTCTGATTTCAGTCACTGTCGTCTTTAAAGTCATAACCCTTCTTCCCCCACCCAAATAGGTTCTGGTGCATTGAGATTCGTATTTGTGGTGAAGTGCAGGTGTACCTACAATACATGTGCAGGCCTCCTTCCTTGCAAAGAAAAAGGGAAGTTTTCTTGTAGTGCCCATGAATCTGAGAGCCATTTCAGTGGGAGAGACTGAGAGTTACACTCTACTGTGTAGTAAGATCAAGCGGTTTTATCTTTGAAAATGAAGTGATACAAAAGCACAGCAGTGTAGTTCTTCTGTGCTTCATAGTTTTGCTTTACTTTCAGCAGAATCCTATTTACAGCAAGCAATGGATTGAAAAGAGTATCTAACTGAGATCAGCACCTTCAGTACTTGCTTGCAGACTGGCTTCCTGGCTGATGGATACAGTACAAGTTTTCCTTAAAGGTTCAAAATAAGGAGGACTTAAATTGATGTCTTCACCCTTGTGGTACCTTTTGGTACATTCAGCTGAAAATATAAAATACGGCTTCCTATTCTGGAAAGCATACAAAGTACATACATCTGACCCAGATTTTAGAAATAACATTTCATTAACACAGTGACAAAATACACTGTGTCTTTAGAGGTGTCATCTGGAAGAGTAAATACAAATGAAAACAGTTTAGACATTGCTGAAGAGTTAGAGGTAGGTGGTCAGAGTTGCGGGCAATGCTACCCTAAAATTCTGCGCTCACCAGGCTTTCAGTTTTGACAAGAGGTGTCAAAATCTCTAGAGGAGAGAGAGAATGGTAAGATAATGTTTTAGCTTGCTGACAGAGTTTTCACATCAACCTTGCCCTTAATTCTTTGCTAGAAATATGAGGACTTTTTAAGGCTTGAGTTAGCAAGTGTGTATAGTGTAAGGACAAATGTATTGTGGGTAGTGGTGAAATGAAACTTCTGACTATGAGTTCTTACTTAAAATAACATCATTGTCATTCCCTAGGAGGGGAAAAATAACAGCTGACTCAAAAAAAAATAAATAAAAATAAAAAAGCCATCAGCATGTTCTGCAAATATAGATGAGAAATGTCCAATATAACAACCATAAACATCCTGTGCAAATATAGGGTTGCAATACTAGCAAAACAGCCTAAATGCTAAAGCCATAATACAAATGAAAAAATCAATCTCCATTTTTCCCCATGAGTATACAGCTATAGTGAGTGCTGTCTCTCGGTACCTATCACCTTTCAGAGCTAGCTTGTATGGGTAAAGGTGGATGAGGAATGTGCTTTGCCAGTAAGCTGCACATTACAGGCATTTAAAAACACCAAGGATGAGATTTATCTCATTCATCTGAGCTAGCTGTCTGTAAAAAGGCAGCTCTAGTTTTATGTTTTACAAATCAGATCTTGTAAGAGGTGACAGTCACTTACCTGCCTAAGGAACCTTATGGAATTTGGTTTGTTCTCAAGAGTACACAAAGAGCAAACAACAAACAAAATACAGAGGAAGGTGCATTTAAAGGGGATGCTAGCATGGACCCTGCCAAAAAGCACCATTTTGCCTCAGTCAGTAGCGTTTTGTTGTACCACATACCACCTGTAAGTACATGAAATATGTCTAATGATGTAGTAGTTTACTGTTTGAGCAAATAGTCTTCCAGCAAGTGTCGGGCAAAAAGTGAGAAAAACATATCAATATAGCTCCTATATCCCTCTACCCAAAGGGCTTTTATTTATAGATCTCGGGCATTAGAAAGGCACCAACTATCGACAAGTAATAATGAGCTGTGAGCCCCTCAAACTTGTGACCATACTGGATAGGTTTTCAGTCAAATCAGATTTAGTGTTTTTTGATTGCCTCTCAGCTGTAGGTCTACCTTCTACTAATAGGTGAGATGAATCATGCATTTTAAATGCTAATTTCCCCCCACTGAAGAGAATATAAATATTCTCTATGCAAACAAAAATAAGGATGATCTATTTAAATGCAGATGTCTTAATTTGGACCATGTAGAGTTAAATAAACAGACTCCTATTCACACATGCTACGAAACTAAAAAAATATATTCCTGTAGCTATGAATTCAAAGATATAGTGTCCACAAATGTTAGGTTTGCAAATCTTTTAATACAAGCGTGAGCTCAATTTGAATGTCAAGTCACTTATTTTATAGTCTGAATGGTAATGGCATTCTTCCAAAAATCTGTCCCTCCCTGGGGATGCTGAGCCCATCAGAAAACTTAATTGTACTGATACATCTAAATCTGCATAGCTTGAGAAAAGCACTGAATGCACGAAGGACAGATGTACTAAATAAAAGCTCATTTGATTGATTGTTATTGATTGTTGGAGATATATCTGAACAATTATCTCCTCTTAAACAAGAAGCTGATCAATACAAGCAGACAAATTTAACAGTGAAGAACTCTGAAGAAGCTAAAAAAAAATATTAAATAGACATTTCTGGAAGAAATTTGGGTCTTCCACAATACAAAGAACATCTTTAACATAAACAGCCATGTTTGTGAAGTGCTGTCCTTGTTCTTGCTTATGAAGGGAACAATGATATGAGAATGAATGCATCTTGGCTGAGTCTGATAATAAAACATCCATGTGTTAACTAGGATGGACAGTTCAGGTTCACTTTCTCTGTTCACTTTCAAAACTTCAAGAGATTTTCAGGCACATTCTCTATTCTCTATCATCGTTATACTATTGAAATCAATGGTTTGTCACCAGTGGCTCTCTGTTGATGCATTACTTTTTCTCCATCTCAGACAGAATGTTTGATTTCTTCTTGTTCAAAATCATTTCAGAAAGGCTATATAATTTATCTGTTTTTATTACTTAAGCATTTTTCCTCTTTTCTTTAGAAAAGACATACCAGAAAAAAAAAAATCTTTCTTCTCAAAGTGATCTTTCACATCCATCTATAAATGTGTTCCAGTCTTAGGATGTGTTTTATATGGAGGCCTTTTTTAACTGGAGCATATATCACACAGTAGAATAAAAATCAAAGAGTGTGGTGGGAAGCAATGAATAAAACCACAAAGGACTTATACCCAAGCTAATGACCAGAGGTGGGAGTATATGAGAGTGATCTGGATCTGAAAGTTCATGATTGTGAATGCTCATTCTTAACCTCTTAACGTTCATGTATTTTTTCTTCTATTTTTTATCTTTTATTATTATTTTCTTCCATTCTTGAGAAACTTCCAGGGTATAACATATCAAAAAGGCATTTTACATTACTTGAGTTATAAATTTCATCCAGATTTTTCTCTCAGGATGCCTGCGCTTCATAAAGTGAAACAAATGAAGCGTACCCCAGCACCCATCAAATTCTGTCTAGATCAAATAGATGTCCAGACATAGGCTCAATTATTATTAAAATGGGTTTGCTTATTAGAAAATGGCACAAAGTGTTTCCACTTCTCTTTCTGCTCTTACTGACTTCTTCTATTTATATTGAAGATTAAGGATATGCAAATATGAAATCATAGAATCATAGAATCATTAAGGTTGGAAAAGACCTCCAAGATCATCTGGTCCAACCATCACCCTACTACCAATGTCACCCACTAAACCATGTCCCTAAGCACCAGGTCCAACCTTTACTTGAACACTCCCAGGGATGGTGACTCCACCACCTCTCTGGGTAACCCGTTCCAATGCCTCACTACTCTTTCTGAGAAGAAATGTCTCCTAATTTCCAACCTGAACCTTCCCTGGTGCAACTTGAGGCCATTCCCTCTAGTCCTATCACTAGTTACCTGTGAGAGGCTGACCCTCAGCTCCCCACACCTTCTTTTCAGGTAGTTGTAGAGAGCAAATGTCCCATCAGAAATGCTTTCTGTGCAATTTATTTACAGAGCAATGATAAACTAATACTGAAAGTCATTTGAACATTCATTAATATTGTATTGTTTTTTATTTACTCAGTAAACAAATTGTAGTGCCAGATTAGTAATTCTAGAGATCATAGTCTTCTGTCGAGATGCATCCACATTACCAACAATAGTATGCCTTCTCTCTAGGACATCTGCTTGCTTGTAAGATTTGTTTATTTGGTCAGTCATTTTTTTCTCTCATCTCACCCAGAACTTCCAAAACCAATAAAATAGTTATTTTAAAATGAAGTCATTCCATGCAAATCTGAATAAAGGTCTTTCAGCTACTCTAATGATAGATCAGTGTCATTTTTTTTTTTTTTTTGAGAAGCTTTGTTTATTCATTTAATTATTATTTAATTCATCCTGAAGAAGAGAATTCTCTGGGTTGAAATTATTGCAGATTTTCAGTAGTTAAAGGAGGCTTATAAAAAAGATGAAAAGCAACTTTTTGCTTGGGCAGATAATGATAGGATAAGGGAGAGTTTCAAACTAAAAAGAGAGTAGGTTTAGATTAGATATGAGGAAGAAATAATTTACTGTGAGGATGGTGAGGCACTGTCACAAGCTGCCCAGAGAAGCTGTGGATGCCCCATCCCTGGAAGTGTTCAAAGCCAGGCTGGATGGGGCTTTGGGCAACCTGGTCTGGTGGGAGGTGTCCCTGCCCATGGCAGACAGCTTGGAATTACGTGATCTTTTAGGGTCCCTTCCAACCCAAGCCATTCTAGGATTAACCAGGTGCTGTTTTCTCTCTGTTATTTGTGTTTCTCCCAAGCAATCTTTGTGTGTCACTAGCTCATTCATGCTACCTTTTCAAAGCAGACAAAAGATTCTCCTAGGACCCTAAAGGAAACATGACTAAGGAGGAAACCTCTAATTTTACAGTAGTCTAGAATAATCAAATACTGCTAAGGGTTACTCCTCTGAAAGTGAATCTCAGCATGCTGTTAGGAATCTTAGGGGTCAGACTCCTCAGCTGAAGTAATTATATTTCCCTTTCTCATATTTCCCTTTTCCAGGGGATGTCCTTAAATTTATTGGAATTGGAAACATTTAATTCATGTTGTAATAGAAAAAAAATGTATTTAATGACAAACAATATTGTTCATGATAGATATTTACAAGTAATTAATACCGCCTTTTGCAAACTTTCTCTCTAAAAAAAATAGGGAACTTTACTTGTCTTTTAAGTATCCAATGAGAAGCCAAAAAAATTAAAATGTAGCTTAGATACGTGATCTTCTGTTTGTTTTATTTTAATGGGTGGTCTACCTGTTACGTTAATGGAATTAGCAGAAGTCTGTCCATAGACTTACTGGGACCAAATCAACAGGGCACATGTCTGTTGTCAATATGGGCTTGCACAATGCCCTAGTGAGGACATTCTCAGAAGTTGCCCCAACTCTTTGCTCCATCAAAAGGTGGATGATGGCTGGCTGGAGCACTGTGTGACTTATTATGCTTGTAAATTAGGTGAAATATAGCATATGCTTTATCAAAATTATGTGAGCTTCTAATGATTTAAAGCAGTACTACACTCAACATTAAAAACTGATTTCTGTCTGTGTTGCAAGAGCAACTGTCAGGAGTATGTTTCATCTATCCTGACCTGTTTTCATAAATATGTTTTAAAGCACATTAAAAGTCTGCCATAGAGAGGAGTTACTAGCTTCATCTGTACCTGACTAATCGAGGATACCCCCACTTCAGTCACAATGTAGCCAAATATAAATGTTTACATCTAGTAAATTTTACCTTCATTAAGAGTTCGCAAGATTTTTGAAGACATTCTACTGTGTTAAGTCATGCTTTTGCTAAGTATTTCCCCTGTATTCAGCGCGGACAAGGTTGCTTTGGTATTAAGTCATAGACTGTTCCCACACACTCCTTTCTTTGGTATTTACTCCTATCAGTAATTTGTTTCTGATCTATTCTTATTCTATCATTGTAAAGTGATAAACACTGACTTCACTGCCAGTGATTCCATTTGTGTATGAATTCTTTCACTTTGTAAGTTTGATTTATGACTTGCTGTTGAACCTATTCATTTTATCTTGTACTAACTGTGAATTTGAGATAGAGCTGTACTAATTTGTCATCTTTTGCTACATAAAGCCTTCTCCTCCACACTTCCCTTTCATTTGTTGTGAAATGCATAGCCTACAGACTGTCCCCTGTGCCAACTAATGACAGTTAATGAAGCTAATGAATAGATCTGATGTTTGTGTGTGCAAATAAAATCCTTCATTATAATGGCCATACTGAATTTAAACTTAAAGGGAATTCCTAAATGAGAGGAAATATAAAGGCACTTAATAAGCCATGTGCTTGCTGAAAGCACCATTTTCCAGTTTTGCCTGGCTGGAAAAGAACCCAGCATCAAGAGAACAAATTCACCCTAAACTCCATTACAGGTTTTTCTTCTTTTAATATGTTTGATGTAAAACTGTATTCAGACTCTTTGAAAAGAGTTAAAAATTTGGTCACCCTAAAACCTTTTCCTACATAATTAAGCTCAATTGCTAAAAAATAATTAATACAAAAATATTCTGTTTTGTACAGCCCTACTTATATCTGAATTTAAATGCAGTCAAAAGGAGGTAGGCAATAGTTGCATTAAAAAGAATCCCAAACCTCTAAGCTGTGATTTAAAACACTGTTTATATCCTTATCATCAGCAGCATTACCTTTCTAAATCTGTTCTTTCAGGAGTGTGTTCCTTTGTGTTAACTTCTGTCTTTATCAATTCCAAGAAAATTAATTCCATGGTTTATTTTCGGATTACTTATTTGGATAAGCTTTACTATCAGCCTTGTTTCTTAGATAATAATAAGATAGTAAATTTAGTCATAGACTTGCATGAGAGATTGAATGTAAGGAATACTAGTCTAGAGCTGCTTAGGATCATATTAGCTTCAGTTTATTTAAATCAGTAAAGTTTAATAGCAACTGAAGTTTTAGCACTTTTTTTTTTTTTTTTTTTTTTTTTTTTTTAATAAAAAGTATTGAGATGCCCTTACCTTGTCCCAGGGAAGGTCTTTGCTCAGATGTTTACTTAAGGAGGTGTATTCCAGTTTGGATTATGGACTTGAGTAATCATCAGATACATGTTGGGGAGTGGAGGTGGTATAGGATTGCCTACAAGCAGCTGAGCAATGAAAAGTAAAAAACTGTGAGAGAAGAATATGAAGGAAAGTGGAAAGCAAGAAACTTTCCAGGGCAGAAGGCAGGAGGAGAAAGATTAAAAGAAAATACATCAGTTTTTCTACCTTTTAAAGATTTTGTGGGATGAAAGAAAAAAAAAAAAAAATTCATGTAACTGAAAGCTACTGAAATCGAAGTGGCTTTGGTATTAGGATATTCATGAGCAATTCCATAACCCTGGAGACCAGTGTTTTCAGAAGGACTCTGAACACCTTGCCGCAGTTCTGCTCTGGGCAAAAATCCTCTTTAGTAGCAAGGATCGGACCACAACGGGGTCAGGTAAAGAGTTGTTTGTTACGGCTCATTTCTTGCCGCTGCTTTCAGTGTTTCAAAAGCTTTAACATGAGATAAAGAATTGCTGGAATTGACTAAAAGTTTTTCAAAGTTAGGCAATAGTCAGGAAAAGCAAAGCAGGACAAACAAAATGAAGACCAGAAGTGTTGGTCCATTAATCTCATAATCAGAGATAATTATCAGTATTTTATAACTTTAAACTCTGTTATAAAACATTTTATAGAAATAGAAGTCCTTGAGAAAGCTTTGCTTTGTAAGCAGGTACGCAATTAAGGGAAACCGTTTGTTACAGTAACAGCTCATTATTGACCCTTTTATTACATACAAGTCTCAGAAGTACTGTATATTTAATGGTATTTTACAGACTTATAAAGTGGGCAGAAGAAGGGATACATAAAATCTGCTTTTCATTTTTAGTTGGAAATACTACCTATTCAGTTTCTGAAAAGCCATTCTTGTTTATGTTGTATTTAAGGTCTTTGTCCATTGTTAAGCACCAGCAAATGTTAAGAAATGGGAAGGTATTTGCAGCTTTCCAGCTCTGTTCCGGATTCCCTCTTCACTGTGTGCAGACAGTGAGCAGACTTCCCCGCTACTTGTCAAAAGACAGATTGTGAAGATTGTAGGGTCCTTGCTGAATCCTTCTTGTGCTCTAAAAAGGGGCTGAAAGGAAAGCTCTTAACCCAGAGACATCTGTAGCTGGAAGAGGCATCAGAGAGCAAAACCTGGAGAGTGAAAAACTCTACATGGTGTCTTGTCTTTAAAATCAGGTTGAGGTCATTCTTGAAGAGTCTTGCCAGAACGTTGCTGTGCCTTTTAACGTACGCCCCTCGTTACACATTGAAGCAAAAGTCTGTACTTGACGAGCATGAAACTCTCTAGCTGTGTACTCAACAGCCACACAACGTTATCAAACTACTATTGAAAATCAAATGTTAAGGAAAGAAACAAGACCCAGAAAAACAGTCTTTCACTGACTGGTTTCTGCAAAAGAGTTCGGCACATCATGACGACCTTCTCTAAAGCACAAAGCGTGAGTTTTTATTCCCAGACACCACACATTAAAAAAGCTTTACAGTCAGGGATGGCTTAATTGGGTTAGGTCTAGGTCTAACGCAGACACCATGTGTTTAGCTGAAACAGCCATGCCAGGTTTTTCAGTTGCACCAGTGAAGCCTCCGGGGAGCAAAGAGGCTTGTGCATATTTGGACAGTATTTTCCGCAAGGTAATGAAAAAGGCTGATAGGATCGGACAGTGCCCAGTGGGGACAGGGTAAACTCACAAACAGAAGTAGAATTTGAGGCTTAGTCACAGAATAAACAAAGACTGTCTTAAAGCACCTATCTGTCTTTCAGTGCGACAGGTCCCCAGAGATGCTTCCCTTTGCTTTTGTTAATCACATGCAAAGGATCAGAGGCAGACAAGCAGATAACTGATCTTTGCTGGCCACAAACTAATGCCTTCGAGGTCTGTGCTGCAGTTGTTTCTCCAGCAAATCTGTTAAGCTTATTCTCAGATTCCCTTTATTGGCATTTAGTTCATTGCTACTATCTGTTGGATTATCTGTTATTTCTTTCCCAATTAATGCAATCATCAACACTTAGTATTGGGTTTGAAGGGCATTAGGATATTTTTGCATCCTGCACATTTCAGGACAATATTAACCACAAATGGCCTGAGCGCAGATGTGCAGATGGAGATTTCTTTTTCCTGATTTAACTTTACCCCCCCCCCCTTTTTTTTTTCTGATTAGGGTCAGGTATCTTACACATCTTGTAAGTATTACAGAGAGGATTTCTGTCTCTGCCAGTAGTGCTGGATCAGGACCACAGAAAAGAAGAGGAGCATCTAACATGCTAATGAGCAACACCACAAATAAGTCTTGTCCTTTCTTTGAGTGTTGGCATGGGTTCTGCAGCCAGTCTGTCCAGAGCAGGTTGCCGAGTTGTCAGAGAAAAGATGTCAGGAGCTGATCCTGTTTCACTATTGCCCAAGTTTTTACTTGCATCATTGATGATGAGTAAAAAAAGGAGAGAGGTAGGATAAGATCTAATTTGGGAAAGGGAGAAGGCTGCAACAAAATCTGGTATCACTGCAGCACAGGAAAAATACTAGACAAAATTTTACGTAAATCTTCCACCTTGTGGAGGCCTGCTTAGTCTCTCTCTATAATACTTAAATATTTTTCTATGGAGTCAAGTATCTCAGGTCTGATTTACCCTTCATAAACATATTATAGGATGGCGCAGGCTCATGTATGCATATGTCATAAGAATTATTCAGTAGTATAGAAAAGAGTCTGAAATGCCTGACAACGCAAATTTTGTGCTGGATCCTTGCCTTTTTTTTTTTTTTTTTTTTTTTTTTTTTTTTCCCCTGTTGGACAAATTCCCTTTTCTTGCACTCTTCTTTCTCGATAGCAGTGTTGTAAGATACGTCGAGTTTCTGCTTCCATTAACGTGCCAAGAGGTGACAAATAGGATATTATCAAGCAAGACCACGCTTAAAGACCACATTAATGTAGAGTCTTAAGCTCAGCCTAACAGTATAATAATTTACTTCTTAAAATTTACTTCTTAGCACAGCTGCCTTTCATCGTGACTGTAGTCCTGAATGGTAACTACTTACTGGCATGAGGTCCCACTGCTACAGGGGCTCTTTTGGGAACCTGAGAGTAGCAATGTGTCTCCCCCCAGACAACCACCAGCCTGTTCAGTATATTTGCCTCCCAAAGTGTAAAGTTGTAGGAAGGAAGGCACATGCAAGGTTTGTCTCCTGAGCTTCCAGGAGGTGAGCTACAGGTATAGCACAGGAGCCTTAATGAGGTTAGCCTGTACACAAGCCTTGGCATCTCTGCTGCTCTGTATGGCTGCCAGGCAAGCTTATGTCTAGTGTGTGTGGTTGTTATGGTTTTACCCAGATGGGCAGCTGAGCTTTGCCACAACCACTTGCTCACTCCTCCTTCTCAAAGGGAAAGGGTGAGAAAACATGATGGAAAGGGCTCGAGGGTTGAGATAAGGACAGGGAGATCATCCACCAATTATCATCACGGGAAAAACAGACCCAGCATGGGGAGATTAATGTAATTAATTACTTATTACTATCAAACTAGAGCAGGGAGAAACTTAAAGCAAACCAAAAACACCTCCCCCCCACATCTATCCTATTCCACCTCCTTCCACCAAGTGGTGCAGGGGAACTGGGAATGGGGGCTGCGGTCAGTCCCTGACGCTTCATCTCTGCTGCTCCCTCACGGTCACTCCCTGCCCCTGCTCCACGTGGGGTCCCTCCCACGGGATGCCGTCCTTCCCAAACTGAGCCTGTGGGGGCTGCCCACAGGCTGCAGCTCTTTGAGAACTACTCCCACACGGCTCTGTACCATGGGGTCCATCCTCCAGGAGCAAACTGCTCCAGCACGGGTCCCCCACAGGCGGCAGCTCCCCCCAGACCCCTGCTCCTGCGTGGGCTCCTCTCCACGGGCTGCAGCTCCGGCCCGGGGCCTGCTCCTGCGGGTGCTCTCCATGGGCCGCAGCCTCCTCCAGGCCACATCCACCTGCTCCACCGGGGGCTCCTCCATGGGCTGCAGCGTGGAGATCTGCTTCATGTGGGACCCATGGGCTGCCCCTTAACTAACATGGGCAGCTTCTGGATTCTTCTCATAGAGGCCACCCCTGCAGCCCCCAGCTACCAAAACCTTGCCACATAAGCCCAATACTGTGGTCTGGAAAGGTTTGCCTAGCCTTGCAAGTTCTGCCATGGTTCTAGCACGTTTGTGGATTTTGGTTTTCTGTCAGTGTGGAGAAAACTGCTATCCTCATTGGCATATTTTCCATAGTCATAACAGCAGTTCTCCCTCCTTGACTCTTATTTCAGAAGATGAGTTAAGAAAGCATTTAAGAGCTTTAATGAGGACAATAAATGATCCCAATGGAACTGATATGCAAATCTTTTTTTTAGTACCTTGCTGAATCGTGTTCTCAAGTCTCATTTCTAACGACTATGGTAGAAACACAGTTTTCCTGCTGCTAACCACTTCCCTACACCAAAGAGATTTCATTTGGGAGCAACTAATGCTCTCCCAGTAACCTACTGAGTACTCCAGTTGCACATTTCTGTGCTTAGTAAATATGCTAGTCAGTTGCTAAGAAGAGTAATGAATCCTTAAGTGTACATAAGAATGATTTATGGCATAATGTGAATTTACAGCCCATTACAGGAAATAATTACATTCCACTAATTACAAAATTTAATAGTCATTCCAGTCTAGGAAACAGAAGTACGAGCAAGCAGATTTGCAGCCATGCACTCAGAAGAGAGAACTACAGGAGAAGCAGTTTGCTGAAAATCAGTTTGCCATTTAACCCTAGCTCAACTCAGAGATCTAGTTCATGAGAAAGTTGTTACTGAATTTTATTTTATTTTTTCCAGTCAACTTTTCTAAAAACTTGGAGGAAATGGAATCATTACGGAGGCTGACTAGAAGTGTATTAAGATACTTGCTTCATCAATCTTCATGTCCAGCATGTGTCTGATAAGAATTCTTTGGGTGGAACAGCAAGACCTTTACCCACAGCTTGGGTGGCTTTTGTAATGGGTATACAATAAAATACTATGGGGTGCAAAACTGTTCCTTTTGCACATGCTATTTCTCACTCTGGGTGAGCAATGTAGAACTTGCTTTTTTGAACAGTAGGAAAGATTAGTAACTGTCAGAATCAGTTTTTGTAAATGTGGAGAATAAAGCCCACCACGTCTGCTCTGAGATTTTCAGCTGAAAAGTAGACAGTCTTTGTTTTACTCTTTGATACCTGATTCACCTGTCAGGCTCTTGACAAGGCTTCACACAGTGGTGTGGCCTGCAGTCTACACATGTGAGATACGGAACCTAGGAGGCAGAGACTTTATGTTAGGGTGTGTTTAATGAAACAGAAAAATCGACAACGCCAATTTTGGTTTGAGGGAATAGCATCTAATGTGAAGTGGAGCATATTAACTGAAATTAGGTATTTGATCCAGCTTGTGTTATATCTAGGGAACTGAAAGTGTCAGAACAAAAAAGCCACCCACTGTACGTATGTGAAATGTTCTGTCTAACCTTCATAGTGACTCTTGTGGGTTTTAAGAATAGCCCTTTGATAAATTATTCATTCAGTGTTGGACTTGGGAAAGTAAAACCATCTTTCACTGTCCCAAAAAAGTTTGAACTTAACAAGATTCAGATGGGAAGAGCAGATTGTAAGCAAATTGTCAGTCAGTGGGCATATAATGAAAGCGTGTGGCAAAACTGTTATTTTGGGATGTGTGCATGTTCCAGAAGAGATGTTAAATGATAATACTGTCCAGAGTTGATGAATTTTCTGTGAGAATGAGATAACTGCAGGAGCACAGTCAGTTAAGTAAGGGCTCATTTAAACACGACTACAGTTTTTATTCTCTAACTTTACAAATTCACATCAGTGTGAAACCAGAAATGCAATGCTTCAGCTAGTAGTAGATACTAGATGCTCCTCTCATGTTCGCAGGGTTGAAAATGATGCTCTCAATCTAACCAAGACAGAGAAGAAAAGAACCATAGTTTCTTTCAAAAGCAAGAATATCAAAAATCTTTCTATGTATTTGAAATCATAAGCATAGTGTTAAATCATAAGCTCCTCAATTGGTTTTCCGAAGAGCTGATCTGGAATTAACTGGATTAACTGGTACCGTTTTGTCGTGATGCCCCCAATTGCTCTGAATTTTTAACTTATGTCTGTCTCCATTTTGAATCATATGACAAAGCTGAAGAAAAATAAAAGTGGAATCACCTTGATTTACTAAGGAAACAGTCCATTACAATTTGAGATTTTTGTTTGGTTTTGTTTGGTTTATGTCCTTGTTTTTTTTTTGTATTTGATGCTGCTTCCTTAAACCATACAAAGGGAGGAGTATATATGTTTTCTGCGTCGGAAGAAGAGATATCGTCTTGGTATTTTTGTGAAAATACCTATCCTATCAAAAAAGTGAAACAAATTCTGTTTTGTTCATATCTATAAATGGCATGTGTCTAACTTCAGAGGAATTGCAAACAGGTGAAAGTAGCATCAGGTCCACAGTGTATGTACTTACCCTCCACATCTTAATCGTCTTTTCAGAAGTTGGTGTATTCTTTGCTCTTGTTTCAGCATTCTCTGACACCTGCTGCTTGACTAACCTGTTTGTCATAAAGGTATCAGTTAAGCAGGGATAGTAAAAATTATCTTACTTTAATTCACATTTAGTTGTTCCTATTCTGTCAGTTCCCATGATTTACAGATTCTCTGTGAAAAAGGCATTAACTTTCTTTTCTACCTGCTAATCCATATGCAGATTTAGAATGCTGCATTTTTACTTCTGTGTTGTCTGGCTTTGTATATTTTGTATGTTGGGTGGTTATTTTATTATTATTATTATTAAAGAACCTTTAGAAAGATAGTAAAGGAAAAATGATGCGTTGAAACCAGGAGCATATGATGGTACTTCTGTTTTGGAAATTATCTTTTTTAATACAAACATCTTTCCAGGATTAAAAAAACACAAGCCAGACGTTGTTTGGTTTCTACCTCTGTTTACAAAAAGGTATATATATTTTTTTCTGTTTGCAGCAAATTGCAATATACTTGAATAAACACATTCATTGCTATTCATTTAAATAAATATTTGCAAAACAAGGACGCCAGAGCCTGAGTTTTTCAAAATAGCTGCAGTACAGTGATTCTTGGTCTACATTCTGGCCTGAGATTAGCAGTTCGCGACTATTCAGCCTTTGAAAGTCAGGCTGTTTGTAATGACAGCATGAAAGGTCATACAAGAACCTTGTTACAGTATCAGGCCACCTTGCCACTGAATTTCTTTCAAAACTTCATTTTTGCATGCCAAACTTTTCAGTGCTTGATATCAAACTCCTTATATTCCTTTTAGTGCTCTGTGCAATAAGCTCTACTCTCTCCTTTTGGCTCATTGTGCAATGGCTCTTAGCGGTGTGGCTATTTAATCATACTCATAACCAGGCTTTTAGAAGACAAGCCTTTGCTGATAGCATACTATCAAACTAGCGTTCAATATTACAGCAGTATGCACACATTATTATTAATCAAATATTAATTAGTTGCACTTATGAGAATTATTCTTTTGCTTATATGATCTTATTCCTAAACCTCTACCACAAATGTAATCATAGCCACAGGTCTTCAAGTATTATCATAATATATGTTACCAGCACACACTTCTAGTCAAGAATTATTTGACATTAATCTCATATGTAAAAGTTCTTTATGCTCTTTTGTGGTGAGACTCAGAGTCTCTGAAGCTCTTTGCATACACATATTTGTGCATGCATACACACACAACAAATAGAAGCACAGAAATATGTAAGCTTTTGGAGGGGATTATAGAGTTATACTAATTTGGGCCAGAGACTTAGCTGATTTAGAGAGCTCCTTTTTCATTTTGTATTTATTGGAATGTATAAGGGTTTTGGTGTGTAAGCAATCAGTATAGTAATTTACTGTAAATTTGCAACTTATTTCATATGCTTTCTGAGGTAATGGCACTTGGAAAAAAATGTCCTTACATACCATGCATCCTTAATAACAAAGGTAAGAATGGAGTGTTGCTCCATGGGGTGAAGGCAGATGTATAATGGCTTAGAGAAGGATTTTAGAGGGGTTTGAAGTTAATCTTCTCTTTTATTGCCCATAAAGTTGTATACCCCAAGAACCATCCAGTAAGGTCTCCTTATTTATGAAACATTAAATTATATATTTGAAAATATGCTACCTACATAGAAGCAGATTTGCTTTCCTTTGGTCCCTTTCCTGAGGTCAAAAACTCAACCAAACTGAACCTTCAGTAGACCTGAGAAAATTCATTCTTGGTGCTCATTCAACCTTACTTTAAGAATGGAAGTGAAATTATTAGCTAGTTTCATATATACTTCCAGGCAAGCAGCAGATGGTCGATATAACTGTACTCTACTGCTAAATAAAATGGGTCCAAGGACTGTTTTCTTGTGGCTAGATCAATAACGTCAAAATAGCTGCAGATTCTCTAGCCCAAGTAATGTGTTATGTCCCTGATACAGTATTTGTATATATGTGTGCAATCATTTCTTTTCAGTCCAAAGTGATGTTTTCATGGCATGAAACTGAGACGCTACATTGTGCATAGATGTGTGTGTAGGCAACCATCTCCTGTCTCTGGGCAACAGCAGTTTGGGCAACTTTTAGCATAAAACAGTTTCTGTGGGGAGCTGAATACAAAGCTATTTTTATATTTATGAATGCACACAGTTGCTAACTATGACTAATGAGCTACTAGGCTAAGCATTAATATGCTCATCATCGCCTGATGAAACGCCTGATGGGGCTTTACCAGCCAGGCAGCTGTCAATCAGGTGGTGACAGGTCAGTCTCCTTTGCTTCTTAGAACGAGCTGATCCTCTGGTGTTGCTAAATTTATATCTTCTGAGGCTCTGCATATTTTATTTTTTTTTTTTCCCTTATAGCTCTATACATTTTTGTATATGTATTTTTCCTCTTGTATTCTTGAGCTGCTCACTGCTCCTGTCTGAAAATTTAGGCAGCCTCTTTGTGGTTTTGTTTTATCTCGTGCAGCCTTGCCTTGCATACTTTTTCACACCTTTATATACATATATATATATATATATATATTTTTCTCAGTAAAAGAGAACTAGTTTCATGCAGCTGCCTTGCATGAAGGTGGGTCTTGAATCACAGACCCTGAACCACTGGTTGAAGATCTGGCGTTACAAAGTAGGTTGGAATACTGTTGAAGAGTGGTGTGTGGTAAAGGGAGCTAACCCTTTTGCTATCTTGTCCACATGATGGGAATTGTCTCTAGTGTGTCTCTAGAAACCTGGCAGAAAGCATATGAAGGCTGGTGCGCTTTGCAGGCTGTTAAAACACTTCCAGTTTGGAGAAGCAGCCTATTTCTTTTGTAAATTGAAGCCTTTATTCTCCAGGATGCAGCATGGAGCTGCAATCGCATGCTGCAATATCTGTCATGTAATCTTTTAAAAATAAAAGAGTTTATTTTACACAGAGAATTTCTGAGGGATATTTACTTGATTTGAGAAATGCTAACCTGAGTGCTGTAATTGGATTATTACCTCATAACATTTTCAAATTCTCCCTCTTGTCAGTTGACTCATGCAGCAGGCCATTTTTTTCAGCTATCCTTTCTCAGATACCCTGCTCTTGCAACCCGAAATGTATGTATACAAGCTATCGATTGTCTCAAAAATCCATTATTACTAGGTAGAGCTCAGTAGCATTACAGCTGTGGTTGACATGCAGATGACGGATTGTGCTTATTAAACACTGCTCTTTTAATGGTGTCCCAAGCTTTTGGGGATTCAAATTAGGATTCAGAGCGGGAACAAAAGAAGACTGGAAAGAGTAAAGCTTTCCATGGCCCAGAACTACAGTGACTAAGGCATGAATTCTTCTCTAGTGTTTCTTGAAGGTTTGGGGGCTCCTTTGCTTTCAGCTGCTCTGGTAAGGGAAAGCCACAGATCGCTTTGTTATTCTACAGAGCATGTCTTTCACATATAGCGGCACATATTTTAAATTATTAACTTAATATTATATTATTATTAATAATATATTACATTATATTATTCTTTAGTGTGGGGTAGGATTTTTAAATTATGATTTTTGCAGAAAGGAAATAAAAAATGGTTCAAGCCCTGAATGGAGTTTTGAGGTACAAATTGTTATTTCCCCAAGTCTTGTTCATGCTGGGTAGTGAATTGTGTCCTCATGAATCTGCCCGAACTGGCGGAGTGCCCCGACACACTCTGGTAGCTCATGGAAGATGAAGTCTGTCTGGAGACCCACGCTCCTTGGGGAGACCTCGCACACGAGGCACTTAAACCACAGCCGTGATGATGCACTGCAGTGCCAGGCATTGGATCATGGTAATGTCAAGTACCCTAGTTTTGACTGAAAAATGTCAGTATTGCATCCAGCATCAGAGTTTTTTTTTATAGTTGATAACCTGAGGGCTTAGCAAGGCCTTAAATGTTTTATATTTAGTTTTATTCTACCACTGCAATGTGATACCACTTCCTTGCACAGTGTTGCTGCAGTGTTCTTGAGGCACTTTTATAAGGCACTGTAGCTGGACTTCAGACAGAGTAAGCTATAATGAAAGCTTATTTTGGACACAATGCCAGCAGAGCAAAGGAAAAAAATGCAATTTTCTTTCAGTCTTTTAAAGGAAATCCACCGTGTGGGACTTATTTCCTTCCTGATTTACTGCTATATTTGGTTCTCTGTAAATCGTGATAGGCCAGCTCTGTTTCAAAAACCAGGCACTCGCTGACCTTTACTAGCTGGAGGGGCAGGTAAGGCTCCTGATGTGGAACGAGGGAGGCTGTGTGCTCCACGTGGCATGAACCAAGCATTTGTCGTGGGCCAGGGTGGAAGGGAGACCCTTGTAAACAATTCCCTTCTGCCGAAGTATGTGCCATGTCCGTGAGTGGATGGCCATCTGCACACAGACAGTTTTCACTGCTTAGGGAGCACCTGGGTGAAGGCGGGATGTAACCAAGCCACACTCAGTAGCTTAAATCATTGAAAAATTTTTAGATTCTATCACTGGCTGAAGCTTTCCCTTGTGTAGGTATAAACACATCCTGATATTCTGGCTAATGGAAGGCTTGACAGCTGTGTTTAGACTCCAGAAAAATCTCTTTCTTTATCCTCCTGAATACATCTTATGAAAGTGTCTTCATCTGTATACCGTTACCTGCCAGGCAAGATACTGTGACATTCCCTCTTTTTCCCTTGAGATGCATTTTCCCCTTAAAGGGACATGGTGGATGGGGCATCAGAGCTATGCTTAAAATGCTGCACTTCGTAAGCACGGTATGCTTTGATAACCTCTTTCCTAGCACCTTTCTCAATTGAATGGTCATCAAGCCCCTGTCAGAAAGCCCCCCTTCAGCACAAGGCGTGCCTTGTCGCAGCAGGCACTCCAGCCCTGATGTGGAGGAAATAACAGCTTGCCACCTATTCAGAGGTAGAGTCACCTTGGAGGATCCATGCTACTACCTTCATTTTTCTTCCTTGAAAATACTGTCTTGTTGCACATAAGCCTATTATATATATCTATGTATTTTTCTCTGAATGACTAGCAAGCCACAATTTGGTTTCACTTACCTTGCTGTCAGAAAGCGAAATACTTTGGATGCAAATCTTAACCTTAAAAGATGCTGAAACAAAATGAAAGAGTATAGAACAGGAACAACAAATAATAATAATAATAATAATAAAAAAGCTTAAAAAATGACTGTCCTGTGCAGTAAAGTTATGTATGTATGTATTTACTTATATATATATTATCAAATGCTAACTTTATTTAGCTTTTAATTCCTTTCTACTTGTGAATTATATGAAGCTTTATCCAAAACTTTGAGTTTAAACAGGAAACCTAAAAATAGAATTTAAATTTGTAATTCAAGCTTACAATTTAACAGGAGTCTAACCTTTTTGTAGACATCATATTTCTGGGTAAAGAAAAAAAAAAGCTCAATGCTTATTTTTAAAAAGGCAAGTGTTATTTTCAGTTAGTAAGTTGAGTTATCTTTATCCTGGATTTTGGGACTGCTAGCTCCCACTCCTCATTGACAGTCATGCCATGTAATAGCAAAAGAGTTTTCCCACTTTCTTAACTCCTCAGATATTTCTCAACTTTAAATTACTCTCTGAACTGAAATACTTGAATGAACTGACACAGAAAAAAAGTCTACCTGTAAAGCAAGTCTTTCTCCAAAGAGGCTATGGCTGTAAAAAGTTGCTCCAGTTCTTCTAACTGTTTAAGCTGCCTACTTGTATTAGAAACCACTGTCTCTAGGGCTTTACTGGTTCAAAAATCTTTAAAGGTCAACAATTAATAACTGAATTATTTAATTTTTAGAGAATAGAATGAGTAACAGATAAGGTAATGAAGGTTTTATAATTTTTGAAATTAGCCTGATAAATGTATGTCAAATGAAATCACTTGTTTTTAAACAAAGCAGTTTAAATTATAAATATTTTTGTATTAAAACTAAAGGTTTCTTTAATAAAGCTTTCTTCAGAAATAGGTGCCATATTGCAATGGTATATCCATGTTATACTTTTAGACTGTCACCCAAAAACATCATTATTTTCAGCCCAGAGGCATCAATTTTTGAAGAATTTGGAAAACCATCTTCACACAAAGAAATTGGTTTATATATATATGTATATATATATATAAAAACACACAAACAATAAAATCAAACCAGAAACCTACTGCTCTGTTTAAATTCATCCTACATGAAGATTAAAGTACACAAACACTACCTGAAAGGTGCTGATGCTTTTATGTTAAATTTAGATGACCATTAGCACAGCAATAATGATAAGGGATTAACATTGTGTAACAAAGTAGTAGCGTTTTGCAGTGCAGCATAGTCATAGCCTCTATAGTGAATAATCGCTATGGTTACTGGGGATGGTATGCATTGTATGTGTGCTGGAGAGGTTATGACAGTAAAGCAAAAAGTCATAGGAATTAGTGAGCTCTTCATTATTATTATTGTAATAGCTCCCCAATGGGCAATGTGCACTAGGAAAAAACTCAGACACTCTGAAAAGTACTTAGTGTGAGCACGCTGCTACCTCTCCCCCAAGGTTAATACTTCATCTATATACACGTGAAGAACCAGAAGGCCCTAATCTATACTAAACTAAGCAATTTCAATTGTATCTCCTTTTCTTTATAGAAAGGCTTCTTGATAAAAACGCGCTAGCTAAACTGTAGACTACGTTCTTTTTCTCTTTGAGTCACTGGCATAAGACAGGAAAGAAAAAATCCTGGAAGACCTCCCTGAAGAAGAAAAATATTTAAAGTAAAAATGACAGTTGGAGAAGTAAAGTTTAGGAAAAACAACAAATAAAACAAAACAAAAACATGAAGCAAAAAATACCTTTCTTTGCCACCACTGACCACACAATTCATGCCATTCTGAACAACAGTGCCGGACCTTTCTGAGCTCTCCTGCAAGCTTAATGCTGCAGATACTTTTGCAACTAAGGTGAAGTAAAAAGAGGTCATGTGCTAAGAAAATTCATTTGCATGAATTCAACAAATTTTGTCTAGTGAAAATCCTTTCAGCATTTTAGTCTCATCATCTCTGAGACCTGCAGGACATAGGACCAGGAGTAAGCTCAAAATAAGTGGAATAATTCAATACCCTCAACCTTAACACTTCAAATATCATAACTTATTCTCCCTTCCCCTCTATTCTCTGCATACTGCAACTTATTATTTTTTATGTAGCAGTGTTCTGTTTTTTCCCAGCTAAATGTGTGGATCCCTGTATTTGCTGTCACAGCAATTTAGTCCCAAAATGTTTTCAGTTCATTGACGTGGAAACTTTTTTTTTTTTTTTTTTTTAATTAAGTAATGTCAGCAGAGACCCTCAAAAGCATGTGGGAAACAAATAACTTTCAAGAGACGTAGAATAATCTACCTGTGAGACTGCCACATTGCTCATGGAATGACTCCTTTGTATTTCCTATAATATCTTGGAACGGTAAAGGATTTGCCTTGCTTTTATTTTTCATTTTAAGTCTTAAACATTGGATCTGTTGATTCTTAAACTGAATTGTTTGCCTTTTCCCAGTTATGGTGGATGTGTGCGTTTGTGAGGTGAAATCAAAGCAGCAGCAGCCATGATTTGAGATAGCAGGGTGTCGGAGCACAGTCCCTGGGCTAGTTGCTGCTGAGCCTTAGGAAGACATCACAAGGAAGATGTTACTTTTACCAGGAAGTTTTAAAGCAGAAGGTTGGTTTAGCCAGCTAAGCTCAGAAGGGCATGATAACAACAGAGCAGTTGGTGGTTATTAAAGGATTTATAACAAGGTTAAGTAGCAGTAGTAAATGTGTTAAGCACAAATTCCTGTTTCTCTTGCATCTATTAGGTTTCTCTAGCTGCAGCAGCAAAAACAAAAGCAGCAGAAATGTTTAGGATGAACCAGGGAAAATAATCTTATTGTCTACCAAAAATGGTGGTACTTCTCCTGTAGTAAATATTGCATACATTTTTATCAGGCTATCCCTAATCACTTTGTTAGTACTGATTTTAAATATATCAAAAGAGGACACCCCCCTGCCCCCCTTTTTTTTTTTTTTAATATTGAATTTTAAAATCACCCAAAATTTGATTTAAAGCAATCCAAATGGAACAATTCATTTTCAAAGGTATAGCAGGCTGGGCCAGGGTACTTTAGCAGAACCCATGTTTTGTAGAGGTAGAGCATAGTAAATATAGCAAAGCACAGAGGAAAATAATATGTTATTGAGAGTCAAAAGATGTAGTTTGGGGTCTCCTATCAATCATCCAGACAGATACTTCAAGTTTGTTGTTGTTGAAGTTATGAATTATAATAGAAAGCACCAACAACATAATAAAATCCCCCTCAGAGGCCTCTTTCAACCCTGATAACCAGAGTGATCCCGTTTTCATAAGTGGGTGGTGGAAACTCTATAAAACATTTTGGTCATATTTCGCAGAGAAGCAGTCAATATTTTCTAACACAATCATTCAAGATGTCCTTGTCAGAAGTTAATGTCTGGGTTACCATATTATAAAAACCTGAGATCAAAAATAAGCCATAGAAACAGGGATAATGTAAATATCTCTCATACCATTTTTCTTCAAAAATCAGTCTTTCTTTCTCAGAAAAATACTGCAGTTTATAAAGGTAATAAATTGTGGTTAAGGGACTGACTTAAATCTGCAATGTCCTTTCTTTTGCTATTACTAAATCCCAAAAGGCAATAACTTCCCTTCTAGCTAGGTGTTGTCACTTGCCTTATTTCATACTGCTCATCACAGCTGCACTCACTCTGGAGTACAATAATCAGAAATACACGCAACTTCTATGCCTAAGCTGGAAGTCAGTGCCACACATCTCTGTCCAGGTTCTGTTGCAAGTTCAAAACTGAAGCAAATTCAGAAGCTGCCAGGCAGAAATTCTGTGGCTTGAAGTCTCCTGCCCCTTCCTTGCTGCTAGTCTCATCGGAAGCAGCAAGCTCTCCCTTCCTCCTTCCAGGGGCTTCTGTGTTTCTAGCAACTCCTGTGTCTGCTTCTCCCAAGCTCATCGCTCTTCCCTCCTCTTCTGTTAGGAAAGGCATAAGGTGGAGGTTCTTTAATTCTTAGATTTTTGTAGTGGTGGGATTCTGGTTGGTGTGAGTGGAGAAGCACTGGATGCACTGCGCGGTGGAGGCTGGTGGGAAGAGGTGTAGAGGCAGCCATGCGGCATCCCAGTGGAAGCTCTGCAGGGGTCTGTTTAACATCCCTTAAAGCATGTCTGCAGTAGCCAGGCTAATTGCCTCTTACATAGTAATCTATCTAATTTCAGATTGAAAGAGCATTTTGTAGAGGCCTAAGAAAAAAATTGCTGCTTGACTACATGGGAGAAGTGTGACAAGGCAAGGCTGTCTGCTAAAATTTAAACCTCTGAGGTGAAGAGGGCTTCCTCCAGACTGAACAAGAAGCTGTAAATAGAAAAATGGCACACATTTAAAGAAGTATAATATTGCTGAATGCAGGAAAAGATCCATGACAATAAGATTTATTATGCTGTGCAGCAGTCTCCTGGGGGAAGATGTGAAAGCCCCGATCTTTTAGTGCAATTTGAAGCACAGTGAACAAAAGAAGATGTATTGCATGGAAAAGTCTTGCTTTGACAGGAAGATAAAACAGATGGACCGATAGATCCTTTACAACTGCAAATCTCTGATTCTCTGGCTTGGAGGTCCCTGTTGCTTAATTAGTTCCATTAGTTTCAGCTGAACTGTTATGATGTGATAGTTATTGTGCAAAGTTAAATCAATAGACACGTGTCTGTATCACACTGTAGCCTACGTTGCATGCAGTATGAGACAGAGGGGGAATTCACTGGCTATGTAAAATTTTCACCTTTGAAATTTAAGAACAAAAGGGAAACTGCTAAAATTTAAAAAGTAGTAGACTATCTCCTGTGCACCAAGTTTATACTGGAGAACATAAAGCCTTGCAGTTATGCTAGCCAGTATCACTGGGTTCTGGTATCACTCCTTGGAGAGAAATTACCGTTAGCATAGTGGATATCGTAAATAGGATGCCAGTTGCTGACCACCAGTTTTCAGGGAGGAAACTGTGGCAAGTGTATAAACAACTGTGATTGTAACACAGACTTAACTACTATATAGTGTTTCTAATATATCCAAATTAATGTATAGTGGCTCAGCAAGTTATTAGTATGGCAATTGTAGTACAGTAATCTAATGTACAATAGCTCTGTTTAGTCCCTGTTTTAATTTCCAGTGGAAAACTTAAGATGAACTTAATGATCATATGTCATTGTAGTGAGATTAGTGAGATCTTTATGAAATACTGAGTTTCTGCTCAGTGCCAGCTCTCCATTTCATTGAGCTTTAGCTCAGGCCAGTGAGGACTCTGCTGCTTACTACCTGGACAATGAAGGCAGGCACAATCTCTGTTTCAGATTACAACAGGAAGGTGGAAGACCACCATCCGTAGAAACTCCTTATCTCTTCTCTTCCTGCCCTTTCTCGTTGTTTTTTTTTTTTTTGTTTTGTTTTGTTTTGTTTTGTTTTTGTTTTGTTTTTTGTTTGTTTTGTTTTTGTTTTGTTTTGTTTGTTTGTTTGTTTTCCTTTCCTCTCCCTCTCTCTCTCTCACTGTGTATAAAGAACAAAATTACCTCAACATATCTTTTTGGTACCTGGCTTCTCAGCTGAGATAACAAGTACAAGGATGGTTTTGATGATGTGAACATGTCTGCAAACTGATAATTGGATTTACCTCCATATATATGGAGATTTCTTTAATATTCTAGGCTACCTACTTCATTGCAAAGATCTGTTCTTTACAAGTACTGACAGAACAACTACATTATTCGACCTCCATGGAAAGGAAAAGATAGAGAAAGCAGAGTGTGTCCATCTCAAATTTGGGTTGAGAGTTGGCTTCTTGTCTTGTTTGGTGCACGTTTTTTATGGAACCCATGGTCAGCCTGTGTTAGGTCTTCTAATAAGGTACGTTTAATGGCTGCTGCAGGGCTCTGTGTTTATGAGATTCGTTACTTGAAAAACACCTAGAGTACTTGCAAGTAAGGAACAGTATTGTATTATAAGGTTCTCTATCAGGTTTAGTCACATCACTTAGACCTTACACCATTGTACAAGTAATTCAGCTTGTCTGAATTATGAATCATAGATTCTTACTGTGCTATAGAATTAGTTTATTGATGATTATGTTTTAAAAAGTGACTTAGACAAATAATGCAGAAACTGAGCTTTCTTAAGGTCACCAATTTTGCTGTTCTTGCTCTCAGAAAAGATTTATTTCGTTTACCCATTTGTGAGTCAGGATAATCATTGTAAAAAACTTTCTATATTTAAAAAGTTTTTGTTCAAAAATCTGGATTTTCAGCCTTACATTCTCATCACATTTAACATGCCATGAGAATTCAATATATCAGAGGATACAGATCTTTCATGAATGTAAGTTATTTTTCCTTATAACTTAATTGCCCAGATCATTTTGATGCTTCAAGGCAATGTTTGAGCAGCTGTGAAAAAAATTTGCATGTCCACAGAGTATGATATTGTACACAGTACAGGCATCTGCAGGGAAAACAGCCTGTCTGAATGTACTTACAGCCCTGCTCAATTAAATAAGGTGTGTATCTATTCTACAAAAATATGCTATTCCACAAATAACTTAAACAGCTTTCCAAGATGGATTGGTATGTAAAGAGATAAGCTGCTTACATATCTTTGGGCTTCATGCCAAAGGGATCTGGATATTACAAACCATCTAATATTTTTTACAATGTTTGGAAGGTTAGAATGTCATCCAATTTGAGCAGTTGTTTGGAGAAAGATGCCAAATTTTGTCTTGGTGACATAAAATGCTTTAGCACGAAGAAAGAACAGTAATAAAACTGTAAGAAGAAGAGATAAACTGAGGCCTCTATCAACAGAAAAAAAAATGACATCTCTTTCCATTTACTGCAGGTGCTGTGTTTGACAACTCTTAGCCTCTGGAAGATGCTCATTTTAAGGCAACCAGTTCCTAACTTTCATTAGGTAAGTGGCATATCCTGTTCTAGATAGGTTATTCATATCTAGTTCACATATTTGATTTGTGTCAGAGTGTCAAGCAGAGGCCAGATGCCTTTAATAGGAGACTGTAGAGAGATATAAAGTGAATCAAAGATTTAGACTCTTACATCTGCTTCTAACAGGCTATCCTGCAAAAATGGAGGTGCCCTAGATTGAACTGCTGAACAGTTTTAAGAATCAGTGCAGGCTTCTTGCCCAGTTCTATTTAGCTGAGGTCATGGACACACATCCTCCCCCAGCCACAGATTTGTTTGCTGACAAGGCACCATAAGCTTTCTTTCAGCCTAACACCATTTCCCTGCATCTGGTTGGCATTACAACAGGTGTAACAGGTCCTGTGAGCACTCTACTTCCTTTAATTGAAGACAAGCTTCATTACTTTAAATGATCAAATGAGAAACTTTTGCTGATATCAGCAAATTTTCACATCTGCTTGGAAGTGAAAGGGAAGAGAGAGAAAGGGAAATTCCCCGCTTTTTTCAGTAGTGTACATCCACAGTAAGCCAAATTGAGCTCCAACAAGGGGCACTCCTAGAGACTGTAAATGACAATAATCTCAGGTATTCTACATGACAAGACTGAAGTACTCCCTGCACACAGCAGTCATCACTTGTTTTTCCTGTGCTGCTCCCTTCTCTACCGGTTCTATTCACAATGGCTGCAAAACTTTTGGGGATGGCAAAAAACAGTTCTAGAGCCAAATGATAGAAGGAAATAAAGATAAAAGAGGTGAAATAACCAAAGTGGCATAAAAGGTACAGATAAAGATAGATATTACTTCTGCAGTGTAAACAAATGTAACTTCTATTTGCACCAAATAAAACAATTGACTAGCCCAAGGAAACATAAATGACTCAACAAAAACTATGAGGGATGGAATTTGTAGGGATGGAATTTGTAGTAGGAAAGTAAGCATTTCACTTCTTTGTTCATAACATTATTTTTGGTGAGTCCAAATTTCCTTAGACTTCAGTAAATTATGATTTCTTCCAAACGCTTTGTAGAAAGAAAGATAAGTAACTTCATTTTATTTTTGTAGCTGAAAAAATTGGCTTTCTTCCACTTGCAATATTTCCAGCTTTTTTCCATTTATATTACTTTCTGTTTCATATACTTCTGACCATGTTTACCATAATTGCCAAACACCAGTACAATATATTAAATGAATCTGGAAAACCATTTATTTTTCTTTTGAGCTAACATTACAACTTTTGGCTCTGATAGTTCTTAAAATTACTTTGTTTTTGAAAGTGTAAGAAAATATTTTAAAGCACTATAGATACTTAATTTCTATTGTTCTTTCAGTGAGTAGTATGCTTTTTAGTATTTAATAATATTAAATTTATACTGGTTTTGATTATATGCAACATTTTCCAAATACTGCTTTTTCTATTTATCCGTATAGCTTTTGAGAAAGCAAACAGAAACCAAGGCAAAATGGACTCCAGTTTTGGTGTCTACATTTTTTTAGACTATTTTCTGATCCATGGTAAGTAGGTAAATTCATTTTGTTTCAGAACATTATTGTGAACAATAGCATGCCATTAAATAATCTTACACATCAGAAACAGAATGAGAATAATGGTATTGCCTTTACAAACACTATTGTCTTGACACTTCACAGATTATATTTGTAGAGGTACTTGGGTTTTGGTGCCTTCAGCACGTTCTAAACAGTGTTAAATTAAGGCATTTCAATCCAATTCTCCTAAATACTTCTTCAGGTATTCTTCAGCAGTTAAAAAAATAAATTTAAACACATTAATTTTGCTGTACGTTGGGCTATTATCTGTGCTGAAGAACAGAAGCTCTGCCTTTTGGCTTTGACTAGGCAGAGTGGGAGTTTTGTTTGCAGCAAGAGGGCTACAAAGCCAGAAAATAGATACAGCATAGCAAATAATGTTAATAAAAATGAGTGAAAGTGTATGGAAGTAAAACTTAGAACTATCATCTAAGGTTATGTGAAAAACAATAGCATAGCATGCTAATTATACAGGAATTAGCAGTAAAAAGGTTACCTCTTTTTATTGTAAATGGCTTTTGTCTAGTCAAACATCCAAAAGAAAAGAGAAATCCACTTAGGAATACTGAACATATAACATTAACAAAGCCACATCTGCAGTACTGTAGAGTACAATATACATTTTAAGAAATATCTACTAAATAAGAAAGGAGTGGAAAAAAAGGGCGAAAATGGATGGCTGTCTGCTGGAGGGTCTAATTAATAGCATAGCCAGTTAGGAAAATATAAGCTAAAATAATGTGACCTAAGGAAGATTTAAAAAAAAAAAAAAAAAAAAAAAGAAAGAGAAAAAAGATAAAAGATAAATGTTACTGATAAGCTTGCTCAACAAATAATTCTCCTTTGAAAACTGTTTTCTAGACTGCTTAGTGAACACAGAATACTTAGCAGCTCTCTGAAACATGCTGGTCAGAGTGTCATCAAGTCATTTTGGTGTGCACAGCAGATTGATTAAGTGATTGATCAAGCTGGGAGCTGAACTCTGGTGTCCAAAATCGTATGTACTTTGTTATCAAGAAAATTGTCTCGTATAAACCTGTGTGCTACCATGTCCAAAATGCTTTCAATGCTTATTCAATCCTGCATGTCTTTATTCTACGCTGCAATTTAAAAGACAGATCATCCTCCTGACCCATCTGAACAGGGTATGTTTATCATCCAGCACTCTGCAACTTACAGTCCTTTTTCTGAGACATTTCAGTGACACCGTTATAAAGAAAACAGGAAATAAAGCATATGCATTCATTAACTATTTGTCAGCTTACAAATGGAATTTCTGCCATTTGGAATTATGTGAAAAACAAAATAAAATTCAGGAATGCAGAGGAAATGAAGAACTCAATCTCATTTTGGCAAACACATGCTCACATTCATTTATTCTTTTTTACATCATGTAACAGGGATGTAGACAAAGCAGTGACATTTAATGCCTTCTTGACCTCCACCTTCAACGCCGATGATGGGCCCTGGTACCCCAGAGCCCTGAGTTGGAGGACTGTGACTGAGGTAATGATGAACAGCCAGACAACCCCAAACTTGTCCAGGACTTCCTGCTCCAGCTGGATGCATGTAAGACTATGGGGCCTGATCAGATTAATCCCAGGGTACTCAGAGAGTTGGCTGATGTTGTTGCAAGACATCTCTCAATTATTTTTCAGTGGTCTTGGGAATCCGGAGAGGTCTCAGTCAACTAGAAGCTGGCAAATGTCCCAGTTTTGAAGAAGGGCAAGAAAGAAGACCCTGGCAATTACAGTCCTGTCAGTCTTACTTCAGTGCATGGTAAAATCACAGAGAAGATTATTCTGTGAGTTATTGAAAAACACCTGAAATGCAATGCAGTCATTGGTTACAGCCAACTTGGTTCACAAGGGGAATTCCTTTTTAACGAAATTAATTTCCTTTTATGACAAGGTTACCCGTGTAGTTGACCAATGCAAGCCGGTAGATGCAATATTTTTATTTTTCAGCAAGGCTTTCCATACTGTTTCTCATAGGATCCTTCTGGACAAAATGTCCATCATACAGCTAGATAAATGTATAATGTGATGGGTGAACAATTGGCTGATGAGTCAAGGGTTATAGTAAATGGGATTACATCAGGCTGGTGGACAGTCAGTGAGGTTCCCCAGGGCTCCATTTTAAGGCTAATTCTCTTTAATGTTTTCATAAATGACTTGGATGTAGGACTTGAAGGTATACTATGTTTGCAGTTGACACTAACTTGGGAGGAGCCATTGAGTCTTTTGAGGGAGGCCTTGTAGAGAGATCCTGACAGAGTAGAGGGCTGGGCAATCACCAACTGTATGAAGTTTAACAAGAACAAGTGCTGGGTCCTGCACCTGGGGTGGGGTCACCCTGGCTACATATACAGACTGGGGGACAAGAGGCTGGAGAGCAGCCCCACAGAAAGGAATCTGGGGGTTCTGGTTGGCAGCAAGTCGAATATGAGCCAGCAGTGTGCCCTGGCAGCCAGGAGGGCCAGCCATACCCTGGGGTGCATCAGGCACAGCACTTTTGGCTGCTGAGGGAAGGAACTGTCCCACTCTGCTCTGCACTGGTGAGGCCTCACCTCGAGTGCTGTGTGCAGTTTGGGGAGCTACCATATAAGAAAGATATAAAACTATTAGAGAGTGTCTAAAGGGAGGCTACAAGGATGGTGAAGTGCATAGAGGGCAAGATGTATGAGAAGCAGCTGAAGTCCCTTGGTTTGTTCATCCCGGAGAAGAGGCGGCTGAGGAGAGGCCTCATGGCAGCCTGCAGCTCCCTCATGAGGGGAGCGGAGGGGCAGGCGCCGAGCTCTGCTCTATGGGGACAGCGACAGGACCCGAGGGAACGGCATGGAGCTGGGACAGGGGAGGGTCAGGCTGGGTAGTAGGTAAAGGTTCTGCACCCAGAGGGTGGTCGGGCACTGGGACAGGCTCCCCAGGGCAGTTATTATTTCACTGAGCCTGATGGAGTTCAGGAAGTGTTTGAACAATGTGCACCAGTGATACAGGGTTTGATTTTGGGGTGGTCCTGTGCGAAGCCAGGAGCTGGACTCAGTGATCTCTGTGATCCCTTCCAGACCAGGATATTCAGTGATTCTAACAAATGAACAACTGAAAACTCTTCTGTGCTTCCAATTTCAGTCTATTTTTTTCTAACTTTGTAAGTTTCATAAAGCTCAAGCTATAAATTATAGACAGTTGGTAAATGATTCAAAGCAGTTCAGGTAATTATTGTTCATGTATCATAGAATGGTCAGTAGCATGCAACATTGAGTATAATCATGTATCGTAATTGGCTAATTCCTTGTACTCTTTTCTTTAAATAAGCTACTTGCATGCATACTTCCTCATAAAATCTATCAGCTAATAATTAACATGCTATGGAAATATAGATCATGCTTTGTATTAAAGTCTCATTTTCTATGAAATCTAATTTCTTGTTTCTTATGAAGAAAACACAACTGTCTGCTTAGTTGGACATCACAATATATATTTTTATCATAGCAAGTGTGACACCTTTGATTATAGGAAGTCAAACATGCTGTCTCTCTGCCAAAAATTAATAGACTCTTCTGCTTCATTTCTTCGAGAAGCTATTTTACCTCTAAGTGCATGGGAACCTTGTATGTTTGTACAATGTATAAGAAAAGGTGCAAAAAGAAAAATCTTCATATGCAGGTAAAATTTCTTGTATCCACCAGAGCTGCTTGAATGCCTCTTCTGCATTTACTTTTAACCAGAACAGATTGAAAATGTTAGCCCTGAAGTAAACAGATGGTGTCAATAATGACTGATACTCATTGGAGTTCTATAAACACACGCATATTAATAGCCCGTCAAGCAGCCCATATTGTAATCAAATGATACAAGTTACATACAGGAATAAAAAGTGTGAGTAAGACCAAAGTGTTTTAGAGTCAAAGTGCCTAAAATTGGTCTTTTCATTGCATGCTCTTCTAATGTAGCTTGTTTGGGTTTGGTTTGGATTGTTTTCACTGTTAATAATCATATAACAGTAAGGTAATTTATTAACGTGCCAACTGCTCTGAATGTTACTGTTGCATAAAAGCCTACATGAAAATATAGATTATGCTCAGTGATTTTCATTATTAATACAATTCCATGTAACTAACATTTGCCTAGATTCCCAGCACCACAAACAGTCCTGCTGCTTACCATTCAGAAAGCTAACCTATGTCAGTGGACAGACTCATTGTGCAGCACAAGGTTATGATATTCTAAGACAGGATATAGGAGAGCCTCTATGTATATATGCATTTTGGAGGTGTTAAAGCTGCAATGCAATCAGAGATGTAACTGAGTTCAGATTTTCGTGCAGTATTAATATAGCACGGTTGACAATGAGACAGAAAATTCTTTGCTGATACCTACTTGCTGTTGAGTGCATTCCGTTTAGTAACTGCACAGACTGATAACCTGTGAACTAAATCTTTCAGTATTCTTCTTTTTGTGAAAGTGTGGGGACCTGTGTAAAATGAAATGATACCAAAACAGAACTCAGTGCTTAAGTCTTAGTTCCCAATTTAAAAAGTCATAAATGACTTCACAAGAGGCCAGACAATGGAGTATTCCAGATATTCAGATCAAATGACTTCCATGGTGAATGCATGAAGTAGACGAGCTTAATTTGATTCTTAGTGCTTTTATTCAAATGAACATAATCTCTGTTTTGAGCAGTCTCAGTGGTTGTATGTGCTGATTGCTAAAATAATCTGATTTATATAGAAAGCAAGCACTGCCTGAAACTTAACAACATCAAATCTTATTTCAAAAGAAACCTTTGTACAAACCCACAACACTATGCTCCTGTCTTTACTTTAAGCAACAGTTTTCTGAAGTTCAAAAATATAATCTCCCACTGTTAATTGGTTATATGCACTTTTTACTATTTGAATTATATGAATTACCTCATCTTATTTTTGACAGAACCCAGGACAGGTCAAAAACAGTAAAAGCTTTAAAACTCCTTGAAAAGTGTGATACACTGGGGGGGGGGGGGGGAGGATAGGTCATTAATGATCCTAATAGAGAAACAGAATTTGGAAATGATCAGTCATTTCCATTCTTAAGTTTCTACCTCATGTAGTGGTTAGGGACATGGTTTAGTGGTAGACTTGGCCATACTAGCCTAACTGTTGGACTTGATGGTCTTAGAGGTCTTTTCCAACCTAGATGATACCATGATTATATGATAATATGAATTAGCTTCTATATAGCAATGCATCTTCTTTGTTTTTATAGAAGTGATGACATGAATAATAAGTACCTCTCTGTGTTCTTGTTCCTCTATGTATTTAAACCCTATGATTTTTTTGAGGATCTCAAATTCTTTTCAATATATTTCAGAGGCTTTGTTTATCCTTTTCTAGAACATTTCTCCAACTTTCTGGGCAAAGGCAAGCTTGGTAGGGAGGTTTACTTGTATTTATCCACTGGAAAGGCTGCACTACAATTTAAGTCCAGACCTAAGAACACTAATTCTCAATATTCATTAAAAATTCCCTGCAGTTAATGAGTCAAATGTCTGCCAGCTAGGGTTTTTAATCCAGTGATAACATGATTTTTGCCTTTCTGTCTGAAACAGGCTGTGCAGATTTCATTCAAAGACTGACAGTTCACTATCAGACATCCTCTGCGGTGATGAGTTCACTGAAGAACCTATATGGAAGAGCAAATACTGATGAAGTACTTTAAATCTAGGATATGAGGCTAAACACACTCTTGCAACAGACATTGCTCATTTTAATTTCCCTTTCTTAAATTTGGTTTTACAATTTCCCTTTATAATGTAGTAAAAGGGAGATATTTTCCACATTTTATTTTTTTACACATTTTCCATATTAGTAGGGCATTGGGTAAAACTAATAGCTTCATCTACCGTTTTTCCTTCATTTTCTTTTGATGCATAAATAAAATAATTCAGAACATACGTAATTCCACTTCTAAGTGTCAAATATTTAAAGTATTTACTAGTGTTTCATCTACTATTACTGTGTGCTTAGAACTATCGTGTATATTCTGCTTTTCTACTCCAGTTAAATCAATTACTCCAAAAAAGAAAAAGCTGTATATGTTTCCATGGATATCACTTAAGATTCAATATTTAAGAAAACATAATTTTGGTTCAATATATATTAGGCAATGTAAAGGTATATAATATATATACATATATATATATCTTCAGTAAAGGAATAGTCTTTGAGGACTAAGTGGGATTATAATTTTCCAATTAAAATAACATAGTAGAGTGCTACTATGTTAAATTAAAGGACCAAGCAAAAGAAAAGTAATTTGAACTTCCTGGATGTATATATTACTGCATACACAAACTGTAGACGTGGTATGTTGATCTATATTGGCCTAGAGGCTGACAAATTTTGGGAACAAAACTAAGGGTCTTGGATATCAGCTAAGTTCAACTGACATACTAGAAATTGTCTGAAATGGTGGCTCAGCAATCTGGATAAACTTAGAGTCATCAGCACAAAATGCTTTTGGTTCAGAGTGAAATCGATGAGGAAGAACTTCCATACTGAGAGATTTTTTCTATTTGTATCAGGTGGTGCATAGGTCAGTGAATTTTTTAAGCACAAGATTCGTGTTCCCTTAAAACTAATTAAATATTAATTCTGGAAAAGCTGCATTACGTGCCTCTGACTGAGCTGGATCAATTCTAACTGTTTTTCTTCTTCACCTTACTTCCAAGCAAAAGGTTGGCTTGGAATAAATTCATCTACTTGGGTAAGACCCTTCTGCCTCCCACTTTATTTCTCACCACCTTTTCATCCATGAGACTGCCAAACTTGTCTTGGAAGACAGACTCGAGTAACAAATGTTAAGCATGCCTCACTGTTCTTGCTCCTATGAGATTTTGAATGTTCCCTGTCTGCCACCTTCACTCCTAAAAGTGTTGTTGTCATTTATAGTTGTACTCAGGCACAGCTATTTCATTTTTGTCCCATCTTTCCTGGAGAACATTGGTTTTATATATGCCATTGTAAACGAGGTGAAGGTCACTGTGGTTATTAGATTATAGTTACTTTGTTAATGCATAGTGAGAGCATTTTAAAGATTCTAAATAGTTCAATATCTCTGTACTAGGTAATGGTATCTGTCACTTTTTTTCCCCTCTAAATTATGCAAAGAGGTTCCAGTCAAGACTGGGAATCCATTGCACAAGTATTTTTAAAAATTGTACGTGACCTGAAAAAACTAATTATAAAGTTTTGGGGCCGTTTCTTGCGTTAAGGAAATAATTATCTGAGCTAAAAACCTCAGGGCATTTGTCCTACCTCTTTGTCACATTTCCCTATATGTTAATTCAAAGTGTTTCTTACAGCTTTCTTCTTTTTAATGCTAGGGTTTGCTTTCTTTTATATTTTTTTCTACAAACTTTTCATTGTGCACATATTGTACTTACCTCAATCTAAGATTTTGAAGCATGGTACTTTCATGCTTTGTAAGAATTTCCAGAGGTTTATTTTGAACCTTGTTATTTTGATAGTTCTTTATTCTGTCAGCAGTGACTGGAATAGGATGGTACTCAGGGGAAACAGAGGTATGCACCACTACAAAGTCTGTATATTTTCTGAGATCCCTTACGCTGGGGTTATGACTGTCTCTAAATAGACTTGTCTAACCTCACATTCTGTCAGTCATTCAAAATAAAAGATCTACATTCAGTCTTCATTCAGTCCCTAGGAGAAACCAGACAAGACATCCTAACAAAATAAATGTAGGAAATTGCACTGTGTTGTGCCACTTAAGTCTGAAAAAGGATAGAAAATCCATAGCTTTCTATTGTTTTTCTTCTTTCTGTGCAGAGATGGGCCTTCTGTATGCAGTACAATCAGCACTTGTAGCTTTCCCAAAATGCTGTTGGCCAAATTCATCCTTAGTGCAAGGCCACCAATTATTGGAGAGACACTTTGGATTAATGTGACACTATACCTAAATAATAATAATTATAGTATTGTTAGGGTCCCATAGTGAAGTCATACTGGTTTCTCTAACTAAGAAATCGTGTAGATGGTAAAAGTTAAAACAGACTAAATTACATGACTAAATAGAAAAGAAACTGTCTTTGCCCCAGAGGACTGACAGCAAAATTGATTTTACCAAAAACAAACATGAAGTCACTTTTGTTTTCCTTCTGTTTGTTATACATTGACTATAGTAGGGACAGGAATTTTACTGTGTCTCCTTCCATGCAGTAGGTACAAAGAAGGACCAAGGCCAACATGCTCCATGGATTGTTGCTTCAGCAAATCCAACAGATCTCAGCACTCATCTCTATGTGTTTCAGCCCATGACAAAGTGAGTACCATGTTGTGTTGCATGGGTACACTTACAGAGCACCCACTTGTTCCTCAAACATGGGCTACTGAGTAAAGACCATCTGCTATTAAATAATATCATATAAAAATAAAATTTGAGCATCCTTTAACTGTTCTCTCAAGACAGAAAAAGGATAACAGTTCCCCAGGTGCCAGAGGCCTGACCCAAATCCAGCTGAGGAGATGTCTTCAGATCTGATTGTCTTCACTTCAGCTGGATAGAAGAGCTCCATCCTGTTCAGTGTCTGAATTAAGGTGATTGAATTAAGGTGAGCAAAGATTTTGGGGAAAAAAAAGAATTTCCTAAAGGTGAGCAAACTGAGGGGAAAGGATATGGTAAGCTTGGTAAGCTTTTTAAAACCTACCTCACAGTTGAATCCTCATCACAGTAACCATCAGTGAGCACAACAGAGAATATTACCATTATCATTTTCTGTGTACTGAATAGGTAATACTGTTTTAAAGTGATCTCTGAATCACTTCAAGTGATCTCTGGCTTGTTGTTGCCAGATGACACTGGGCAGTTATTGCTTTATTCATGTTTGACTGGGACTGTTTTTCTCCTTTATTTTTGCTGGAGAGTCTTACTGGCTTATTATGTAAGAACAGTTCCCTGCATGCCCTTCCAAGAAGCATGGAGGCCTTGTGATTATTGTCTTCCTGTCTGTATGTCTCCACTTAAAGGTTTCTCTCAGTGAAAAGCATATCAATAGCTGTCATATTATTTGTATCTGATTTGTTTCTGGCCCATACTTGTGAATCTATGCTTTCTCACTAGAAAGTAAGTTGCAAAATCACTGACTTAACAAAACAGTCAGGAGCTGAATAAGGGGTAAAGTGGAAAGCAAAACCAAAAAAAAAAAAAAAAAAAAAAAGTCAAAGCTAGCTGAGATAAGAGTGACTTGTAAGTTAAGAAAAGGAAATAAAATGTGCAGTTTCAGACTGTTATTAGGAACCAAAGGCTCTAGATTGTCCTACGGGTGTGGTGTTGCTCAGTTTACATGCTCAGCAAATTTATGTGCATGCTTTTGTGTACCAAGCCAAACACATCCCAACTCCCTGTTGGCAGTTCAGGTCTCCATCACCTATATTCTAGTACAGATTACAGCCCCACAGTAAAGCCTTGCACAAACATTATGCAGCAAAGCTTCTGAAAGTGGTTTTCCTTCACCTGATGAAAAGACCACTGACAGAACTTGGAAGACTTTTGGGCACAATGTGTAGTAACACTCAAACATCGTGTAGCTTTCTGATTTACAGCCCTTTATGGGCAGCTGTACAAGCTGCCTGCCCTGCTTATAGCTGGGCAAGCTCTTTGGCCACCCACTTATGTCCACCTGGACCTTCTCTGTTTGTTTGCTTCCAGGCAGCTTTTGGGAGCTAATGGAAAACAGAGTTTTGAGAGAAGAGAGGAAAAAGAACACAAAGCTAGTCTACTAAAGAAGAGCAGAAACCTAGGCATCTGTAATCCTGAGGTAAGGGTCAATTCTACTCTTCCCTCTTCTCTCCTAAGCTGTGTGTAAGGCACTGGCCTCACTCCTCTGCTGGCTGAAGGCTCCAAAATGAGTTTCTGTAAACAGAGAGGAGTGGCAGGCTAAACGCAAGGATCCCAAAGCTGCTAACCAGGAGCATCCAGCTGACAGGTATATCTGCATGATAGCAGGACTGGGCAGCCTGTACCAGTTGCAAGGCAGCATCAGGCTGTATGATCTGCCACAGCTGAGAGACCCACTGTAGAACAACAAGTTCAGGAAAATACTTGCAATTTATGTGCAGTCTAGAGATGTGAACTGAATTGGGGAAAATGCCCTTGTTTTTGAAATAGTCACATTTCAGTGAGTGAGAACTTTCACCCATCTCTCTCTATAAACAGACGGTTCAGAGGCTAACCTTTTGAAATTCAGAGGATGATAAATATTTTCTGCAAAGAGTGACAGATGTTTACATGTTTATTATCCTGTCTTTTTTACTTACTTGTTGACAAGCCTCAGAATACAAAAAAAAAAATCAAAACAAAACAACAAAAACACATTTTGTACATTAGTCCACATTTAACGGATACTTGTTTTAGCCTCTGTTTTACTGTGTGTATGATCCCCATTTCACACAAGCTCAGTTTTCTTAGCTACTCCCTCCTCCAGAACTTTGAGCCTGTTTTAGCCGTGTTGCTGATAATCACTCCTTTCTGTAAAGACACCATCTCCCAGAGGATTTTGAATTATGGGAAGAAGTAAATACTGCTATTTGGAAAACTGTTCAGAGAAGCAGAGTGATTTTTGAAGTGATTACTGGTAATACTGAGTGTTGAGCAACTGTAGCATTTATCATCTAAATTACTTTTAACTTACATTCGCAAAGTCTAAATCTAATACTACTTTGTCTTCTATGTCTGAAACATGTTATACAACTTAAAGCATGTATTACTTTAATTTTGCTGGGTTAATAGTGTATTCTGCCTAGTAAAAGAATAGACTTTACCGTGAGAAGGGAGCTTCTTAAACAGCAAAACAATGCTTCGGTTCTCAGACTTTATTACTGTCTTCAGACTGAAATAGCATGATGGCATATGTGTTTGTAATTAGATACTATTTCTAACCTGTTGTCTATCATTCTCAAAATTTCAATTCTTGAGATAGGACCTTCAGCGAGTTAAGTGTGAACTGCAAACAGCTTGTCTCTGTGCAATGCTTTTATAAAATATGCATAAGTCTTCTGGTTGATAGAGATACGGTATCCCACATACCTTCCTGTTCTAGTGAAGGTTACTCAGTCAACTAATTTTAATCATATCTTGAAGTAGAAGAAACTACACTTTTTCCACTTGAAAGCTGTCTCAGATATTTTATGTTTGAAGTGACCAGTTCCTCTGACTTGATTCACTTTCCAGTATTTATGGTTATTGTTTTCTTTTCCCTTCCTTTTAGGACCAATCAAAAGAGAACTGTTCTACTTTTACTCACAGTCAGTTTCTAATCAACAGCACTATCAAGTTCTCACAGAAGGCACCAATCTGGCATTTTTTCTGTATTGAAATTAGTTACTAGCTGCAGTTTAATATCTTTTTAAGGTAGTGGCTTAAAGCAGAAGAGACAGACAGAGAGATTGCAAAACAGCAAAAGGCCATTTTGCCATGCAAGATAACCTTCACATGTAGCGAATATGGGAAATGTGGCTGCACAGTATTGTGAAGCTTTTCTATTGTACTTGCAACATCAATGACTAGAGAGAGATACAGAAAGTAGATAACCGAAAGTATATAATTTTTGAAGCACAATATCTTTAATCTTAGCTTAACAGTGAGACCTTTTAGTTTCAGACTAACTTAACTAAATGGGAGAAGGTAGAATAGAGCAAACAAGATGGCAATGAAGCTGAGAACAGACTGCATAGTGATTTAGAGAAGTTCCCTAAGCAACACGTAGCATGTAGTAGATCTGTGGTGTTTTATTGATAATAAGGATTCATAATAGATTCGATCCCACGATGTCACATGTGGTGCGTTGCAGGCACTACACAGTGTTACAGTTTGGTAAAAATAAAATATAACAAAGTATGTGGGACTTGTGTGCCTGGCTCTGCAGGATGTTGAAAGGCTGATGCATTCCTTCCATCACAGTGCGGATGTCAGGTGGGGCGATTGGGGGGTGAGGTGAAAGTGGTATCTTGGTCAAGGGTAGGATCTCTGTTATGCAAATCTGACAGGGTAATTTGATCTGTTTCCATGTTGTCTGGTGTTTAGATCCTTTTTACCTCAACTATATATATGCATCATGGCACAGCTATATGACCCAAGCCACAATGCCAAGTGCCATTGAGACCATTACATCATTGTTAGCTGTAATGTGTAAAGAAGCCAGGTTTACATAATTAAACAAGGCTTTTGACACCATTTCATCAACTTATATACTGCGTGCATACATTTAACGTGGTTGAATGCTCCCTCTGAGATGAATGTGCTACTTCCATGCCTACACATGGAGGATAAACCTTGCTTGGATTGTAGTTCTTAAAGGTGGATTAAAAAAATTTGATGTAATTAGAGAGAGAAGTGGGCACTGGGCCTAGTGATTAAAAGTTCCTTTTTTGTAAACTAAGAATGACAGTCATTGACATGTACTCTGGCCATGCATTATTCTCTGTCATTTATTCAAACACATTTTTAAAATAATCTCCCTTTTTATAAACATGTATGTGTACACAATTTGTAACTCCAATTGCTCTAATTGCATCTAATCTAGTCAAATTCCTTTTTATTAAGGTTCACACTGTGAGACTAATGAACCTAAAGCACTGGAATCATTCTCATTATACATGGTTTGATATGTTTAAATCTGCATTGTCTCATGCCCAGAAGAAAAAAAACAACAAAAACTACCATGATGCAAAATGCATCTTCTCAGTCACTTCCCCTACAGGAAATAAATTAATTGTGTTTTAGCAGGGAAATGTAAGCAATGTTTCCGCTACAGAATTTTAATATGAAGGAATGTCTGACTAATGAAGAGTGTTTTAAAGGATTATAAAACTAGAAGAAGAAAAGCCAGCTGAAGGTGATGGGCAGCTGGGTAATACAGGCAGCTGACATACCTATAAAACTGATGTATCCAGAAGCTTAAGAAATGATCAGTGTCTGACTGACAGACACTAGTCCTTTGATATTTTTTTCCTGGTGGCATGTAAACAGGAAACCTTCTAGAAATCATACGCAGGTTCACTCTTCCCTTGTTCACACCCCTTCCAAACATGTTCTTCCACAACACATGCAATTAACTGGCCAACAAAGAGACTGAGTGGACTTGGACTGTGTAGGTTATATATATGTAGAGAGGAGCATGACTGAAATAAAATCTCTTCTAGTCTTCACAACAAAATACACCTATTCTTTGACGTACTGCCAGATATGTAACAAAGTAAAACAAAAGAAAATCATGCTTTTCCACTACATTCATCATGGACTCTGCTCAACAGGTCAAGGAAATAGATCTTGCTGTGTGATAGTGAAAAAACTTTTTGAGGTTCAGGGAGATGTTTGACTTCTCTCCCCAAAGAAGGCTACAGAAGACAAACTAGACTTAAAGGCTAAAAATCACTGTCAAAACATATCTTAGCCAGCCTTTTCCCCAGTCAGGGGGATGCACGCTTATCCCACCTCTGTACCACCGCTCTCTTCTGAAATGGGAGTACAGACAGGGTATACAAGGCCAGAATTTCTGAATGAAAGCTCGTCCATGAGTAACAAAATAAATTTTATCACATAACCTATAAGAAGGGGTTCCTTCTTGTGACAATGACATTGCTGTATCTGGCAGAACAAATAATGACCTCACCTAACTCTGTCCTCTTGGTGCCTCCGATACAATATATTTTTTCTGTGGCTTTAAAATTGTGATAAGAGCTATCAAAATAGTTAATCTCTCCACCTGCCCTAAGGGAGTGGCTTTTATATCACATTTAGAGTTGGGCAAAATACAGAAACACTTTTCCAACACAATTTTCATTGACTTTTTCATGGTAGTTTTTCAGTCATTTTTAGCCACTGATAATTATGCATCATCTAACACAAATATGTCAATAAAGTATTCCAGATAAGTCCTCAGTAATGAGAATACATAAATCCCTCACTCAATAGGCTATGCAATCAGTTCACCACCACCACCCTAAAAAAAACACCAACGTTTAAAATACTGCAGTCTCTATGACAATTCATTTAAAGTGGAATTTGTTAATGTTGGATGAGATCCTCAACTGCGGTAAATCAACATTCCCTGAAATCAATGAAATAACCCTGAATTGCACAAGATGGGAGTTAGTCTAATAGTTTTTGTAAATAGGGGTTCCTTTTGATGAGTTTTGTTGTAGTAGTTGCATCTATTTTAAGTTTATTTAAATAAGTTTATTTATTCAAGAAAACTTTACTTGTATAAAATATTTAAAATGGCATAATATTACTTCTTTCTATTTTCAGGAGATAAAAGTACAAAGGTTTTACTTATGTGGTTTGTGTTACTCAGTTCCCCTCATATTTGGGTAGGAATGGGTAAGAGAAGATTTAAAATAGCGACTCTATTAAAGTAAAGAGGTTGTTCTCTTTAACTTCTTGTGGTCCTCTGATCTCCCTGACTGGGGACCTAGTCAACTGTTGCTCACAGTCAGCTGTGGTGAAGGGGAAGAGGCAGGTCTTCCCCTTCTCAGAGTTCTCAGAGTGAGAACACTGATTTCAGTTCTGGAGCTGAGACTCCTTGCAGGTTGCATAGTTTAAGCATGGTCTTTATGTTCTATCTCATCTTTTTTTCCCCGCTGCCAGCTACAGTACTCAATCTCACTTCACTTTGTTGCAATGTTAACATTCTCTCTTTGGGTAGCACATGGTGATTTTGCAGTAGACTGTGCGTTTTTCTGACACAGGCTGATTCACTGCTTACCTTTCAGAGCTTTAAGTCCAGGCAAAGACTTACTTTCATGAAGTCCTTAAACAAATGCTAAAACTGTGACAATAAGATATGGCTTGCGAAGGGCAAAGAAAAAGGTATCTTTGAGTGATGACCTTTTATTTTCTCATGTCCTGTGATTAAGCCTCAGAAAGAAGATGAACATTGGAAGAAGTTGGAAGAAAGAGTCTGGAGTGTTGTCACTTGACATTCTGTATTTAGCATTTCCATTTACTGTGCTAATGAAGTGCATGTAACAAGAACCTCTATAGGTAAGTAAAAATAGCAGTGAAGGTTTGGTTTTGATATTTTTGACACATAGTCTGGTATCAGATCTAATATACATATCCCAAAATACATCACAGTATGTCCCACAGCATGTTAAATTAATAACATCCTGCTTTCTTTTGTTAGCCCTCTATGTACAAAGGGTTACAAAACTGCCTTGTGTATGTGGGTTTTCAAATAAAATTTCCAATTTCCAGATCCACTGCTTGTCTCCACAAGTTCAAAAGACATCCAAAAGCAGGGAGAAATGACTCCATGGAGTTGAACCTCTGTACTCGTTATGATCTGGTTAGGAAGCACCTGTTATTCACCAGCTTAGAAAACTATTTGAAATTCAAGTAAGTCTCGGCAAGCACCTAACAAAGAACATCAGGAAGCTAGGCAGCTAGCCAGTTTCATATGCCTCATGTCTCAGTTTTTGCTCTCATGCTCTCCCCCACTACCACATACTGCCTTTTTCCTTCTTTTTCTTCTATATTTGAAGTAACTAGAAAAATGCTACTGTTCAAAATATCTCCTATATATTTTCTAGAACGGAGATTTTAATGCCTTTTAATGACAGAAATTATGTGGTAAGGCATGGCTTAGGAATAAAAGAATGTGCTAATATAGAAAGCCAAGTCAGAATTTCCTTTCAAAGGAGCAAACATGTAAGTATTAGTGAAAAATGTGCTTGGGCCAAATTAGGTTGAAAGCCTGGCACATGATATAAAGACTCGAAGCACATAATTTCCAGTTTTCCTAAGGTATTCATTGAGGCAACAGTGTGAAATTAACTTCAATTGTACGCAATTTTGGAAATGCTTTATGGTGATGATCCTTTCAGCATTTCTAACTTCTTAGTCAGAAAATAGCAAAAATGCTATTTTTGCTAGTTTACAATTTCTATTTTTTAATAATTGAGCTCAACAGAGGGAAAAGTTAAATCTGACGTAAATTCATACTTTTTGGCTATCACAATTATTTACATGTTAGGAGAAAGAGAGATGCTATCTGTGAGTTCATGAATGTTCACAAAAACTACACTCTGTACTGTTTTAAAAACAGCATTGAAACAGGCTCAGGCTAAGCTTTCTGACATCCCTGGATCTATAAGGCCATATCTTTGCTGAGCCTTTCATCATTCTGAAGGATTACATGCACAAAGTTTCAAACTTTGGGACCTGTCAAAGTCATTTGATTTTCACTTAGAGGTGGGAAGGCTATATTTTTTCAGCCAGTGTTTAGTTTTCACATCTCTAAATTTGGATCTTTCTTTGATTTCAAGAAGTATGGATTGAATATGCTTGTAGTAGTGATGGTTTGAAAATTTTAACTTTTAACTCATCCCAAAACTTCACCAAGGATTCTAGAGAATGAGAATCCATTCACTTTTTTTTTTTTTTTTTTTTTTTTTTTTTAATGTATATGTTGATTTACCTAAATGTTACAACTCCATACCACTACCATGCATGTCTACCACTTTGGCTTTCTCTTGCCACTGTAGATTGGGGTGTGTGATTCTGTTTTGATGAAATGCAGAAACCAAATTAAATTAAGCCAGTAATGGCAACTGTGTGAATATCCATGAAAGAGAAGGTCTAAAGCAACCAACTTACTGAAAACACATACAAGAAGAAAAACAAATCCAATACTCTGAGTGTTAACTGTAGATTGAAAGATGAAGTGAGGTTTGACTTCATGATGTGTACTGATGTGGGAAATTAAATTGGTCTGGGTAGCTTCAGGGAGCAAACAATATTTTTCCTTAAGGGTATATAAAATGTCATCTTTTCATCCAAAAAATGCTAATACGTTACTTCTCTGTTAGCATTTTGTATTTAATATTAACCTGCAATTTATTCCAGAAAAAAAAAAAGAAAAAAAAAAAGCATACTGCACTCTAACGTGTCTAGAAAGCCAAAAGTTGTGTCTATATCTGAATAAGCACAGGACTGAACTTCCTTACTGACTTAGCCAATCCAAAGATCTGCAGTGTTCAAGCATTACCCTTGATTCTTTGTTACAGTGACAGAAGACAGCAAGTACAACAAGACAGTAGTGCTGCACTTGCTATGAGTGTGCATATGCCTATGTGGTGCACTGTTTCAGGAGAGGTCAAATGTAGTGATAGGCCAGGGATAAATTTTATTTATTTATTTATTTATTTAACCCAGCAACGTACAGTTTGTTGTCTCATGATGCAAGGATTACCTGACCCTGGCACATTAGCTATACTAATGGCAGAGGGTGCCATGTGGGCCATGAACTTACCTCAAGTATCTGATTAGTGTGCTGTGTTCAAGCAAGATTAAAATAAATAACAGATTTGGGTTTGGCAGGGCATTTCAATTCTCTATCAGTCTATTAGCAAACATTGGCTCTCCTGTGTAGTGGATTGTCTGGTCAGCTTCTTACAGACATTCAGGGTAGTTTTATTAATGTGCTTTCCCAGGAATATAGGATTCCTCATCCTTTCTCTTTTCCTGAGTCATGTTACAGTTGAGATTTGGGTCTTTCACTACTGGTTGAATGAGTATTTGGAAGTGTTCTGTGACTTGCAATGTACCTTAGTCTGTGAAGTAGCTTCTGAATTATATATATATAGCCCAGTTGTCCATGTCTGCAGGGGACAGGACTCAATGATCCAAGTAATTGTTTCCAATCCGGTGTTCTCTAGCATCCAAAAGTATAGAATAGAAGGTAGATAAAGGACAGCATCTATCTGGCTGAAAGCAGTGATGCACACTGTAGGTTAGTGCCTACATTTTAGCTGATCAGCCCATGATCTCTATATGATGAACAAATATAAACAGGCAATTCTGAGGTACTGTTCAACTCACCTAAAGGATATAGGTAAGATACTTGTATGAGTCACACCCTGAAATCAGGACATTTACTCCACAGGAAGTTAAGGACACACAGGTCAGCTGTATATAGCTAGGTAGCTACAACATGAAGTTAGATGAAATTATTTCAGCTAGTGATACTTGGTTGAAATAAAAATAAAACATCTAAAAATAATTCCTGTGCTGTTTACTGGCAACATACCAACTGGAAGACCAAATCTAGTTGTTTTTTTGATGTTATACTTCAAGAAAGGTGTGGACTAATTGTAGAATGTCTACAGAATGATTACAGTCCTTTAAAACCAAGAGCTATACAGAAGGACTAAGTGAAAGCTAAATACAGATTGGAGGAGAAAAGGACAGGCAAAGTGAAACAGGAGAAAAAATACATTAATTTTCCTCAGTTATATGGCAAATCATTGTAGAGATTGCATTATACACCCCTTACCCTGTTCTCTTACCACACCAAGTCCCATTTCTGCCTCTATACTTCACGTTGCTGAGCCACATCTCCATCCCCTTCTGCTGCAGCAAAAGGCAAAAGTTTGGTGCATGAATAGAAGCAGTAAATGTGTTTGGGACTCTGCCAAGACCTCAGTCATGGCTTCACTATGCCGGGGCAACTGGAGGATGTATCGCCCAGCCTACTAGTGGGACATCAGAAATGACCTGCATTCAGACTAAATCTTTTTTTTTTTTTTTTTTTTTTTTTCTATTTTCCTCATTTCTGATAGTAAGCTCAAGGAATTATGAAACAGATGAATTTTGCTGCTGTTTCTCAGTCTTTTCAGGTGCTGCAGCAACTTATGTTGAATATTTAACCACCTCACTTTTATAGATCCCAATTTACTGATTTGTGACAACTTTCCTTTCTCTCTCACCCTTTCATCACTCAAGATGTAAGACAGGTAAGACAGAAGCGTGGGGGAAAAAAATCAGCATGCATTAGGAGCCCATGGAAATGCAAAATGAGAGAGTAGGAAAAATATGCAAATAAGCATGCTTGACTCCTTGCTGCTAGTATGCAAGCCAGAGTGAAAACAGCCTGAAACTCCTCAAATTGAATAGGAGGATTTGTTAGAGGCTGGGTAACTGAAAGGGGGACATTTAGTGAAGCCTGTAGCTAGCTAACCTTATTTTGTGAAAACATCTACATATTTCTAAAGCCTATTTTAAGTCTGATGTTCTGAGTGTATAATTGCATAGTGGTTTTGTTGTTGTTGTTTCTATATATTTCTATATACTACGGAAAGTGCTGTTAGACCATCCCTCCTTGAGCATAACATTGGAGACCTTTTCTACCAGTCTGAGTGATACGGAATCTGCCTTCCCATATGGTCTCCACTCCTAAATATGACACAATCTGTCCCACCCTTCCCTGTCCCTTCTTGAGCACAGGACCCAGAACTCCTCCTGGTCTCATGGTGTCATTGGACCTGTGGTGTCTTCCCATTACTACCATGACACAGACACCAGCAGCTCAGAAAATTCTGCTGTTACTATGGGATTTGGCCTGACCTACAGTGCCTCGGCTGGTATTGTGTGGGACCAGAAGTGACAGAAAGGTTATCATGTCTAAATAAGTCTCTCCAAGCCTTCTCAGCTGAAGCTTCCAAATCATTTAATCTGGTGGCAGATGTACTCTTTGTCACGCAACTAGTGAGGATGATTATGGGGATCATAGAAGAAGTCTGTTAAGAATTCTGGTGCATCATGTGGGATTGCATATATGAATCCTAAGAAAACCAGCATTACAAACCCTGTGCAGTTATCTGCAAATAAATTTATATTTGTACAAACAAAAGCTGGCTGAAGTTTTGAAGTGGGTTTCAGCAGATAGTTTTTTCCTTACCATGCTCATTTATCCTGAACAAGTCTATCACCTTTGCAGTTTAATTAGCCAGGCACAAAAATTAAAACTTTTACCTCCTCCAAATTTGTAAGGGATTTTTTGTTTGTTTGTTTTTTTGTCATCGTATTTCTCCTTCCCCTTCTCCACCCCCTCCCCCCCTGTGTCTAGGTAGAAAGTGGTGTGGAAGCCCTAGAAAAGAGCTCGGTCTCTGTATGGGAGGATATTTTTAGGGTAAAGGATCTTCTTCCCGTGTTTCATTAAAGTCAGCAGATATATAACTTAGTCCTGGTTTCTGTTGCTACAGTACAGGCATTCCTTTCTAATTTCCAAATTCTTCTGCACATTTGCTTCAGGAATGTGTCCCATAACTTTTCAACCTTGTTTTAAGATTAAATAGGAAAGTTGCACTGTTTAAATCCACATAGTGTAAAGAATGAGAAAAGTTGCTTGTCATTCATTTTAATGAAGATTGAGATGGCTATAGCGCACAATCACCAAATTTAATGAAGTAATTACTTTTCAAATTGATTTCTAATTCTCTACAAAAAAAAAAGTTCCCATTGTTATTAATGAGATAGTAATAATTAACAGTACCTACAAATTAAAATTATTCTTCTCATGTTATATTACATGCTTTGAGATGTTGTACAAATTTGCTGCATTTTTAATGTGGAAACTGATTCTGAGTTGAATAAAACTCAAACCGTTAATTCCTTTCTGTTGATGTTATCTTCCAATATCAGTACATACTGTCTTCCCCCTATTCTTCTCTTTTCTGGCTGCTGCCACTCCGGAAAAAGCCCTCTCTGTCACTCTGGACAGGACAATAAAAACATCTGCTGACATGCACAATGATAAGAAAAGCAAGCAAAATATTAATCTCTGTAAGACCAGAAAAGATTGCTGAAAATATTCAAGGATCACTAATCACTTCAGTGATATGTTGTCAAAACTGTCTTTAGTTCATTGTGCAAACACATGGCCATCATATTGAGGATATCTGTTGGAGAGATGTCACGTACTTCAAGATGCAGCCTGACTTTACCTATAAGTTCAAAAAAAAAAGTTGCTGTTTGAAGGAGTGATAATATCTCCTGCACCATGGGAGCTGTGCTTCTGCCCAGGGAGTTTATTCCAGTCAAATCCTATTCTATCAATTCCAATCCAATCTCTATGTGCCATCAACCATGGGATCTTTTGGCCCATTCCTATTCTGCTATTTCATACTGCAGGAGCTCAGTTCAGTTGCAGTGATAGACATTTATTTGTACAATTACATTGCTGTGGAATGATGTAATTGCATGTTGGATAAAGTGCAGGATATAGGCACTACTGTCTCTTCAAGAGACACCAGACTTCATTTCAGCAGCTTTCCTTTCCCTGCAATATTACACATTTGTGTTACCTCTCTGGCACTTCTCTATTCTGTCTGGGCAAAGACCTGACTTTTTGCACTGCTGATCTTGTCTGATATTCAATCATCTGTGTCACAGTGTCCTTTCATGCTAGCTGAATTATACCTTTGAGTCGTCTTGTCAAATTATAACATCAAACAGACATAGGCTCTCCAGAAACCAGTCCTCTTCCCAAGGGAAGACATCTTCCTCAGTCATCTTGGAATCTTCCCAATATCCAGAACAACATGTTAATATGACACTCTCAGCTTTTACTTGAAACATGAGTTTTCTTTTAATCTTCATTGGCAAAAATCAAATTGAAACCCAAAGATGGGTTAAAGGCTTAGATATTAAAAAAAATAACCCAATACACTTCCTATTTTGAAATGTAAAGAATTTTTAAGACTAAGAACTTGATGTGTAAACACTCAGGTTTGGCAATACTGGAAAAAGAAAAAAAAAAAAAAAAGGGCACACAGATTTGAAGATTTGAAGAACACTGTGTGTTCTTCCACACAGATTTGTTAGAAAATAAACATTATGAAGCCGGAGTATCCATTCACCACCCCCACCCCCCACCCCTTTTTTTTTTCCAGATGAAAAGAGTTAATGTGCCACTCTTCTTCATTAGCTTCAGAAGTTAGCATTTCATATAATAACAGATCAATGAACTAAACACATTCCAATTAATCACTTCAGGGTTATTTGATTGAGCATATAGTCAATTCCTTGAATAAATCAATGTCGGGTTAGAAAGCATTTCAAGTTAAGCTTTTGGAGAACTGCAGGCTGGAATTCAGGGAAAAGGAGAGCCAGTTGAAACCACTAGAAAGAGCAACTGCGTTGCTCTTTTCAAACAACTTGCATGCTTGGCATTGCAAACACTTGCTACCTTTTGACTTTAATGCTACAATTTTAGAAAAAATAACTTGGTCTGCAATAATTAATATTGCCAGTTATGATACTTCCACCACAATACTACATTAACCGTAGTCTATACAACTGAAATTAGGAAATGTTTCTTAAGCTGACAGAGAACCAGGTTCTGCTGCAGTCTTTAGCTTTAGGGGCACAATCGGATCACAGAGGCTCACGTTGAAATCCTGCCAGCACAGGCAGAGCCTCAGCTGTGTGTGCTGCTGAGATTGTGTCCCTAGCTCTTTAGCTAGCCAATGCACTGGTTGGATTGGGTTGTGGTTTATTTGCTCAGTGCACTAACCTGAACAAAGGACTCAGCCCTGAGACTAGCCCCAGAGGAGATCCTGGTGTGGAGGAGAAGCTTGGTCACCTTCCGACACTGCAATTTATGGGGAACTTTGGGATTGTATTAAAGAAGGGAATCACAGTGACCTCCTGCTTAGCTACTTTTATCTCCTTCTCTGAGGTAGACTACTGTGAACCAGTGCAGAGACTAGCTCTAGTTTGTGAGGAAAAAAGGCTGTTTTGTTATCATGGTGCCTTAGAGCTTCAAATCAAGAAGGAAAAGTGGCATATAATGGAGGCGTACTTGCCCTCCTTTCAGCTTCACAGCAGCTTCTGAGACAAAGGAAAGTGACTAAAGTGGCAGCTTTAAGGCATGTCACTTCATTTAAAGGTGTTATTATGCAAGTAACCTTTTCTGAAATCAGCTAGTACCTGCATGACTCTCAAGTCAGCCGGTATGACGTTGGCTGTTCTCTAGGTAACTCCGAAGGGGTGCCAAAGTGCACAAATCTGCCTGGCATCATGTTTTCAATGCTGACAAAAGTCCAGGTGTGTGGTGAGAGCTGCTAATGGACAAAGCAAGTCATTCCCCTCCCACCAGCAGGTGAACCACACTGGGAGACATCTGTCATCAGGGGAGAGCTGTGAGTGTGCAGCCCCCAGGAGAGAAGGCTCAGGGGGAAATCTACCTGTGGGTGTAAGCACCTGATGGGGCAGTAAAGAAGATGGAGCTAGGTTCTTCTCTTCTCAGGGGTACACAGTGAATGTACGAGAGGCAATGGGTACAAGCTGAAATACAAGAAATTTCATTTAAATGTAAGTTTTTTTAATTATTTTTTTATAGTGAGAGTGATCAAGCAGCAGAACATGTTGTCCAGATGGTTTTCAGACTTTCTAGCCTTGGAAATTGTCAAAATGTTACTGGACATTGTCCTGGGCAATCTGCTCTGAGTGACCCTGCTTGAGCAGGGAAGTAGGCTTAGATGGTCTCCAGAGGTCACTTCCTACTTCAGCTCTCCTCTAATTCTGTGATACTGTGAAATAAATTAAAATAATAATGATAATTTAAAAAGTAAACAATTATTTAGAAGCCTTAAAAAAGAATGGTAGCAAGTAAATTTCTTAAGGATGGTTCAAAAGATTTTTTGTTTCCCCTTTTCCATCTACCTTTTAATATCAACATGGACAAGACACAAAAGAAAAAGGAAGGAAGTCATCAATGGTTTGCAGTGTTTTTTTGAATATATATATATAATTTTTTTCTAATTACAGGATTTTTTTTTTTTTAACTGAAACAATAATTAGCAATTGCTTTTTTCTTTCCATTCCTTTCTTCTTTTTTTATTTTTTATTTTTTATTTTATTTTTTTTTATTTAATTTGAAGAAACTGAAGAAGCATCATTCCAGATCAGGACATCTTTTTTTTTTTTTTTTTTTTTTTTTTTCTTTCTTTCAGAGAGGTTCCCTGAAGGTGTTTTCTTGTTTTCTATCAAAGGAATGGAGAACCCATGGCCCACAGACTTAAGTTAACCCCCTAGAATAAATCTGGCATGCCTCTCCCCATTACATGGCCCATAAGCCCCTTGGTGATCCACAGGAAACAGACTATTTTCTCTTGCACACAATGACACAGACATTCCTACATCACATGGCCAGACAAAATATTTGCTATGTAATGAAACTATAGGTTTCTCCTATGATGTGGTCAATACCCAGGTGGGAATTTCTTGGGCACTACACCACATTCAACTGATGAAGAAGTGAGGTGCAGACAAAGTCTCAAGAGATGTGAGGTCCTCTACATGCTGCTTCCTGCCAGTTACTGCATTCTGGTTCCACAGGACACCCATAGGCTTGAAGGATCAAATTCATCTGACCAAATGCAAGCATGCTAAGTTTACTTTGATGACACTGAACTGTAACTCTAGATGTAAAAATACCTCCAGTTTGAATATCTTCAGTCAGCTTTCTTGATTTTTAAAGTTGGTAAAAGGAAATACAGGATTTGTGGAGTATTATTTCTCTCATCTTGAGGTGGATCAGATGACCATCTCCCTACCACTGACTATTTCTTTGGAAATGGAGAATAGCATGAAGAGTTCACAAGCTGTTGTCTGCTTTAGGGACAGATGTCCAGACACATTTGGTGAGGTGAATATCAGTAAAAAAGAAACATGTAAATGGCATTGAATTTAAAAGCAAATATTTGCCTAGCACATAAAGCATCCCAAGGAGAAAGAGAATACACCTCTTGTATTACTGGAAAGGACTAAAACATGTAGGCGATGTTTGGAATGTGTGTCTCACCAATTCCTTGAGATCTCCTGCTCACTTTTACCTTCTGTGTCACTAACCTCATTCATCAGACGTGAATACATTTTGCTAATTCAAGAAAAAGGAAATGGTAGAGTCTTAGAGTTAAATTTACCCTGCTTGTAGGCTTTCTAAGGCATGGAAATGTTGTGACATATATTACTGGTATTGCAGATTAAAGTGGCTGTGAGGGAGCTATGCTATTGTTCTTCTGTGCAAATATGCGTCTGCAGAGCCGTGCAAGAAAGCAGAAGAGGTTAGACAATGATCAGTCTCTCAGGTAAGAAGATAAATATTCAGTCTTTTTCCTTTCCTAATTGCACTTAGCATCTGTATTTATTTATTCAAGAATGGCTCTTTGGGAGCTTGTTCTAGCCCCTTTGATAAACAAATGGGGTTCTGTTTCCTTTTTTAGAAACTAATTATGCATTTTGGGAAACTAGGAGAATGCATCTTAAAAGAAAACAACTTAAAAGCACAAAGAGATCATGATGGAAAGTGCATACTCAAAAACACTAGTGTCTGTTTTTCAGATTTGTAAAAACTGTGAAAAATAGAGACTGACCAAACCATTTTGTGTTTCTGCCTTCCATTCTATTAGCTTCTGTGCTACATGACCTTCCCTGGGGTACCTGATGCTTAAGGTACAGGAAAAGACACCTCTGTTCAGCTTCCTTTAGTCAGAAGAGAGTCCCTGTGCTCTTCCTTCAGCATCCAGGTACTGAGAACTGCAGAGAAGCTGCATCCAAGCACACTCCAGGCACCCCTAACAATTTTCAGCTTTCTTGGTATCTCAATAATTTTCCCAAGAGGTATTGCATTGGTTCTTTTTAAAAACAGAAGTACTTTTTGAGAATGTCTTGGGGAAAAAACAGCTGGGCAAGAACAAAGATTTAGTAATAAAGAGAAAGACAAATGGCTAAACAAGAATTTAAGAAGTGATATTCATGAACCAGGGCTCATCTTCAAGCACTCTCTGAAGTCTATGTAATTATTAAGGACTTGGTGTTAATTTATCTACTCTCCATTCATTTCCACTGCTTCTGCCCACTTAGAGGCTAGGCTGGGAGACAAGTAGCTAAATGTGCCTAAGGGAAAGTGCCTGTGGAAATTGCTCTTTCAAGTAGGTGGAGGTGGGGAGGAACAAAGAGGTGTAAGAAGTTTAGGGGAGGTTTAGGTTGGATATGAGGAAGAACTTCTTTACTGAATGGGTTGTTAGTCACTGGAATAGGCTGCCCAGGGAAGTGGTTGAGTCATCATCCCTGGAGGTGTTTAAAAGACGTTTAGATGTAGAGCTTAGGGATATGGTTTAGGGGAGGACTTGTTAGCATTAGGTCAGAGGTTGGACTCGGTGATCTTGGAGGTCTCTTCCAACCTAGACTATTCTGTGATTCTGTAAGATTATCACATGAAACTACTACTGAAACCATGTGGGGTTTTTTCAAGTCATTTTTCAGAGTGGATACCAAATAATTTAAATCAAGATCAGAATGCAAAATGTGCACATAAAAAAAATAAAATAAAAGAGAGACCCTACAGTTATCTTTTAAAGATATATATTCATATGTGTGTGTGTATATATGTATGTGTTTATTATATATTAGTGTGTCCATATAAGCACATAGCTGGAAAACTAAGAGGACCACCATCAGACAGCAGAACAAATGCCTAGCCCTGAAGCTGCTGGAGAGCAGCAGTTGCTATTGCAGCAGTCCCACAACAGCATCCACGGGGTGAAATCCCAGGTTCTGGCCGAGGACAGACACAGGCTGGCTGTCCGTGATCTCTGGCAGCTTTCCATTGCTCGAGTGTTTCCACTGGCGTGAGTCTTGCTAGAAAACATGCAGTTTTCCTGCTCAGCCAAGAAGATGCCCAACATGAAGTCAGGTCCTTGGCAGGTGTATGTTACAGCAATTGACTTTACACCATCACAGTGAATTTTCAACCCCTGAGGACAAAAACTTTTGCTTCTTTGCTATACAAATTAAGTCGTTTTATGTAATGTCTTGTAGAAAATACATGTATAGTGGGCAATATCTGCAGTTCTTATGGAACAATCTGAGTTAGAATAATTCAGCTATTTCAGGCATCTTTACTCTGCAGAATAAAGAAGATTTCTGCAGCTGCAAGACATTGGATAGAAAGAGAAAGATATTCATGTGCCTTGGTAAGAGGGGAAAATATGAGCTAAAAAATCATTGAACTTGTCAGTCCTCTCCCCAGTTACACACACAGCAGAGAAAAGGCATTTCTAAGAGGAGCTTAAAATAAGAGCTCTTCAGTGATAAATTATTAAAGTGCAGATTGTTAGGCTTGAATTCTAATAACTATAATTTGAAGTCATCTGTCTGACACAGTTCATCCTATCATTAAATTCTTTCTAAAAATTGTTATGTTCTTCAAAAACCAGATAAAGTGCTAAACGGATGGGATGGAAGGAAAGGAACATGTAATGAAATCTGTCCTTCAGATGCGCTCAGCCCCAGGGCTGCATTGGCTACGTGTGCACAGCGTGCAAACTAACCAAACCCGTGGAGGAACCGACAAGCCCTGTGTGCAGCACGTTGTGTGTCACTGCTGCAGCCATTGCTGGAGGAAGGCAGGAGGCAGCAGACTTCAAGACAGCAAAGGACTGGACAGCAGGTTGAAAGAAATGTAGCAGGAAGGAGACAACTATGTGAAGGAATTAGGCAAGCAGAATGTGCTTTGTAATTAAGGTGTAATAAGGGATGTGGCACATTTAGTATCTCCGGCAGTAGGAAATGCTGCTACCTAATAAGATATAACCGTAGAGATTGTACTAATTGATGTTATAAGGATCAAGAGAGTGACTTTTTTTCTTGAATCTAGGTGACTTTTGACAGCATTCATTAATGCTGAGATACTGCTGCAGTCATGTTTCAGAATGAAAATTATAATTAGCCCAAGTAACAGTATGAGTGAAAACAAAGGAATTTATAGAGCCATATACACACGGGCATATGTACACTCCGACACATGCTGTGCATGCAAATAGTTTTGTACAACGGTTTTTAATGTATCCCACTTTGTTTCAGCTCTTTTCAGTCGTGTGGGAATGTGTTTTTTTCCCCGCTCAGCTAATCACACAATTCATGTACTCAGCCTCAAACTATACATTTTATGACAATAAAATACAGATCTTCTATGTTTTCTGGAAATACTTTACCTACATTTTGAAAGTTCTCAGACAAGTAAACCAGAGAACAGGTATAATTTTGCATAAAAACCTTGTGCAACTGGAATCACAATAATAAAGACAGTTTGTTTGGCTATAAATCATTTAAATACTGTGTTTGTTTATGTATCACAAACAAAGACAGTCCGAATGATAAATCAAATGCAGAACAAGAAAAGCTTCTGGGATAACAATTATAATAGGAACAGAAGGTCAATTCCAAGCAATTTCTGCCCTAGTGAAATACTAAAGCCTTCAGAAATCAGTTCCTATATGATGCTGGAGGCAGGTGTCTTGCAAAGATTGTGAGAGAAGTGGGTCTGCCAACAAGTGTAGAAACAAACCGTACAAATGTTACTTTATCAAATGCCTCATTTACAGAAAGTTTAAAACATCAGTAAGGTAACTAAACCCTTTGAAAACAAAATCTTTGAAAGTAAGAAACCTTTTTGCTTATAGAAGGAAAAAGTTGGTGACATAAGGAATGCGTACTGCCTATTGCATGCAAAATATGTAACAGGTAATGAGTTTATAGTAGTTTGAGTTTTATGAGCTTTTGAAACAGCAGGACTGCATGATGTTACGTATTTTGGTTTTAGATCTGGAATCTAAGCATAGATTGCCTCTGAATGCAACCTCTGAAATGCTGAACGTATTAACCTTGTATTCCTGAAAAAGGATCAAATGCCTTCGAAGCTTCTCTAGGTCAGGTCCTATGCCATTTCTGTCCTGGGACACATTCAAGTCACATGCTTTGAATATCAGAGTTGGAAGTCCATTAGCAGTAGCCTTCTAAATTATTTGTCCAGTGAGAGTTATAAAACCCAGAGGGCAATTTGGACTGCATTTAGGGATGACTGGTAAATCAACCCGAAATTTAACAATTCAGATGCAAGTTGAAGAATATTTCTGCCCTAATTGAAATGAAGATCAAAATAATAAAACTTACTGTCATGTCTGAACCTTGGCAATTGTCTAAATTGAAGAATTAAGGCATTTTGTTTCCTCTGTGGGCTATTTTTCCCATCAGAAGCAACTCCCTACATCTTTTAAGCCAGAACTAGAACATGCATTTTAAGGTGGGTGGTGGTGGTTGTTTTCAAGAGCTTGCATTAATGTTACTTTCAAAGCAATGTGAGTAGGAGTCTAGCCTAGGCCAACTGCACTCACAGATGCATTTCGTGTACAATAAGCTTTAGTTTCACCTTATTGATGCTATTGAATATACATCTAAAGGCTTGTTGTTTACCTGTTGACTACTATTAAAGTTTGCAATTATGAAAGATGTGCATTTTCTGATTTGTTTATATTTCTAAGAACCTGTGCTTTTCACACTGTTAACGTGAAAATCACACCTATTAATATGGCCTCCTACACTAAAAATAGAACTTAAAGTTGTGGTCAGATTAATAATATATTATCATTAGCTCCTTTCTGATTGTGGCCCCATGCAGAAATGGGATTTTCACACTGTATAGATAACAATCTGAAATTCACAGTGGCATTGAGGTTTCCAGTTTCTTTCCTGTTTGAAATGTTTTACTATGGGGAAGAGTAAAAAGAAAGTGGAATTACATGACCGGCCCTCCTCTCAGCTGTACTCCAATGTTGTAGAAGCCAGCAGTCATGGTCACCAGAGACCACGCTGGGGAGAAAACAACCAAACGAAAAAATACAGTCATAAATTGAAAAACAACAGCCTAAACATTGGGTGAAAGCAGAGCAGGGTAAAATCATGAGCTGGATGGAGCTTTGCCAAGTGGGGATTTGTACTGCAGACCTGCGTGGTGGTTTTGAGACCAAGTAAAGCTGTGTCAGCTTGCTATGGCAAGTCCTGCATCATCTTCAAAAGGGCTGAAATGTTACTGCTCCTGGAGATCGCTAGGAAGGTGTTAAAAAACCTTCTGGCCTGCATAACTGCTATGTTGTGTGGCTGGCAGCAGGAGCTGCGGCTCAGCTCACTGGCCATATTTGTAATTCTTAATTGGAAAACTCTCCTGGGTTTCAAGTGTGTTAAACCATTTCTCTCTGTGAGTCTCGGTCAAAAATGCTTCATGCTTCTTCTCTCCTATATAACATAAACGCTAAGCTGGAGATGCTACTGAGTCTTATTTTCCATTGCTCTGTACACAGTGAATATGCCAAGTTTTGTTTTGTAGTTTGTTGCATAAGCATTTTCCATGCCTTCCTCCTGCTGTCACTGGGAGTCTTTCACTTTCTTTCTTTTAAAAGCTTTCCTATGAAGAGATTGCCTGATTGGTGCTAAGATATTTCAGCCAGCTGACAATTTGGACTGCTGTGAACACAAGCTTCTCACCGGCTCAGAGCACTATCGGCTCCTCTTCTGTGCCCCTTTATTTTGCATTGCTGGTGCAAAATGAAGACACAGAAGGGGCTCTAGTTTTCCTTTGTGGGCCGCATGTAACAGACTAAAAAAAAAGGTATAGGGAACTCATGGAACAGTATGCAAGGGCCTTTCGGGGCCGAGGAATATGAAGAATTGCTCTGCCTCACTGATTTCTGGTAGACTTGCGCATAATAAGCATAGGATCCACAAGGGCAAAAGGGAGATGTTAGACCATGTAAGAATCAATATCTGAAGCGCTGAAAATAGACTGGCAAGGAGTTATTTTTAGCTCATTGGTCTTGTGTTTTTTTTTTGTTTTTGTTTTTTTTTTTTTTAGGGGAAATGAATAGGGAATTAGATTTGGCAGCGTAAGGTTGACTGAACATTACTGTTTTCCTGTAACAATTGTTTGTTTGGGAACTTCCCCCAAAGAGTGCAATTAGTACTGTACAGTGCTTCCTCTAGACTGAAGGGTGGCTTGTTGTTGTTTTTCTTGCTTATGTTTGGGATTTGAATAGGGAGCTCTTCTAATGCTTACTGTTTTTCCCTCTTCAGAAAGTGTCCTAATGATGCTTCAAGATACAGTGCTCATTCGTATTAAAACCACTTTGGTACCTTGGTAATGAATGAGATTCTGAACCTTGTTGTTTTTCTCACTGGTAGCAAAATGTGGGCAAGGCTACAAGGATGATGACATGGGCAGCATCCAATTTGTGGGGTTCCCTTTACAGTGTCCTTGCTCAGTTCCATTAATACTTACGTAATCACAGTTTCCAATATCATTGTCATCACAACATGTCATTTTGTCTCATTGTAAGTATTTTAACCCAAAAAGGCTGTTTGATAAAGGTAGTCTCTTAGATGTGCTTAATGATATGTACATGATATCAATATTTGCTTATATGCTTATTTAAGTATGTACATAAAATACTTGCAGGTGTAGCACTGAAAGCATATGCAAGGTATATGTAAATGTTATGTATGTATATACATGTAAACAAATGTAAATACTTATGAATGTCATTCACATATGAATCACATGTAAATATATATAGATTTTCAGTATTATTCTTGATTTTTCTTGGGCCAGAAAATTCTCTCCTAATTTTCATTTAACACTGATGAAGTCTTACATAATACTGTGAGGTCTTCAGTAATTAACATATCTATGACCTGTATGTTCCTTACCTGCAGAGGGCTGACTTGGGCCAATTTTTTTTATTTCATCCACAGTTTTTATGCCAAAGAAACTTGTGGGAACAAACCTCTTAAAAATAATAGCAGAGTTTTTGGGGGCCATGACGGCTGGAGAGACAAAAGAGAAACAGTGCTAGTAGATTTTATTTATTTATTAATTTATTTATTTTTAAATCAAATTGTTGACACAGTTGGAAAAGGACTTTGGAGCCATCATGTCTTTGAATCTCTGTCTTTGTGGATACTATCAAGCCACAGAGTAAATTATTAGTGCCAGCAAAGATATTTGTACTCAGAATACCTGACAATAATTTGATTTAGGTAATTTTATTTAACTTTGTTCATATTATTTTGATACTTCGGGGCTGGAGGGTGCTGTCTCTGCTTTCTCATTTCAATATTTCCTTTCTATGTTACCCAAGTATGTGAAATGACTCATTTCCACATTAAGCACAAAAAGTAACAGCACTGGTTTTGCGTATGTGTAGAAGTTAAATTATTCAGGCTTTGGTGGTAACAGTCATAAGACATCCACCTTAGTAATTGCTGAAGTGTCTTTCAAATGCAGTCTCCTAGAGGGTGCAGTACATCATTAGCAAACAGGACAAAAATGCAGAACACCTGAGTATCTGCCATGTGCAAACTCACATAGATCTTAGTTATTTGTCAAGCCAGGTTGCTGAAGTTATTGTAGCTAGTTTTAATTATGGCTGATGGTATCCTTTGAGGGATTTTTATTTCCTAGTGGTTTTGCTGGAGTTGTAATAGACCTCTGGCTACTTGGAGTTTTCAAAGTTTGAACAACTTTATTTTCCTGTTCAACCCTTGATAATGACATATGGCACTGTTCTGTTCTTTTCCAATGGCCGTGTCTGTAATATCTCACTCATAAACCAGAAGACCACCTTAAGCATGTGCATTTCTAATATTAGCAGTCTTTGCACTTCATGATTACAGGCAAGCTGTGGCAGGTTTTAAACATTTGAGCTGTAGTTTGAATTGCTATTTTTTGGGGGTGATACTTGTATCCGTCAGACGGGTGAACATCAAATGTATGAAATACCACTTTCAGTCCTGCTCAAGATCTTTTGTAGTGTAGAAGACACGGTCATTGTAACTAATCCCACACACATAAACATGAAGTGATGCTGGAGCTGCAGGGAATGTAAATTTTCTTTTATGCTGCTCCCAATTATGCCCCTGTAACCACTTCATTGCTGAAGCCTGCAATGAAGTTTTGAATTGACTGCAGCACCTAATGCCATCTGTTTTTAAGTCACCTTTCAAATCATGCTGGAGAATATTTTATTTGCAGCAAAAAGTCTCTTGAAAGAAACATTCTATAGAATACATTAGACTACTTACCTCTAAAAGCATTCCATTTAGCGTGAAATCCAAATCAGACTTAAAAAAAAAAAAAAAAAAAAAAAAGACAATGAGTGTGATTCAAGAGAAATTAAGTGGTGAATGCTTAGCAAGACACATGAAAATACCTGAACAAATCCTGCTAAAAGAATGTGTGTGCATTAGGAAATTGATGCATTAAAATTTTATTTCTAAAATTCAAAATGTGACACTTCAGGATGTTCCCAAAGGATGCATGTAATTCTGTGATCAGTTTTTAAAACTGATGATTTCTACCTACTCTAGCAAATAATTCAGCTTTTTTTTTTTTTTTTTTTTTTTTTTTTTTTTTTTTGGATTGCCAGTAATAGCTCTATCTCTAAGTTCTCCAAAATCCATCTCAAACAAGATCATTGTATCCTGTGAGCCATGAAAAGTTGATATGGGAAGAAAGAGAGATGGGAGAAGGTATTTTATTTTTTTGTATTGGTTTGGGATTTTTTAATAAAGAGATTCACTTATTTCCTGGTATATCAAAGATGAAAACAGTCTCAAAGAAGAGACAGCTGTATAACAGAACCTTTTTCTGCCTATAAGTTTTGCAATTATATATAAAATAAATATTTCGAATAGCCTTTCTGGAATGTAAATCAGTTTACATTTTAAGTACCTTTTAAATGCATAGTTGTAACATGTTAATCTTTTTGTATACTATTTTACATCTACTTGTTGGTATTCTGGAATGCTAGTTATGACATGCCAGAAATATTCCATGGGTTTGTTGGTTTTTGGTATTTTATTATTATTATTATTATTTTATTTTAGATGATCAAAGTTTACATATTCAATTAAAACATCTAATCTTTCAGGGTTGCAAGGGTTGCTCTTTTATTATTATTATTTTTTTTTTTCCACTTTAATAGGAAAACGACTGCTATCAGAATGCTTACTGCATAATGACCTCAATCATTAGACACAAGAAGATATAGGAAAGAGAAAGGGCAGTGAATGAATGGGCCAGGACCACTAGCACTGGGTATGTCATCATGCCCCTCTCCAAAGGCGCTCTGTGGAGGTGCTTCTCTGGAAGATGTGGTTCCTGCTGCCATCACCATGCATTCTTGTCCTTAAATAAAGTTGATTTCTAAATGAGAAAAACAGCCATGTGAACTGAGCACCTACATATCTATACAAAATAACAATCTTGGCCCTGCATTCATTTCCTGAGTACAAGGTTTACTGCTTCTATGATTATTTCTGCTGTATTTGTATGCTATGGTCATGCCTCACCCCTTGGTTTTGCTATCAAAAATTTAAGCAAGCAGTAAAAATCCAAAAGTCCTTACAGGGATTATATTGTTCACAACAATGGATGAGGAGTGCTACAGAACTTAGAGATGAAGCTGTAGAAGAACTGGTACATTTATCAGAACAGAGCGAAGGGATTTTGGATGTTTACCACATTGTCTTCCGTCAGGTGATGTGGTCATGCCATGCACTCTCACAGTCTCCATCAGGGTGTGACTGTGATCCATGATGGGGGGCCAACACAGCTGTCTGTTATTCAACTTCTGTGCTGCTGCAAACTGTATTTATACTGACGGAATTGCTTGCTGTGCAGGCATCGAATGGGGCTCTGAGGAAGGTGCTTAAAGCAGAGTCCACATATATAGTAACAGCAAAGCTGGTTTGCTGATTAATATATACAATCAGAAGTACTTGTTCTTGTCTGGGGGGATAAAGAGAGCCTGTAGGAGAGATTTTCAGTTGTCACACTGTTGCCACTCTTTTTGGTTGCTCCTGAAGGTCATCCCAGTAAGGACATCCTAGGGTGCATCCCTGTTGCGGGTCCTGGGATGTCAAAAATGCTAGATTGCATCCACTTTGAGTACCTTATCTCATGAGGCTTGGCAAGACCTCCTGAAAAAACTCCACTGGCATTCACCCAGACAATGTATCATTTCCATGACTAAGTGATGTGAATTAAAATCCTTGGTGAGCCATCTGTAAAGCCAATCTTCCATATAATTTCTGGAGATTGATAGTCTTAAGAACACCCCAGATGTGGTTCCAAAGTCTCCATCCTACCATAACAACTGGTGCATCTTTTGGGCAACCCAAAGGTTTAACAAAGTGTGGGTGGTTTGGAAGGACAGGATTTTGGTCCTGAGGCAATGTAACAGGCTAGCGCAGAGAGGCAACATCAGTAGGAGTGGTGACACTGCTCTGTTACCAGACCTACCTCAGAGTAATTCTGTATTTTTATTTCCAAACTTCTAACATGCAATGGAGAAAGAAAAGAAGTTCAGTTACATTCAAATGCCAGCACAGCAATATGTTGGTGACCAAGCATGGTGCATGACTAAATTTCATGCTTCCCTGAATCACAGATAATTTACAGAGCTATCAGGATACTGGTTTAATTCTCATTTTAAATTGGCAGTCATTTGACACAGGAATTTACCATTTAGCATGTCGTGGAAGAAAAATCCCTTCATTACAGGATTTCATAATTCTTTGTGTTTATCCAAAACAATCAAATGGTGCAAAAAGCTATTATTTTTAGATTGAGAGCTTTATAGCATTCATTATATCTGATTTTTTTTTTTTTTTCATTGCAGGACTCATACTTGAAGATGCATTATACATATATAGAAAATAGCATTATACTTGGTTAAAAATAGCATTATACTTGATTAAAATCTATTTGGGCCTTTGCTAATAATATAAAAACCTGAGTCCGTCCAAGAGTCCATATAGTCTCGTATTGTGCCCAGCAGCTGCTTCAGCAGAGCTGTTTCAGGATATGGCAGCCACACATAGTGATACCTTCCTCAGCCACTCACTCTCTCTGTCTGCAACAGTTTGGAAAATACTGCATAGAGAAAGTATGTGAGCTCACCCATGGGATGAAGAGATATTTAAGGAGTAGAATGGAGATTTAGGAGTTGATCTGTCTGAAGACAAATCCAGAATAAAATTATTAAAGTAATGTATTGAACAATGTATTGAAATTATTAAAGTAATGTATTGAACTTAGTCTCTTGCTGGAGAATTACTTGCGAATGAGCAATTTATAACTTGTTTCACTGGACTTTAGTATAACTTGTTTCACTGGACTTTAGTATAGTATTAAGCGTATGCTCAGGGGGTTTCTTCTTCTGAGGAATGGCAGTAACAAGGTTCACAGTTTGCCTTGCTGAATCAGGCCAGGCAAGGTGGAGCCTTTTACTACAAATTCTTTGAAGTACAGAGGAGAAAATAAAGACCTGCCATAATCTTGTGGTTGGAATTAGGATGCATTGCAGCCCTTTCTGATTCCCCAATGTGCACTCAGGTCCTCTGAGAGGAATAAAAGAGTCCAAGATGAGGGAGAGTCCTGGCTCTTCTGTACCTTTGACGTGAGGAAGGAGGCTCCTTACTTAAGCTGCTAAACATACAAGACGACTACAGCTGATTTTAAAGAGACGTGGTGCAGGGCCCTACAGGGCTGGCCAGCCTAACAAAGGTTAGTTTGTTTCTGTGCCACTAAAGGAGATACTGCAGTGTTGCTTCATTAAGCCAAGTGTTCCCCATTCCAGATGGACTTCTTCCCAGTGGTGCCTGTGCTGTAGCCTTGAAATCAGGGTCATGTTTAAGTAGAACAAACCAGTCCTACGATGATTTTTTTGAGTTCTCAAATGCTAAAAACAGATACAAAAACTATATATATATATATGTATATATATATATATTCTTATTCTTTACTCAATGCTAAACAGCAAGGAATCAGACCACTTTAGGTCATTGGGAAAACAATCAGCAAACATTAAACACTCTCAGAATTAGTCGCCCCATAGCCTTTTCCCTTTCAATATGGGTGCAATGCCTCATAGGTCTGTTTGTCCCAATACTTGGAGATAAAAGGTTATTTCAAAGGAAGGTCTCATTGCTGTAAGCTCTCAGTACTCACGAATTCAAGCATCACGTAAACTCCTCTCTGCTCTGAGCTTTAAAGATGACTTCACATGACGCGTAGGAGACATTTTATTTTTATCTTATTTTTGCATTGTGTCAATCCTGAATGCAAGTTCACACTCCCAAACATATCTGAGGAGAAGCCAGAGCAAAAGAAAAGATTATCTACATTATTCTACTGGTGATATGCACGACAGAAGCATCAAATGATGATTGAGTGGAATGTGCCATTAATAAAACATGTCCAGAAATATACATCAGACAGGTAGCCACTAAAAGAAGTAGCATAAAGGGTGATACCTCTATCACATTCATTCTGGATGCATATTATCATCAGTTTTATTCTGGTGATCATGCCTACAGTGGCATGCAATACCTTGAAAGTCATTGGGAGCACAAACTTCAATTAGAGAGATATTTTACAGCAGATTACATTTTTGTAGGCTGGAGTATTTTAAATTTTTATTCTACCATAAAACATTTTAAAATTAAGTAAACAGGGCTCAAGAGTCTCAAAGAGAGTTGTCTGCTGCGTGTATTTAATTACACAATGGTGTAGCACATATTGAAATACAGGAAACTAAAGGAGAGGAAGCCTGCCTGCAACAATTACACGTAATATATAAGGGGATTAATACTGTTCAATTATTATGTCATTGACTTCGTACAAATTCATGGAAAACTGCCACAGTAAGTAGTGATTACTGCTAGTACAGTGCAACATTAAACAGTGGTCAAGGAAAATAATTTTTTTGACATGGAAATAGTCTGCATAATGCAGGCCTTCACTGACAGCATTTCATTCAGCAGCCTGTTCTTCATTATATGAAATAGGATGATACAATGAAATATAACAGAATTGGCTAACAATTTGTTTGTAGGTGCACAAGGACCAATCAATAAACAAATAAAATAATTAAACAATAATAAAGAGAAATTAATAGCAGAGCAGGTCAAATAATACATCCTCTTCTTAATACCACTAGTGGTTTGTCAGGCTGATGTGGTGGTCGTTTGCATTCTCATCAGATTGTAGATTAATACATTTAAAGAAGATAGAGGAATACTGAATTAACGCCTAATTGGTGGACTGCAATGCACCTGCTAAGTTTGCACACATGAATGAAAGACTGTTGATCATATCATACTTCCCAGGCTGAGACCACAAGGAGACTATGCCAACAGACCCAGGATGAACTCATAGCAGGAAGGACAAAAATGTCATGCAGGGACTGACCATCACTGAAAAATTGTCAAATCTGCAGAAAAGTGGTCCTGCCTTCAGTTTGGCCCTGACGAAAAAGAGTTCTTGCTCCTGACATCATGTTTATTGCAAACTTGGGCTGATGAGGCCCAATGAGGCCCAACTGTGCAAGTGTAAGTCTGTGATGAAGTCAAGGACCCTGGAAGAAGGACAGTGAAAGTCCTCCTTACTACACCATGGCAATCTGTTGACGCTGCATGAAAGAGACACTTCCATTGCTCAATGGATGTTTTGAACTTACTTTTTATGCCTGCATCAACGTGAGGCCCACAGCAGAGCTCATCTTAGTGCATGTGTTTAAGCAGAAGCATGGAAAAGCTCAAGCACAGAGAACTTGCTAGCAATGCCTCTTTGGAAGGCACCGTGGCATTTCCTGGAAAGCCAGGGTGAGCCACGGGCTGGCTCTAAGGGTGCACCCCCCCTTGCTCAGGCTGAGGCAGAGGCCTTGTGCATCCTGAGAATATCACCTACCTTATCTGCAAGGCATGGCTTTTTCACATTCAACTCCCATGTCTGCCCAGCAGTTTTTGTTCTTAGAAGATGGATGCCAGGGCTTGCACATTTACAGTCAAAGTGAAGTTCATGCTCCCAGAGTACAGACACTCCCTTGATGCTGCCTTTTCCTGGAAATAATGGCTTCACTTAACACGGTATAATTACACATTATAAAATCACAGCTGAGCATCTAGCAGAGTAATGTGAGAACAATTTGCTAGTAACATGAGACTAATTCTTCCAGCTATCTCTTGTGTTAATGGCTGTAGGTCACAGTGGTATGGGTACTCAGCTACGGCCCCTTCAAAGGCCAGCATTATCCAACGAGAGCACTTGGGTTGATCAGGGCTTCCTGGAACAAGCTTTGCAAAGGGAGGCTCTTTTACAAGCAGTTCCCCTTGCTTGCTTTTGTAATATGGTGCCTGGAAGTGCTTTGAAGAGAGCGAAGAGGATGCAATTTCTCTCTCTCAAGGCTTTTTTTTTTTTTTTTTTTTTTGACATTTCAGTTGTTCATTTGTTCATTTCTCTGTTACAGAGAACACATTTCATGTGTTACTGGAGGGCCTATAAAGTGGGGCACAAACAGGCAGACAATATTTTATATACACGAAGCATGTGGGTGCAAGCTTTGTAAAGATCAACACTGGTCTGAAAATGATTACTGTACTTTGTGGTTACTGGGAACAGAAGGGAAGGGAAGGGAAGGGAAGGGAAGGGAAGGGAAGGGAAGGGAAGGAGCTGATTAAAGAATATCTGATATGCAGGTATCAAAATACAAATGCTGATTTCAACTAGAGAGCTCCAAGTTTTAATTACAAGTCTTCTCCAGGTCACTATTAAATCACAAAGTAGAAACCCCTTGATTGTAATAGGGGTGTGATTAGATTTTTAACTAATTTTTGCAGCATTGTGCACTCACTTGTAGGTCCTCGCAGCATTCTGCCGGTTAGGAGCCAGATTTTCCACAAACTGACATCATCATAATTTTTCAGTGCTCTTGCTGTTCAGTGCAGGCAGTCTGCTCTACAGCACCTACAACAATAACAGAATAAACATCCTGAAAGACCAAACTACCTCTGGTAAGCTTCTTCCTGTACTATATGGTCCTAAGACCACAAATCTTAATTTAGCCCTTCAGAGTGCCTTTTCCCTGAAATGCATATATGTACACAGTTATAGAAGAATGTCTTTCTCTAGGAAGGTACAGCTTTCCAGCCAAGCATGGCTGAAATCAGAGAGGAAGAAGAATCTAATGTGTATGGCCCAAATCTGTCTGCTTAAAAGTGATGGAGGTCAATAAGAGCAATCATTGAGGCAATATTTCTCTTTCCTCAGCCTTTTTGCACCAGGACGGCTCAATCAGGTGTGTTCTTACAGCACAGTATCCTTTCCAAGTATCCAAGCAATAAAACAAGGGGAAATGGCCTCACGTTGCACCAATGGAGGTTCGGGTTGGATATTTATTAGGAGAAAATTTGTTACAGAAAGGGCTGCACGATACTGGAACAGGCTGCCCAGGGAAGTGGTTGAGTCGCCATCCCTGGAGATATTAAAGGCGTGTAGATTTGGAGCTTTAAACAAACAACTAAAATAACATGTAAACCAGCAGTAGCTTTCTTCAGGTTCCTTCCTTAGAATCCCTTTGTTTTGAGTTGTAGTATTAACAACAGGCCTCATAACTTTAGGACATTGCCTGGAAACCACTTAGGCTTAATCTATAAATCAGTGATGATGTTCTCAATCCCTGTTTCATTCTCCAGAACACATGAACATGAGCTGGCTCGGGTGTGCCATGGTCACAAAATATAAATAGAGGTAGTCACTATAAAAGATTTTTTCCAAACCTGCTCTGAATTTGTGTTATTTTCCAGCAAGAACCATAATTCAATTCCAGGAAAGAAACATATTGAAAGGCATAATAAAATGCAAGAATGACAGCATTGGTATCTGATACAGACTGAAACAAATTTGAGGTTAACAAATGAAAGAATTAATGGAAATGGAATACGACTACATTGGTTCTCCTACGTGCTTTATTTCCCTAGGGTTGAATTTGCATTCAAACTATGTTAGATATCTCCCTGAAAAGATTATAGCGTGGAGGACAAATAACTAATTTAATAGAAAATGAATCACACTGTGAGGTATGTCTTTAAAGATCTAGTTCTGACAAATAAATCTGCTACAATCAGCTTTCTACTTAATTCTTAATATACAGTAGGAAGTTCATACTGGAATCAGGTATCTGACTTGATTTTACTGCAGTCAGAAAACACATAAAACACGTTCCTGCAGATTCTTCTGAAATAAAAATCAACAGTAGGTGAAAATAAAGATTATCATTTTTGCAATGAAATGGAGAAATAACATGTATTTCATCATGGGAATTTAATGCATGTGTGATATAGTTTGTAATCGTAGCTCATGGGCTATATGCCTGCTTTAGGCCAAATCATAAATGACCAGAAAGCTACACACAAAAGCTGCAGCCTTGTTTCAGCAGTCAGGTAGTCCCAACTAATGACAATTTTGACTCAGACATGATTTTGGTTTTATTTCCATTGTGTTGGTGTAATCATTTAAAAACAGACAAACATGATTTTTACATTAAGAAAATTAATTGAAAGTGCAGACCCTATCAGCTCTTGCTGCATTGTGCAACTATACAAATGCAACAATGAAATATATACAAAAATGTCATTCAGGATTGGGAAACAGGATGCTAAATCAGGATTTATACAAGAGGACAATTGAGAAGGAATATATACTGCTGTAACTCTTACAGAATAAGCAGGCTCCTTTCACTTGCAAGATACCCCTTAACTAGCTATGTGCATATAAAGACACAAATACACAAAACCTCATTTTCCAAGACGGATTAGCCCTTTAATACTGGATCACAAAGTACTAAAATGCACTGTGCTGGCTCAGCCAAGGGCCTTACATGTGGTGTTTGGGTAGCAAGTTGGCTTGGCCAGGACTTCTCTGCCACCAAGCATGCTGCATCAAGAGTCTGTGGCCACAGGAACTTGTACTCATTCACTGCAGCTGGTTCATCTCATGCTCCCTCACCGGGCAGCAAAGGCAGAAAAACACATAGCACCAGCTCTTCTGACTTCTTAGTTTTCTTCAATGTCCTCTTTATTGTTGCAAGCTGGTCTTTAGCAATTAAAAGGAGAGCAAATCCATGTCCCACTTTACCTCTTGAGGACTCCTCATTGGTCAGTTTTCAGCAGAGCCCATCATGATGGGGTAAATAGAGGGGATCAGCATCTCTTGGCCACAGTGCTGCAATGTATGGGGACTTGCACAATACTCTACACGTGGTAAACCAGTTTGTGGGGATTTTTTCTTCTCTTTTTGAGCTTTGAATTAGCAGCATCTCTCACCTCTGAAGACACCAGCTATGTCTATTACTGCTCAGTATAGAAGTAGAGGTTTGCTTGTTTTTTTTCTTCCTGCAGAGGCAACACCACTTAACATCAGAGACTGTATAAACTGCATGAAAATCCTCCTTCTTTGAACACATATCTGAAATAATATGATATGGTTGTCCAGAAATATGGAATCTGAAAATGCCAGAAATGCAGAAATTTGATGAAAAAAAAAAAAAAAAAAAAAAAAGGAACATCTCTTTCACATTCTGTAGCACATTACTCAAGCATTTACACAAGCATTTCTTCAGATACATAAAATCCCACAAAAATCTCAACAAGAAACTTGTTTCTGATAATTTTGACTGAGAGGACACGACATGATTAGAAACCTTATATAAAGCTCACCACCTAGGACAAGTGGATCACACTGTATGCAGTGCATCTGAGGGCAAATTGGCCTTCCTAATGCCAATGCACTGCCCTGAAAGCACAACTGGGATGCGAGTGATGCAGTAAGCCTTGCACTGTTGCTGTGTGCAGGGACCAATTTCACTCATTGTACACAATTTGATCATAAGAGCATGGGGAAGGATCATTTTGTGCCTTAATACGAGTCTTCCACTATATCTGATATAGTAAAATGTGCTTTTCTTTTTAATGGAAGGCAGTTCAAAGAAATGGCTTAGCAAACTGACAAGCCAGCTTGCTTGAAAAAAGGCATTCATTGTTCTTGAGGCAGCAAGAGATCACAGGCAAGCAAAACTGCAGTGACTTTCTGCACCCTCACAATGATCTCTCAAACATAGTAGAGACCCTGAGACTTAAAAATAAATTCCCCTAGAAAAGTGTTTTGCTCTGTTTTATTTCACCTTAGAAGTCACAGCTGAACTAAAGGCTCTGGAACATGTCTCAGTGTGCTAATTGAATTTAAACGTACTAAGAGAAGGGTACAGTGTCATGGCAAAATCTTCACTCCTAGGCTTTCATTAGTGTATTTTTTTTTTGTTTATTTTCCACTTTCCAGTACTCAGGATATTGCCAAGTCTTGTTCCCTTTTTATAGGATCTGGCAATATAATACATTATATTTGTAAGCAGACTCTTTGGCTATTACTATATTTAATTCACTCAAAAAACAGTGGAGAAAAAAATAAAAATGCTGCTTCAACTAGAGTTGAGAAATGAATTTTCTGACATCTTAGCAAATGCAGAAATTCAGGGCATGCGAAGGTGAGGAGGGTATAGAAAAGAAAATCTTTTGTGGACAGGAGCAGCAGTTACCAGAGCCCAGAACACCCCACTGCAATATATGGCTGGAACGGGGAAAATCTCCTCAGTTCAGGTGGTTTAAATCAGATCAAGATCAAATGGCTTATTGATTTATTAACAGCACATAAATAACTGGCAATCTGTGACCTATACATTCAGGATCAATACCAGCAATAGGGGATATCCATCACAATGCTAGACACTCACAAAATGGTAACAGACACTTAGGAGCATCTCGCATCCTTCTGTGCCTATTCCCAAGAGGCTGCTCCCTGGGGCACCCAGCTCCGCACACACTTTGTGCTACTTCATTACTCATTTCTAGTGGGCTTCTCTTTTTTCTAATGTATCCCGGTAATTCCCAGGCTACTGTTTAACATAGTTGGTGGTGATCTTCCTTAACTACTCCATCAGGTGGGGGCAAAGACCTTCTAGGGCAGTTTTTGGGTGTTTAAGTGAGGTGGTTTCTGCTCACTCTTCCATCCATTCAGTTGTGGTTATCCAGACCATCTGACCAAGAGCAGGGGTCATGAGGCCCCCCAACATTCACCCATTGGCCACTGGCTGCACTACATACTTTTTGGCATCTTCATAATCAATGTATGCCCATTTTGTATAATTGTTTTATTGCTGTAATGCTCTTATACAGCACAACAGCTACCACAGGGGTAGTTTAATGGTTTTAAACCCACAAGGGTTTAATGGTTCTTGCAAAATTGCCACTAAGTCTAAACCCCATTCTACACCCCAGCCAAAATAAAATTTGGTGATCTTTTCTGTCCAGTTTGAACAGTGCTCTGTCCCCAGTGGCTCATCTCTACTAAAACAGCATTTATCTAGGTGGCTTTTGTAACACTGCCCTCAAAAACTTTCTTAAAGATTGAGCATCTTAACAGAAGCTGCTACCCAGAACATATGAGTAAGCAGAGAGACCACATAGGCAGCCTTATGTAACTGGTTTGACAAGACAAATGACTATATGATGAGGTGTTTTTGGCTTGCATTTCTGTGAATTCAACTGCTTTGACATAAAATGTTTTCAAATGCTCATGAAACTTTGGCACCATTGAAGAGAAGATTGCTAGGAGGGTAGTATGTGCATGGGGTTAAGAAGGGTGGAGGCAACTGTCACAGCAATGTGGACTTCACAGCGTTCAGTACTGCTCCCACTCATAGACTTGAGATATTCAGCCCTCTGCACATACAAAAGTAAGATCCACAGCGTTCATGCACATTCTGACATGAGGCCTCTCTTGCAATGCCCACGGGGACTCTTTGGCACTGTTGAGCTCCTCTTGGGAATGAGGTGCCTGTATTTGTAATGGAGTACATGGCCAAGGGTTGTGTTTCACTGGCCTCTTTTGTGGAGGCCCCATGTCAAAGCTTTGAAATAAACATAATGAGAATTGCCCTCACCTTTCTTCAGCCTAGCAGGATGGCTTCTTTGCATGCTAGGAGGAGAAATAGCTTTGTCTGCAGTTAAAGCTAGATGAGGCAGGAGATAGAGGAGAGAGCCCAGGAGGTAGAGGCATGGAGCCAGGCTGCCTGAGGAGGCTGCACCATCCAAAGTACCTCCCGTGCAGCTCACAGGCACACAGGTGTTTCAGAAAGATGAAATGACAAAATTTAGGGAGAAGCACACCGCCATTTAGCACCTAGAAAATAGTTTCAATTACACAGTCAAGTTTAGCTCAGCAACCAGAGGCACCTCAGATTTCCATTTGTCTGTTACAGGCTCCCTGAAACAAGCAAAACCCATTTACAACTAGACTCGTAACTATCTTGGAGGCCAGATAGTATGACTTTGCATATTTGTTCCAGAATGCATTTTCTGTACATCAGAATGAGTAATAATCCTGACAGAGACAATTTATGCTTTAAATATATAACCTGATAAAATGCAGCTACAAACATTTTTATCATTTACACAAAAATAGGAGTTAAATAGGAGCTGTAATATAAAAAGAAATGAGTGCATGACACAAATAATTACTTTTACAATTAGATTTTGGGTTTTCTAATATGTGCTATCACTTAATGATAGTGAAATTTTAAAATCACTTCAGTGAGAAGGGAAATGTATGCAATTTATTATTTTTTTTATCACTAGTCATTTCATTTTGTTAGAGTGAAAACATCTCATCTAACTACACTGAGCATTGTATTTCAGTTCAAGCATTTAGACCGTGCTGAAATTTATTTTAAAACCCCTCCCAATATTCAGTGCTTACTTTTCAAAGTATCTGTGGTCTTTCTAAAATATCAAAATGTCATGTTCATTGAGCCAAATTGTATTTTTTTTTTAAGGATTTAGATGATTTAATACTTTTATAAATGTCATGTTTCAGTCTGAGAAAAGTATCTTACTATAAATGTTAGTGTAACCAAATAGTGGCTGTCAATACATTCACATTATAAACATATATATATATATATTTTTATAAACATATATATATGTTTATAACATATATAAACATATTAATGTTTATAAACATATTAAACATTATAAACATATATATATATATATTTGGCCCTAATTCTCTCAAAGTTGATTTTCTCTTAAAGTCAATTTTCATATTAGACCTGCACCAAAATTATTGAATATAGCAGAAAAGCTGAGATTGGACACTTTTTCCTCACCTCATCTATGATACCCCAATGTAGTTGCATTTCTGCACACCTGGAAGTGCTTATAGCATTATGAATTAAATACTTTCAAAAACTCCTGTAAAATGACATTTAGTGATTGCTCTTTCTGACTCTTTACAAGGTGTCATGCACTGATCGGCATTTTTTAATTTTTTTTTTTTTTTTTTTTTTAAGGTAACAAAATGAAGTATTTGCCTGTAACCATCTCCCCTTTACCAGTATATCCAGATGCATCCTGGATCAAATGTATAAAGGCCTATTCTGATTTACAGTAGCAATGACTAAAGTAATTTTGGCTCAACTGCATCCTTTCTAAAATATCAAATGTAATAATAGCATCTCAGCATATGTTGGCATTAAAATGAAATGAAAAGATAAAACAAAGCTTTCTCAGCAAAAGCTTTAACTAGACCTATAAAAGGAGTATCCTGATTTGGCCCCTAGACTGCTCATCACATTTTCCTAGATACCAGGATACGTAGTCTGGGTCACTGCATTAATGTCGAATGATCTTTGGGCAGGGGTGACTCATGACTATATCTCAGCAAGGAAACACATCCTTATCTCAACAGTATTTCTGTTATACGCAAAAGCTATAGAGCTGTATGCATTGTATCTTCCTAGTACACACACTAGACACATTTAATCTAGATACTGGAGGGAGTTTTTCCATCTCTGCAGTCACCAGGAGCACTGCCCTCAGTGGGTCGGGCAGCAACAGGACCCCAGGCCAGGTGAACACAGGTGAAGATTGCTCATGGGCAGCACACCTGAGGGCTGGATTATGGTAAGGTGAAAGGGGTTCTGGATGACATAGACACTTTTTGTTGTTGTTGTTGTGCTAATGATTCCTTCCTCTTTGCTCTCTCTCTTTTTTTTTTTTTTTTTCTCAATTATTTTTATTTTTAGCAAACTTGATTCAGATAGAAGATACCTGATAGGCAATAGGAACCAGAGAACTCCATATTTATATTTGCTCTCACTAATCCGTATTAAAGGATTATTTTTCTCTTATAGACTATCCAGAGGGACTGAGTGATCTTTGGAATTTGGGCTTTACCTTTAGTAAAAGGAAAAAATGCATGTAGGATCTTGCTTCTGCTCACATTAACATTTATAGAAGCACTAATTCTCTTCACCTGAGTACAATTAAGAGCTTACGTATGCATTTGTAGAGTTGGGACCAAAGTAATTATAGTTTACACAGGAGTGTAAGAGGAAAGTATTTCATTACCACAATTAATCCTTTAGAGCATTATGAAATGGCCATTTTCTCAGAATAAAACAGATTATGTGTTACTAATCATAGGTAAAGTTTATGTAATAGGAATAGAAAATGTTTAATATCATAAGAATATATAATATTTAGGAGCTTCATAATTCATGGTTGTTTTTATTTCACTAATGCTTATTGCAAATGAAAGAGAGGGAATGAGAAAGTCTTTCCTTTCTTTGAGACACTTGGTAACAATTTTACATTAGGTGGCACTAATTCCCTATTAACTGATATTAACTTAATATGCAAGAACACTGCAGTTTCACAGATCTAATGTATAACTTTAGAGCTGTTTCACTTGGCAAAGCATACAGTGCAGTAGTAACTGCAGGCCCGCCTGTACCATATACAGGTTATAATAACCTTCAGATATTCTTTAGCACCAAGTCAGTTATCTCTGTTAACTGCCATACTAAGGGATTGGTACTAAATCGGATAAATTGCCTTTCTTCAATGGGATAGATATTAGAGAACATTTGCTAAGTGTACCCAGCAGTTGTATTTGGTTACAAAGTCACTTTTTATTACACACCAGAAGACTTTTATGTCAATGAAAAGATATAAAACAATGTGCTCTACTTTAGAGAGTGATGTGGCACACACAAACAGCAATTCAGATGTAATTTCTCAGCATGGTTTATTACTGAGTTCACTGTTTCAGGGTCCGAGTCACTTTCTCATTGCATCACATACTCTGCCAAGCCTAGGAACAGATCTTGGTGACCCATAGGTAGCTGTCTGATTTCACAGAAGTCACACTGGGGTGGGAGGAAGGGCAAAGTATTTCAAAGAAGTGGAATAAGCCATGGCTATCGATTCAAAGCAACCCTATGTGGGCTGGTGCTGTACTGCATTGCTGAACCCTCGTGGGACCAGCTCGTGCACTTTGAATTGACAAAGCGGTGTGCTACTGCAGCATGTTACAGGCAGGCTTCCAGAGAGAAGCCCAGTATGGGCTTAGTGGTGGGGACTTGGCAAAAAACCAGCGAGCCTGCTCACATGAAATGGAGCACCAACAGCATTCTGGGTAGGTATTTCTATAGAGTAACCGCAACTTGTTGTCTGAGCTAGAGTTAAAAGCACCCAATTTCCATCCACTGATCCACATAATTAAAGAACCCCAGTTACACAGAATAGTGCTGGTGCTACAGAATTTAAGTATGCACATACACCTCTATGTATATGTTCATTACTGCTTCTCTGTGGGGCTTAGCACGCAGGAATGCCAGGAGATCGAGCTTTCTCAATGCATTACCTAAGCATGTCGTCTGCCAAAGGTTCAAGGAAGTCAGACGGGCTAACCATTTTACAATTACATTTTCCATTAGCTGTATTGTACAATTCATCGCCTTATGGCTCCTAACTCGGTAGCGTTTTGTTACAGTGCATGGTGTTTGCTATTGATAGCTGTCAGGTTAATTGCTCGGGAGAGTCAGAAGTCCTACTTGCCAGCACTAACACGGGGAAATAATTGACATGGTGGTGGGGGGCACTTTTCAAAGGAAAGCCTTTTAATGGATTCATGAATCAGAAGTGGGAAATCTCGAGAACGAGAAGCAAATGCACAATTGATAGAAATCAGAGAAAACGGCTTTTCTGGAAGGTAAAAGCACATTTTAGAGAATGTGCAAAATTAATTAGAAGACAGGAGGAGAATTATCAGGGAAATAACATGTGGAACACTCTTTTTAGCAAATTCCATGCCAATGTAGTCCTAAAGAAAAACACCATAAAATAAAACAAAATTAAAAAATTATTTCTACATTTAAAAATACCTGATATTAATTTACCATCAAATGAACCAGAAGAGGATTTGGCTACTGATTAAGCAACAAGCATCCCCAGCCAAGCCTCACTCCCTGCTGGAGGCAGCAGTCAGACCCGTTCCGCCAACCCACACACCCCAGTGTGTTACTGCCCAGCCAATGCTTGCGGGTGGCTGGGGCCCATCTTTGCACCACCAAAACTCCCCATCCAGACCTAACACCCTGCAAATAGCCTGGGGAACCAGGCGACAGGGAGCCAGCAGGCAGCACAGCAGAAATGCATGCACAGCTTCCTAAAACCCAAATCAGCATTTCCCTGCAGTGTTTTTTGTTTCCTTGTTTATTTCATTTTATTTATGTATTTATTTATTTATTTATTTTAAGAGGGTCAGCATTTTGGAAGGGTTGACCCCATCGCTTTCCATGGGATCAATCTTATTTCATGATTTAATAAGTTTCTCATCAATCACCTATGCTGTTTTAAATGATTTTTATTTTGCTGACAGGTAGGCATTTGACCAGAGATTAATACAGTATATTATAAACTGTACTGGAGGGAACCACATTTACAGAGTTATAATATTTGTATATTTACAGCAATTTCCATCTCAAACATCTCCCAGCCAGAGAGAATTACCAAGTCTTATTTCCAAGAGAGTGGGTAGTGGCCAACCCAAAGCCTAGATCTGGATTTTAGGATCTCTTTAAATTCCATGGATTTCAAGAATACCTACAAATCTTTACATAAACCATCCTAAACTCTCCCCAGAGTGTTCCAGAACATAATTTGAAATTTTGCAGCTTCAGACTGTCTAAGCTATGAATGCTTTGAGAATGACCTTCAACTGGCACTGCACAAATCTGTGGCAGGCTTCTATGAACAAGTACCCTACTCTTCCCACTGCAGGAGCTGCAAGAGCTCCCTGTACTTTTTAAGTCAGGTTTCCCACTGTGGGGTATCCAGTAAAACCAAAATGTGAATTTTGTAACCCATTAAAAAGTCAAGGAGATTGTCTTCTGCCCTTGTTTCCAACGAGTGCAAGTGATTTTTGAAAGCAAGAGCAGTTTTGTGCACCATCTTGCATTTCAACATAGTGATGTGAACTGTCCTGTGACACAGGAAACAGAATGGTTATTTATTTTTTTCTCTCTCTCATGCCATACCTCCCCTAGTACCCATTTCCATCAAGAACTAGAAGAAATATCTTCATTCCCATTTGTCTGGTTTAGATTTTTGCATAAAAGCTATTTTGGGGTCTTATGTGAGTTTTTTTTACAGAGAAAAACAAAAAAGGGTGGAGGCTGGAAACAGTCCTTTAAAATGTTTTTTTAAAGCCTGTTAGATGGCTATCCCATCCAGACATTAACCTGCAGTTATCATGGCAGTATCAGAGCACTGAGCCAAGAAATGAAAGGGGATGTTCCACACACACTGGTAAAGCACACACTGCAGATGGGACCAGACTGCAGCAAGAGTGCAAGAAACGCAGCTGAACTATGGGGTGTTTGGAACTGCTGAGCCAGACAAATACCTCAGCAAATCACGGTTCTAGACATACCACTCTGAAAAGTGCTCGGTGCACTTTCTGTAACTTCCTATGATATTTTATCCACCATAAATAAATAAAGAAAGAATCAGGATTCAGTGGAGCCTCTCTGTAGCAGTGAGTTAAAAATGCTCAGAGTAAAGCCCACAGTGTTAAAAAATGTTCTCAAATCAAGGGAAAAGCAACAACGTTCTATTTACTTGAACTTCATTTTTACTAGAAAGCAGAAAAGCAGACCATCATAATGATTAAGACTAGCCTTCAACTCACAAAACTCTCTGAGATACCTAATTCCCTGCTAGTGTACCTTTCCTTCGCCATTTCAGCAGCATAAAAGGGCAGAGAAGTAGATGATAATGTACTAACAGAATGACATTAAGGAAAATTAGATTTTGTATAGTGGAAAAAGCCAGAATTAAACGTGGCCAGTGACCAGGCATTTTGTACAAATGGTGTGTCTGACATTTGTAGTATGCTCTTTCAGAGTGGAGCAAAATCCCTTGCAAAGAAACATTCAGCATTGTTGTGTTCACACTTCTTTATTAGTGTCTGCATGAACAAGGGTTGTAGCATGACTTGCTACACATTTATCCCCTAAACCAGGAATTCTCATGTCGCTGCCTACTAACGCTTGCACTGCTAGGCCTCGAGAGTGCTGGAAGAGCTGTCCTCAGCACATGAATGTTGGCTGTGGAGGAATGACACTGAAAAATAATAGAGGAAGGAAGAGATGGAGTATGACTGTAGTCTCACATTCAGTCACTAACGGCAGCCATTAACAGCACTGCCATGGTGCATTCAAAGAGTTAATGCTTTACATATAACATCCTCTAAAGTAAGTGGCCGTTAACGGTGCAAGGCAGCTGGAAAATCTGACTCCCTTCTACTTCTGAGCAGTTTCCCTACTCTGAGATAGAGCTTTTTAGACTCTGAACAGCAGCAAGGCCAACGGAAGTGTCCTGCTTCCTAGCCCATCTCACAGTCTATAATTTTTTCGCAGACAGTGAGATATTGCCATGAGCTAGATAACTAGTGATGTTATGAGGATATGGATACTCTCATTCTAACTCTTCCTGCTTAATTCTGCCAGCTGAGGGGAGAACAGGGCAAAGAAGGAAGCATTGCAAACATTAAATGTAACATTAAACTTTTTAATAATTTCATTAGACCTAAACACACAGATACATAAGGACTCTGTTACATCTGCAAGGAGAGAGAGATAGTCATCAGTTCCTAGAGCATCCAGGAGGGCTTTACAAATGTTATCCAGGGCAGAATTACCATGGTTCATATAGAACTGTATCTGGAGTGGACAAATGTCGGAGAGCAAGGAAATATTGAACACCATTTCAGGAAATTATGTGTATTAACAGAAGAAGAAGGGGCAAAAAAAACCTGTACAGTAATTAAAACTACAAAGGAAAAGTAGGCAGATAAAATTTAAATACTCAATCTGGAATGTAAACAGAGCACCATTTCTTAATAGGCCTTTTTGGTGAGACAAGCTGAGGGCTATTTAAGTGTCAGGGGCCATGATCTCATTAGCACGTCACCCTCTGACAGTCCAGAAGCCACAGGCAGAACAGTGGGGGCAAGATGCAACACTGATTCGAGCTGCAGAGGGCTGGGGAATGGCAGCATGGGCCCATAAACCATCCAAAACCACCACTTCCTACAGTCGAGAGGGGTTTCTCGCACCAGCACTCCTATCAAGCTGCTAACAAGGTAAAGCCTGACTTAGCTTGAAAATTGTGATGAGATCATAACTTGAGGAGATGTGACAGTAGGTATTATTTTAGACTACTTCACATAGCTTTGAGTCTTGATCAGCCTGTGTGCATCATTGCCAGCACAACTCTGTTGCTGAAATAATGAAATAGTGTCCTTTTATAAGGTTTGCTTTTTTACTTCATTACACCTTTGTGCCAGTTCCTGAGCTCTGGATATTTGCTTTTACTTAATTAGAAGTGTAAGAAACCTTTAAACCACACAACAGACAAACAGCCTTGAAATATTTCCCCAAAACTCCTCAGTGAAACTAATAAGCATTCCCCTCTTCCCCTTTTCTTCTCTCTACTGAGCTGCTACCGTTAAGATTTAATATGCCAGTAGGAATGCCTTGTAGGAAATTTCTCAATTTTGAAGGGAGGGAGAACAGCTAGATTTGTTCCCTCCAAATAAGCAGATGAAATATGGAAGTTCAAATGAAATGGAAATCTGTTGGCTCTTTCTCATCAGGACTGCTGAGATGCTGTGCTCTCCTCCAGCGCCCTGAGCACCCACTTGTGGGAAGAGCAGGGATAAAAGCTGCTTTCCCTTCAGGACATGAGGGCCTTGGCTGGGTAATAGCTGCTACCATTCCTGCAGCTGAGCATCTCAAAAAGGGGCTGCTTTGAAAGAAAAAAGCACCTCCCCAAGGCTGAACCTGAAATAGGAGCACTATATCCTTCTGATATAGATGAACAATTTCCTGTAGCAGGGAGGGCCTGAAAAAAATAAAAAATAAAAAATAAAAATGCTGGGGCAGGGTGAAAGACAAGAATCCTGAGGAAGGAAGGGTCTGCTATTGAGTCCCAGGCAATGGACAGAGTCTGCTTTAAAACAGTCCCCAGCTTCAATAAAATACAGCAATATCGTAAGCACAGACTCTTTATACTTGAAACCATTATGTAGAATTTAAATGTTGACTTTTGTATGCCTGAATGTAATCTCAGAGAAAGCACGGGTAGGCTTTCCCAGGAAAACACTGGCTGGACCCAGCATCAGCTTCATAGCTCAGACGTTTGCAGAAGAACACACGCTGAAGCAGAGGTAGGCAGCTGCATGGGCTGGCAAATGGAAGGAAAAAAAACAGTCTAAAAAAGGTTTAATGACCACAGAGCCAAATATAAGCAGGTTCTCTGCCCTGGTGGAGCGAGGGCTCACCCCCCGTCCATCAGCGAAGGGTGAGCAGCTTCGGGGCCAGCCACAGGGACCGGGGGCCACGGGAGCCCTCTGCCTCTTAAGACAACCTGGCTTCCCAGCCAGACGAAGGCTCCCAGATGTTGCCAGGGAAGTGTCATCTCTGACATATGCGCATGGGACCATTTTGTGCAGTAAGCACAAACTTTTCTGACTTTTTCCCCAGACTGAGCTGAATGCATGTTTTTGTGCAGATTTTCCATCAGTCTGTGAGGTCAGCATGCCAGCTGCTAGCTGCCAGAGAAAGGCTGTCACTGTAACTCTGCTGCTGACTTCGCAAATATATATTGTACACATACCATTTTTTTTTCATTTCTACACAAGACCCTGTGAACAAAACAATTAATGAGGAAATAATCTCAGAAGTATAACCCTTTCATATTCTTTATTTAAAACATAAATGGCATGTGTTGTTCCACCAAGCTTAAAGTTAGGAGTCTTTTATTCAGTATATTCAGTAATATCGATGCCATGAGAAATACCTTTCATTTTTTCCCTATGTTATAGTTCACATACGTCTACAATCCAGTGGTAGATTATTGCTGGAGGAAATGGAGTGAGAAATGCCCCCTTGGTTCCTTTGACGTTATAAAACACATTTGGAAAGGAGCCTAAATAAAATAAAATAAAATCTTTCCTTCTCCAAAAATATTTGTTTGTTGGAAAATCTGTCAGGAAGATAGTGTATGCTAAGAAAATATCTACTTAATTGTTTATTCTGATAAAAAGGGTTGGTATGAAAAAATGTTAATTTGAAATTTGTTATATGACCATTTTAAAAACTTAGGCACATTATTCGTGGCATTCGTTCATGAATATAACCTCATAAGCTAGTAACATATTAGGAAAAGAAAAATGCAAACATTTCTGAGATGTTTTTTTCTTGTCACTTTAAACTATTTTTGCTTTTCCATAAAGTACATTAAAAACAAAATCACAAGCTGGATTGCTTGAGGGAATGGGCTGTGAAAATAGATTGCAAAAACTCAGGTAGGTTATAGCTTCTGTTTTTGCATACATGCCCAACATATGCAGGTGTTAAAAATGAGAGGATACGGATAAGTGAAGAGAATTCTGCAGGTAAACAGAGCTAAGTGCCGAAAATCCAGGGTAAAACTGAAAAGTTTTAAATCCCAGTCTTCACAAAGTTTAAATTCACTACTCTTGGGAATGTACCATTCAGTCTTCCATCTCCAATCCTTTTGTTTGGAATAAACCAAAGTGCTTTAATTAACGTGCGGCACTGTTTGCTGTTTTAGATTAAGAGATTTTAGGCAACCTTTAGGCAACCTTTATTTCACCCTCCTCCTCAGCTCTGAGTGATATTGCTATTTGTCTGCATGGTGGAATTATCTAAACCCCAGCTGTGCACAAAATGCAGTCTTTTTGGATAAAACTAACCTGACTGCAGTCTTTTTGGATAAAACTAACCCAGAAGACACACTCCAGTAACACACATAATGCACTCCAACTGAATATGGGCACTCAGGACATGCACATGCAACCAGAAGAGAGCCTGAAATGTGGCATCCTTGGTACCATTTTTTTCTATACAAATGCATTCCTCTTGGTCCAGGCTTCTAGACAATGTAGCCATTGTACCCATTTTGGAAATATTCACCACAAACTGTAAGAATCAGTACCAGAGGGAAGAAAAATTCACAAAGAATTATTTCTGTAAAAACAGAAATTTCTTGCAAGTTTACTGGATAATCTCTGCCAATGTTGCAGCTGCTTCCAGACCATGGGACAAAAGTTATTCTGAAGGCAGAAGCAAGTATCACAGTCAGGGATATATGGAGCTGTATCTACAAGTAACTGGAGGACTATAGTATAGGGAGTCAGCACCACATTGCCTCTGAACTAGGTAACTTAGACGGCCACAGTGCTGTGGATGTAGCATCACAAAACTGAGGGCAAATCTGCCAGAGATCCTGGATATGCAGGGTAGCCAGACTGACACTTAGGATATTGCCTCTTCACTTTTCTGTGTTTTTTTTTTTTTTTTTTTTTTTTTTTTTCAGGTTAGTTCGTAAATACTAACATAGTGCAATCTTACCTGTGAAGTACTGTGCTGGCACCCCCAGATCCGAGAGGACAGCAAAGACAGTTAAAAAACGGCATGTGGACAGTTCACCAGTCACGAGTAGTATTAGGGGGATGACAGAGAGTAGTATTAGGGGGATGACAGCCTTCATCATGTTTTAACCTTTGCAATAAGAACACGTCAATTAGACCAATTTGTATACAAAGACTGCAAATTCAGTTTCACTTGCAAAGTCACCTAATTTTAAATCTTCTAACTGACAGCCTTGAGACCAGTGCTCACCTGGCTTGCCAGCGATCTTTTATGCCTATACAGAGAGCAGAAAGAACTGCCTAAACCAACAGCTGCTGTGATGCTGCTTCTCCAAATACATGTGAACATTTTCTTGCCTAGTGTATCTGCAAGTGTGAAAGAGTTCCCTGCACCATATAGTCTAATGAGGAAGCACCTGGTTTTACATCAGTGGGCTGGAAAATATTTGCTGTGAAAACAGTCTCCCTCTTTTCCCCTTGCCTTGCAACTGAAGTGTACGTCTGTACACAGCCATTCAGGGCACGGCTGCAAAGAACATTTTCCTGGTGCAGTTCTCTCTCTTTGGCACAGATTCTCTCTTTGCCTTGAATGGAGGAATAGGAATGGGTAAGATATATTGACTTCCCACTCACGGGTATAATCCAAGGGTATGGTCCAAAACTCATTCCCACTTAACAGTTAACTGCTGTTTGAGAACCAAAGCAGAATACACTGTTGAAGACTAAACTAATTGGAAAGCTTTTAAATACAGTATACACTCTCATGAGCAGATAGGCTGTATGCCTCATGCCTCTCGCTCTGTGTGCCTCCTCCTGACTGCTATCTGAACTGAACACCATGGGAAATAAAACTTTGGTCCTAGGAATTATGCCAATGAGCAATGCTTAAAATATCCCTCTGTGCAGTAATATGCAGTTCTGCTGATTTTCAAAAGTTTCCCATCACTACAGCATGAGTCCCATCATGGAGGGACAAAGTAGACTCACAGCCCTGCTACCACAGGCAGCCTCAGACCTTGAGGGGAAAAGTGTTTGAAAAGATTTTTTTACAGGAAAGCTAACTAAGCTGGAGCTGAAGTTGCAACTACAATGACAGTGATGGACATTCATGATTCAACTGGCAAGAAATTCCAGTTGTAGTTTTAATAGTGTTTGAACGAGTGCTCTTTTTTTCTTGAAGAAAAACTTATATCTACCAGCCTCCTGTTTCTCCACTGATCTTCGACAGCATAAAAACATTGCCCTGCCAAGTCACTTCCCTGGAAATTAGATCTTTTATGTAACTAGGGTGACACTGTTGTGAAGTTAAAGAACAAATGTAAATATAAAAATCATTAAGTGACCTGAATTTTTAATGAGCATTAATATTGTAAAAATACTAGTGACAAACTGCTAACACATCTGCAGACAATGTCTTCCTCTGAAGTCAGTGAGAGTTTTGCATGCCTTGGCTTCTTCCTGAGGTGCTATGATTTCTTTACATTTAAAAGAAATTTCATATTCATATAATTTTAATAAAAAAAGTTTTACTCCAAAAGCAATTTTAGTTGCTACCATATTGACCTGTAATTAAAGATTTATGATCCAATTTAATGTTGTAGTTAATCCTTAATAATAAAACATTTCATAAAAGTTCAGTGTTACACGCAAAGATGTGAGTAGTTGACACATTCTGCAAAATATTTACTGAATTTTCTAAATGTCAGCAAAAAGACTGCACTGTTACAACTCTCCTTCAAATCATAATTTATACAACTGTGGAAGTAACCGGCCAAACTCAAAGACTGTTTATGTTTTATGACCTATCTACCTATACTGATGTCTAAGAGACAAGTTTTTCCATCTTGATTTAGCAAGATTAGCATACAGATAATCCCACTTTATTTCCTACCGCTCAGTTTGGAAGATAGTGGCAGAACTGGGGGCTAGATTCAGCCTGGAGCACGGCATCAGTAATTACTTCATTGTGACCAGTTATTTGTGGAATGAGTCATTATTCAAAGTAAGCATGAGATAATCTCAATTCCTCTATGATACATGAACTAGGAAAAAGTACCAGTTTACAAAAATAAGATGTTGGGGTGTTTTTACTCAGCTGCTCAGCTGAGCTTGGCCACAACTGCTCTCTTAGTACTCATACTCGGAGAGGGGGAGATAATATGACAAAAAGGGCTCAAGGGTTGACATAAGGACAGGGAGATCACTCAACAATTATTGTCATGGGCAAAACAGACTGTTCATAAGGAGATTAATGAAACTTATTACCTATTACTAACAAGCTAGAGCAGTGAGAAACAAAAAAACGAAAAACACCTTTCCCCCATCCACCCTCTTCCACCTCCTCTCCCCGAGTGGTGCATGGGGGCTGCGGTCAGTCCCTGACACTTCATCTCTGCCGCTCCTTCACGGTCACTCCCTGTCCCTGCTCCAGGTGGGGTCCCTCCCACAGGATGCCGTCCTTCCCGAACTGAGCCTGCAGGGGTTGCCCACAGGCAGCAGCTCTTCAGGAACTGCTCCCACATGGCTCCGTACTACAGGGTCTGTCTGTTGGGAGGAAAGTTCTCCAACACGGATCCCCTACGGGCAGCAGCTCCGGCCTGGGGCCTGCTCCTGACATGGGCCGCAGCCTCCTCCAGGCCACATCCACCTGCTCCACCGGGCGCTCCTCCATGGGCTGCAGCGTGGAGATCTGCTCCATGTGGGACCCATGGGCTGCAGGGGGACAGCCTGCTCCACCAGGGGCCTCTCCACGGGCTGCAGGGAAACTTGTGCTGTGTACCTGGAGCACCTCCTGCCCTCCTGCTGCACTGACCTTGGGGGCTGTAGGCCTGGTTCTCACTGCTTGCTCTCCCAGCTGCTGTTGCACAGCAGGTAATTCTTTCTCACTTCTTAAATCTGCTCTCACAGAGACACAAACAACATCACTTATTGGCTTGGTCTGGCCAGCAGTGGATCCCTTTGGAGTCGGCTAAATCTGGCCTTTATCTAACATGTGGCAGCTGCTGGGCTCTGCTCACAGAGGTCACCCCTGCAGCCCCCCACTACCAAAACCTTGCTACATAAACCCAATACAGATGTGTAAGTTTAAATAAGAGAATCAAATCCATCACAAATTGTAACCCTGAACAGCAATATTGGCTTGGTTGTTCTTCTGTTATCATACTTTACAGAGTTGAAATTGTGAGATATTCTGTGATTCAAGACAAACAAGATATATGATTGAATTTTTTGAATGATCTTTCTACATATGCTTTTTTAGTAAAAAAGCAAAATAGCTCTATGTTTCATAAAAGAATTCAAAGTGTTTTTTTCCTTTTTCATTTCATTCTCTTTCCCTCAGTTGGTGTAATGTCAGTTCATAACATCTTTAAAAGCTTGTCTTGAAATTCAGACAAGATTTTGTGAGTTAGGTAGGAGCCAAAATGTTTAATGTAAGTAGTTGATACAAATACTGCAAATGATTTTCAACTGTAACCAGTTATGCAAACCTGTTGTGACCATTATTTCATATTATGCCCTTAGGATACATCAGAGGAACTAGTCATTGCATTTTGTTCAACTCCAGAAAAGTGTTAATAAAAAACAATACTAAGTTGTCATAGAGTTACTGGGAAAAAAATTACTGAACTTATTGATACATAACAAGTTTGTTGAACATTTACTGCACTTTAAGACACATCATACACATCAAGTAATTCATATATGTCCTGGTTTCAGTTAGGATAGAGTTAATTTTCCTCCTAGTAGCTGATAGGGTGCTATGTTTTGGATTAGGATGAGAAGAGTGCTGATAACATGCTGATGTTTTAATTGTTGCAGAGCAATGCTTACACTAAGCCAAGGACTTTTCAGCTCCTCGCTCTGTCCTGCCAGCGGGCAGGCTGGGGTGTAGCAAGAGCTGGGAGGGGACAGACCCAGGACAGCTGACCCAAACTGGCCAAAGGGGTATTCCATACCATCTGGGGTCATGCTAAACAGTTATTTTCCTGTCTTAATAAACTGTCTTTATCTGAACCCACAGGCTTCACTTTCCCATTTCTGTCCCCCTCCCTCTCTGGGTGAGCGAACAGCTGTGTGTTGTTTAGCTGCCAACTGGGTTAAACCACAACAATAAACCTCTTCTGTTCCTTTTCATTTTTGCTTTAACAGCAGAATTCAGTGTGACTTTTCTGTCTTCACTACTCCCAGTTGCTGGTTTTAGGCAGATATGGAGAGTTTGTGATGCTACTAATGGTATCCAAAACATTCACGAGTGTGATGAGCCATTTTTCTCCCCTCTTTGAACAGCTGAAAAGCTAAAACCATCCCCTCATCCCTTTCTTTAGGACTTTGTGCTCTGAGTTTCAGGATTAGACAATGGAAAACGAACTGCTGCAACCATGCCATCATCAGCACTTCCCTGCATGGGGTAGTGATATTACAAGCAATATTAAAAAACTTTTCCAAGAAAAATTGCAGGGGGTTATGTTACACAATTTGGATCGTACCCTCAGTTTCCATTGTATTTTATCCACACATGCACAGGCATAGTCAAATGTGCTACTTGCTTCATTTTCCCCCGAGACTCAGTCTGCAGAAGCATCAGCAATTTTGCCCTAAGGTAAGAGAAAGGAGTGATTACTCCGTTGCTGTGTTTTATCTAACACAGTAGGACATAGGGGGTGAGTGTCAGCTGAAAATGAATAGACATTGCTGCTGGTATACCATAAATGCAATATAAATAAGGCCTTTGTCTACATATTCTTTTTTTTTTTTTTTTCTTTTTTTTTTCTTCCCTACTTATTGTTTGTTATCCCTTTGGAGCAGCTGTGAAGCTAAAATGGTGTCTTAACAGATGTTCAAAAGAAGCCACTTGAATAGTGAAGAATGTCACTGATAATCTCAACGTGTTATTTCCTTTACCCCATGGAATATGACTTTGAGAGAGATGAAATGCTACTTTGAAGCAGGATAAGTTGCAGCACATTGCTGGTTGCATGATAAGGATTGTGCTCTGCTACCTGCTGTACCCAGCTGAAGCATTCCTGCAACAATGGAGCTCCCCCCATAGTCCTTCAACAGCAAGCAGGGATTCATGAAATAGGTGGCACAAGAAGTGAAAACAGGCTTTGTGCAGATAAATCAATGTATAGTTCAGTGTTGCAACAAGTATATATTTTAAGGAAAAAAATGAAAATATCTTTATATCTCTAGTTTTCTCAGTAACTGGATTTGTTTTCTTATCTGCAGCAATCTTTTCAGCCATTTTACTTTTTCTTCCTCCTTAGCTTTGGAAAGCACCATGTTTCTCCAGAGCTGTTCAAGCATTACTTTGATGATACTCTCAAGAACTACTTGGATAGGCAAACAAGTCCTTTCTACCATTTTAGCTAAAGATATTGGTTCAGAGCAAAGTCCTTGCAGGATAGTTGTCAGTTTAATGAGTGTCAGACCTCTAAAAGCCTCTTAGAAGTACCCATCCCCCTGAAAGTTGATTTATCAACTGGGTAAAAATTATCTCAGAATTCAGGTGTATACTTGTATGGATGAAACAACATCTAAAATATGACATTTTCTTACTTACAACACTATACATAAGATTTGCATTTATAGCTATGTAAGAACTGATTTGGTGATTGACTAAATCTAGAACCATGTCTTCAACAACGGCCTATAACATGTCTTCAAAGGAAGATACAAGAAATACTATCCATCTTGATCATTTCTTTAATTTTGGGAAATTCTTCTGTCCTCATTCATATACTGAAAAAAATGCTCATGTAACTCACCTGTGAAGTGTTAATTTACTCCACAGAGGCTGGTTTATGCTCTCAACTTCAATCATAGCTTCTGACAAAGAGTGTTACAGGCTAATTTTATGTTATGGGAAAGAATAGGTCCTTTTGCAAAGTGTAAATTAATTGTTTTCGATTTAATTATATAAGTTTATCTTGTATTATTATAAAACAGATGTGAAATGTCATTAACTGTCATTATTTTTATTTTTATTTTTGTGGTGGCTTGATCATCTCTCTCCTTTTTTTTTTTTTTTTTAATAAGGAAAATAAACATCAACATTTTCTATGGATGTCTAATTGTTCCTTTAATCTAAAACTCTGTAATTTATCAAATCCATTCTACAGGTATGTGACCAGAACTTCACTCTTTATTACAAGATCTACAGTAACATTAGAATATGATGCACAATATATACTGAATATTAGACTATCCAATCATCTGCTTTTGAAGGAATATTTCAAAATCCTACTCCGTATTATCTTTTATGTAATTTTCAAACCTAATACTTGCCATATTTTCCATACCCCTTAAATTTTACAACATTGCTGGGTGTCACTTCCTGTACAGAAATTATTTGCCATGATGAAATGTTGACAATTCCTGTTTAGATCACTTTTTAACACAAAGTTTTGGTGTTAAAATCTTATTAATCTTGACATGAATAGAATGTCTCAAAACCCTCGGCATTCAAAAATTACACCTCTGCAAAATGAAAAAAACACCATGTCACTCCCTTGCTACTAAAAAACAAAACATGGCCTATGCATACACTTATTGTAAACTGTAGCTGTGGATGCACTTTTATTTCAGTGTGCCTGCAGCAAGAGAGTCAGAAAAAAAAAAATATCCACAATTGAAATATTAGTTTCCTAAACTAATTAAATAAAGTGGCTTTATAAATCACCCAGAACTACTGAACAAGTGATGTTTGAAATGCTCTCTTGAAATGTTTCAAGTCCTTAGAAGAGCTCATGCTCTTTAATAAGCGAGAGATTACCTACTATAAGTAGGAATCTCAGTTTTGCTTGTTCTGGTTGACGGTAGAAAATGTCTGGCTCCACTTTCTCTTTAGCAGGTAATTCAGTTATTCAGGTAAAAGAATCAGCCAAGGTTAAATGTTTAACCCCCAAATTAAAGTTTTTTTTGTTTGTTTGTTTGTTTTTTCTGAAAAAGTCTGTTTCTTTAAGAAGTTTAATTTTCTGCTTTTTTCTTACTTTATTTTTCATTATTATTATTTTTTCTCTCTGTATCCTCAGCACCTAAAACAGTTTAAGGCAAAACAAAAAGAAGAAAAAGTGATACCTTCTGTTTTGATGGCTCTATTTGAATGGAAATTCCTTATATCTATAATTAGATTATCAACAATATTAGTAAAATCATAATAAATACAAAAATAAACTACAGTAAATCTAATAGTAGATCTATTCATAATTATAAGATTATGAATACCATAGATAGTATTAGCTTATGGTCCTAGCTCTCTCCTGATATTGGATGTTACTTAACGGGTGTTAATGGACTGTTAATGGACCTGGATTATGCACAAGCATTTAATAGAGAGACGATGTCTGCCATAGAGAAATTGCAGTGCACAGATCTGTAGAGGGACAAGTGGCAGCAACAGACAAGAGAACAAAAGGTAACAAGACAGGATTCAGCAGCACAATGGACAATAGTCAATAGCCTGCCAGCTTGTTGATAGACAGGACCTGATAGGAGTTTGCTTTCCATGTTTGTTTGAGAAAAGGGAGGGAAACCTTGTTTAATTCCAGCTGTGTTAACATCTGCCCTACTGAAGCTGGTACTTTACATCTACCATTTTCTAAAAGTACCTGTGTGCTAGTATACTACATTATAAATCAAACAGTAGCAATTTCCAGAAAATATAGTCTTAGGCCCTTAATTTCCCAATATGTACTTACTTGAGTATTTCTGTGTACATGAATAGTTACAAACACCAGGATTACTCAGCTGAATAAAAAAATCAGATACATATATACGTATCTTCAATTTAACATCTTGGGTTGGATCAATTGCACTGAAAGAAAATGATCAATCCTTTATTCTATCAGTAATTACAATTTTTTAGTTTATCAGACTTCTCTTTTGAATGCTTATAAATTCTCACCTTTTCTTATCCTTTAGCACCTTCAGAACAGTTGCAGATAGAAAAAAAATAACCTAAGTTTTACAGAGGCAGATTTCATTTGAATAAAACTCAGTCAAGTCTTTTAAATCTTTCTGAAACAGGTGGTTAATTTAGCACTAGGAACGGAGCACTAGGAACCTATGTCCAGATCTAAAGAGCTTGTCTGTCCAGGTATATATGTAATATGAAAAAGCCTTATCTTCAAAATGTTGCCTGCCAGTTTTTTAAAGACAACTCAGTGGCAGATGGTTAGAATCATTTATTTTTGAACAGAAAGAATTTCCCCTACCTATCCAACATAATATTCTCAGGTTATGAGTAGAAAGCTTTTATTTGAATTAAGCAGTTTAAAGATATGGGGAAAATACTGAAATGAAAGACTATGTAGGGGTTGTTTATTTGTTTTTAATTTGAAAAGTAGAGCAAGGTCTAACATAAACCTGATTTAGTATACTGCATACACTGACAAGCTTCACAGACCTGGTCAGAGACATCAAACTCACTCAAAGCATAAAGATTCTCAATCCCTCAGGCAGCTTAAAAATCTTATTATTGATCGTTTTTAGGAAAAACAAGACAAGAAGCCTGCACTGACTCCTATCTAAAATGAATAATCACTTTACAACTAGTCCTGAAACAACAGATTTTAAAGTTGATTCAAAATGACATGTTATCATGTTTAATGTCCCTCCTCATTCTATCAATAAGGTGATAAATACATCACTGCTTAAGTATATTCTGAATAGTCCTGGCCTAAACTCCAAAACAGCAGCAGGAGGGAAAGTCAGTGTGAAATGTTTCTTTTCCCATTGTGCTGGGGACAACTTCACTATCTTCTTGCCTAACAAGCAAATCAAGGGGCAGGAAGCACCCCAAGGCCTCCCCAAAATCTTGTGTCACAGAAGTGTCGTTCACATTGTCTGAGTCATGCGGGTATCATCAGTAAATAGTGGCTCATCTGCAGCTAGTGCTTCTAGCAACACTGCTGGAATGCCAATGTCCTGAAATAAGAAAAGGCTTTGAATGTTCAGCTCAACATGCTGTAAAAAAATCTGATTTTCAGAAAATGCCAGGCAGAGGGTCCCTGTGAACTGAGCCCCTAATGCTCACACCCCAGAACAGTGGTGTCAGAAAGCCCCTGGGGAAGTGAGGCCGAGTGCCAAAGCCTAAATGCATTCATTATGCCGAAGTAGCTGATCCTTTCGTCTCACAGATGCTGGTTCCCTCAAGAACATCCCTTCTGGATGTATGAAATGTGCAGGGTAGCCTTTTATCTATTTTGACATTTCCACACAGCTCCACAAATAATCTTCTATCTGCACAGGATGAGTGGCAGAACAATTGCTGTGCTGTCAGCCAGGGTCAGATGTTCATTCAGATAGATCCATTTGGATTCCTCCATCATTGCACAGAAATATTTTCCCTCAGAAAGTCAAGAACCAATACATTGCTCTCTTCTTTAGTTTCCCAATTGTAGTATAAATTAAAATACGGTTATTATTATTTAATTAAAAGCAACCATGCATCCAAAAGATAGGAAAAAAAAAAAAAAAAAAAAAAGAAAAAGAAAAAAAGAAACCAAACAGAATTAGATAGGATGCAAGGTAGAATTTATAATGTATTACAAATAAAAAGTAAAATGAATTGCCCATAAGGAATTAGAAGTTTGAAAATAAGGTCTATAATTCTGGTTCAATAATGTTAAATGAAAATTATTATACTTGATGAAATTGACCATCATGTCAACCAGTTATTCCTAGATAATTATACTTTCTTCAGCAAGCCTCTTTCCCATTTTACCTCTAAGCTTTCAAACCTCCTGGCAGAGTTGAGCCACGCAGCGAAATTTATGTCCAGCTTGTGAGCTCCACATAGGTGCTACCATGCTGCTGAGGTTACAGCACCTTGTCTAGGAGCCAGCAAGACCTGACTCACTCTTGCAGGTTTACTTCAGAAGTGGTTAATCTGGAGGTGAAGAAAGCCTTCAGGGTTTTAGCTGTAAACTAAACACAGTGCATAACACTGAGCAATGTTAAAAACTGTATTTTCAAGGTGAACAGCCCCCTTCATCGTAACACAGGAAGGTGGAAGAAGTGTTTTGGCCTGCATTGGCCAGGTTTGAAGAGAAAACGGAAAGTTCAATGCTAATTCCCACCATGGCTGGGAACAACAGAGGTCAGCACCGTCCTTTGGTGGCCATGCAGTACGCATGGCTGCTAGCTTGCCTCTCTGATGTAGTATAATTTCTAAATAAAATAAAGTCCCCACAGCCTACTTCAGTATTTTATAAAAAGGCAAACTACATATAAAATAATTATGAATACAAAATGCCCTAAATATCTCAACAACCTCAAGTTGTTTTATTTTAATAAATATATTATGACTTTAAACCTTCCTGAATTTCTTTATATTTAATGCAATTCTTCACTTCATTTTCATCAGATTTTGTAATAGAACACAATTTTCATAAGAGACAGAGACAGTTTGCCAACAAAGAGGGGAAAACATAATAATAATAACAATAAAAACCGTTGTTTTCTGGAGCTTAAAGCCATTGAACTGAACTGAGCTAATCAGATTTACGTGTGCTTTAAATATGCTAGGAGACAAACTGTTTCTTACGACAGAGGTACTGGGCAAAATTAAAAGGCTGAGAGAATGAAGTTAGATACCTGAGAGGTGTTGTGGGGGCAGCCCTGAGATGGCATGAAAGCCTTTGAAGTGGGAGGGTGGGCAGTCTGTGGAAGAGTCCCAACCTGGCAGAATCATCTCAAAGTTATCTCCCTTTTTCCTTCTCCCCCAGGCATGTGGCTCTGCATCCACCTGTTTCACTCTTTCCTAGAGCTTCCTGCAGATGTTTCTTTTATATTTTTCTTTCTTCTTTTACCCATCCCAGTGGTCTCAGATCCTTGACAGTTTGTCTTTTGTACATATAACACTTGTGCCTGGTTTCCAGTTTCGTATTTCAGAACAGCACAGCACCAGCTTGTACATTCAAAATAGAGTATAGTGGCAGCCAGCCACTGTAATCAAATGAATATTTTTACTAGCAGTGTGGATTTGAAGAGAATACATTACAATTCAGCTCTAGAACACGTTTACTCTTTTTGAACATAAGAATTGTTATGAGTTGAATATATGAAACTGTTAAAAGCCCATTTAAATAAAACATTGGCAAGGGGCCCAAGCCAAAGCCCAGGGATGTCAATGAGAGACATTCGCCTGGCTTCAGTGCACTGCATGGCTGGCTTTAGAGAAACAGAGGTTTTCCAGCTATTTGAAAGCAATTCTGGGGCAGTCGTTTGGTTTTCAATAAAATCAGTCTTGCAAGACTGGTAGCTAAGCTCAAAGAAAGCTACCAGGTGAGTGCATGACCACCCACAGGTTGCTAGAGAAAACAAAGGCCACATGGCAGGCTAATAATGAGCAAAACATAAAGCATGCATCACAATTCATTAAAAACTCATTACTTAGGAAGGAAAAAAAAAAAAAAAAGGAAAAAAGAAAAACAATAGGTAAAAACACAACGTGTTAAAATAGTTTTTAGGGTATGTTTTATATATGACAACTACAGAAGACGCTTATATGAAAATATTGGAAAAATCATGCATGTTTAAACTCTATTGAATTTGTGGAGCCACAAATTAAGAGATGAATGACAAAACAGGTCTGTCTTTATTGTTCCTCAGTTATTTCTGGTGACTTGCATGGTGCAAACTGATATGGAAAATATTATAAATAAATTGGGGCTACTGGGGATGTGTTTAAGGCTATTATATACCACTTCTTGCAAGGGTCAATGAATCTTGGTGGCTCACCCTATCAGCATAGGTATACTTCTGTTTGCTTTTCACAGTGGCACTAAATTAGAGCACTCAGATATTATATTAATATTCAGGTTAAAAAAGGAGAAGTTTGTGGCAAACCTGGATGGAAAGTTTTAATATCCTGAAGGCTTGTGACTCACTTATGCTGCAGATAACAGAACTTTTAACAAGCAGCTTGTTAAGACAGCTGTGAAGAAATCACCTGGTGTGGATCAGTTGTTCCAATTGATTAATACAACCTTTGCTCACGGACTTTATAGACTTTGGTGGATAATTTGATCTGCAGAATAGACTCATATGCTCAGGAAGATGAAATTACTTAACTTTGTTATACAAGTTAAGTTACAGGTTTCATTCCATTCAGCCACTGCACTCACTGCACTACACTGCACAGCTTTGTAGTAAGGCATGTCTATGAATATCTCGCCACAAATAATAATGGTACTAAATGTTATCACCCGTCTTTATTCATATGAAAAGAATAAAAGTAAAAATAAAAGTATTTCTGGCACTCTTTGCAATAGAGTTTACATTGCATATGCAGAAACAAACAATCAACAACATCAACAACAACAACAAAAAACAAACGGAGCCGGGGCCCCCCCCCCCCAAAAAACAAAACAAAACAAAACAAAACAAAACAAAACAAAAAACACCTTCACAACAGACCTTTGCTGGTTATATTACAAGCCGAGGCACTTTTTATTTTCTCTCATTGCCTTCTGGTGAGAAGACTGTGATTAGAATGAAAAAGAACAACCCCAGTTCTTGTCCAGAAAGGCTGTTTTGCCTCAATGTCAGTTTTTTCTGACATCTACTCAATGATTCAAAATTATCAGACGGGAAGGTGAAAACCTTTTCATTACAGCACCTTATGAGCTTAGCAGGCAAATTTATTCTGCCCCATCATACCTGACAAGTATTTGTCGACATTTTTTTTTTTTCTGTTCCTAAGATAACAGCATCCCAAAGGGATATTACTGTGAAACCTACAAATATTTGGACTGCTTGGCAATTAACGTTAGTATTACTTCACTTGTATGACATACTTCACTGCAAAGGTATTTCATATATTTTGGGTGTGTATTTTCAAAGTGCCTTTCTAGGTTTTTCATCCATGGACTTTGGCTAGTGTTTTGCAGCTGGAATCCTACCTACAGCTCTTTTCACATGTGCACAGAAATGTCTGTTGGGTTGGGCTATAGGAGCCTACAGTGGCATGAAAATTAAATGCTCACCCCTCAGGGGTGATCAGAATCATGGCCTGAAGAAAAAGCAGGCTGATATATAGGCACTGAGAAAATACTTCATGGAAGGTATTTACATAGGATGGGTGCTGCTTCATTTTCAAATATTAAAATTACCCAGAATTTCCCACCATATTTCCTGTACCAACTTCCACAGGAGGAGGTTCAGGGACACCACCACCCCCGTTGGCAGGTGGTATCATCTGCACGCTGGCGACCTCCTGAGGGGCTACGTGGCAGTAGTGAGTGACAGTGGCTTTATTATATGTTTTCCCTGAAGCACCCCAGGGTGGTTGTGGGACCTGGCCATGCCCTGCAGTGGGGCTGTTGGAGCTGCCTGGAACTGGCTGTGTCCAGCATGGGGCAGCCCCAGCCTCGCCTCACGCAGCAGCCCTGCAGGCCATGCTGCCAGCACCTCAACACCTGTACCCTGTAAGCTCTGCATCTGGGGAAGAAACCCACAGCACCACTAGAGGCTGCAAATTGGCTCTACAGAAGAGGACCTGGGGGTTCAGGTGGACACCAAGTTGACGATGAGCCAGCGAAGGCACCCTTCAGGCAAAGAAGACCAGCTGGGTCTGGGAGGAGTGATGGTAGCAGGCTGTGGGAGGTCATCCTTCTCTTCTGCTCCACACTACCTGCTGGCTCCAGTGCTCCCCAGTGCAGGAAAGACATGGGCATACTGGAGTGAGTCAGGGTCCACCAATATAATAAAAGGACCAAAGCATCAGTCATGTACAGAGAAAGGCTGAGAGAGCTGGGACTGTCCAGCCTGAAAAGGAGAAGGCTCAGAGCGGTCTAATCCACATGTATAAACACCTGAGAGGGAGGAAAGAGAAAGTTAGAGTCAGGCCCTCCTCAGCAATGGCCAGTGAACAGACAAAAGGCAAGGGGCACAAACTGAAATACAGCAAATTCAATTTAAACAAAAGCAAAAACAAAATACAACAACAAACAAACAACAACAACAAAAAGAAAAAAAAAAAAAAGAAAACTTTCTTTACTGTGAGGATGGTCAAACACTGCCACAGGCTGCCCATAGAGACTGTAAAGTCTACATCCTTACAGATATTCAAAGCCTTTTGGATATGGTCCTGGACAAGCACCTACTTGAGCAGGGGTTTGGACCAGATGACCTCCAGAAATCCCTCCTTGCTTCAACCATTCTGTGTTTCTGTAGTACAGAATGTCTCTAGAAGTCCTATTTTAGATTTTTATTTTTACTTTTTTTCCTCAAGCATCCACAGAGTGTCTTTAAATGGTTTCCAGGTCATCATGCTTTCTCCTTCTAAATGACTGTAAGTCACCCATGCAGCAAAAGAGAGACGGGAAAGTTTTCCAGACCAGCAGTGAAGCTCCTATACAAAATCTGGCTGCATAATAACAGGCCAGGACAGAGATTCAGTAAAGCTAAAAATCACTCATAGTCACAACAATGCTGGTGTATGAACTGCCTGTGAGTGAAGTTATTCTGGAAACTTGAAGGTGATCATTATCACAAAAGGAAGGATGCTCACTTTGCCAGCTGGGTAAGTGCGGCAAAACTCCCTAACCATTTTGAAAACGAAGCCCACTGCGCTAATGAAGGGAATCAGAAAAATCATTTAGTACCATGCCAAGGTGTTAGGTTTCACAAGCCCAAGGGATGCTTTTGAGCCCTCTATTTCTGTTACACATAAAAACATATAAAGGAATATATAACAATGTTGTAGAGCCATGTGATGATTTGATAATGTCTTTTTAATGGTCTTTGCCGTCTGTATGAAATCAAATCTTCACAAGGCTTCAAGCAATCTATCACTTTCATGTTAACCAGTCTGCCACAGAAATGCTAGCACTTCTCTTTTAATTTATATGTTTTTTTACCTCTCTGTCTAACACTGCCCTTCCTCAAAGACAGTCAGAAGTGTAATAGGAAGAGCAAAAAAGGACTTTAGCCTTATAACTTCTATTGGTTCAGAAAGTTGTTTTACTCTTGGCTTTATTGCTCCTGAGTATCACAGCCATTCCACATTTGTGATGCTAAATTTTTTGCACCATGCTACAAACTGTATGCACACTACTTACATACGCAGTATTAATTTCCTCATCCCCAATATTTCGTCACCTCAGGGGAAAGAACGTGGCAGCTGTGTTACACTGCACATAATGAAACTGCACATGCAGATTACAACAGAGATTCCAGTTTCAATATAAAGAGATTTCAATTTGCTTCTTTAGCACCTCTTGATGAGCTATAAGAACAACAGAAGACCTCTTCTCCTTCCCCTTGGCTGATTGCCCAACAAATTTTGCTCACTCACAGCCCTGAAGACAGCTCTTGATTGTGTTTTGATGTTTTTGCCGACCTATTACTGTATTGACTGTATGGCAGCCAAAACATACATTTGTGTTCTCATTTTTCCCCTGCACTCCTTCCACTCAATCAAACAGGCACACACACTTCCACCGAACAGGAGAATGCTTTTAAGCCACGGTGGTGCTCCTGGGAACTGTGTCATAAGAAATCTCTGTTCTCTTTAAAAAAAAAAAAAAAAAAAGTGTCTGCTAAGACTTGCCATTTTTTTCCGTTTGCTTTGTTTTGCTTTTCCTCTCCCCACCCTCACAATTTAACACCCATATTCACTTTGGCTTGGAAATGACTATTGTAAAAATATTTCCTGTGTGGCAGCTCCTTCCATTCTATGAAATATTTAGTGGGAATGGTGTCTTCTGTGATGTGAAGTTCTGGATTTTTAATTTGGAGTAGATTGCCAGGGATTATTTTTTAATAAGGTGCAACTGTCCATTTGAATTACCATCAGGTGACATTTCTTGCTGCAGACACAGAAGACCCAAATATGTCTCCAAAGCATTTCTCATCCCGTGGGGGGCATACAAAATTAGACCTAGGCTTACTCTAGGTCCCTTACATAGCATTATAATACCCTAGGTCCCTTATATAGCATTATAATCCCACACTACCTTATATTTTTAGTACCACAAGGTTTAAGTTATGAAACTGGAGATCCTGAAAGCTGCTGTACATCAGCAGAATTACTTCCACTTTGTAAAGACAACTTCATTGTTTTGCCCTTGCTTTAGCCAGTTTCCCTCTCCATATTTAGAATCATTTGCAGTATACCTCTGGATAGATGAAAAGTCCTCTCAGTGCTTGCTTTTTTATTTTTATTTTTTTTTCCTGGTGATCATATTGCAGCACCAGAGAGTACCTCTGGTGACATCTCTGTTTGGATGCATGGTCTCTTCTGAAGGTGGGCTGGAGCTGCAGCATCTGTGCCAAACATTGGCATCTCAGTTCAATTTCAGCTCTGCTATTGTTTTGCAGGGTGACCTTTACCACGAGAATTTAGTCTTTAGACTCCTCTGTTCCCTACCTGGACAACACAGAAAAATCCTGATCTCTCTGATTCACTATTTTAATAATGATGTTTTCAGGCAGGTAGAATACGCTGAAAACCAGTCCCAGCTGGCAGGGTCTTTATTACTTTGGTACTGCCAACTTTCTTTGCAAAATCAGATTTTTCCTCTGACTTACACCAATATTGGAAGCAGAACTGGAAGCATTTATTCTCTCTAAAACCATTACAATTCTGCAGTCTGTTCATCACCAGGCATTTATCCATGGGTCATTACTAGAAAGACTGTTAGACACATCTACATACATAATGCTTCTAATAGGCATTTACTCAGTGTTTCCTAATGGCTCTTTACTAAAATAGATAGATCTGATTGTACACTTTCATATGTTAGACATAGCTGGAGGCATGGAGCATTCAAGCAAGCACTGTTAAACAGTTCAGCACAGACACCTAATACCATAGTACAAGCTGGTTGTCTGTACACTGGGACATGTTGTAACATTAGTTTTTTAAGATATTCCTGCAGAAAATCAAGACTGGTGTGGCTGGTGGAGAGGCACTCATATCACAGCATGAACCCTAATTTTATCTGCCTTAAAATGGTTCCTAATTGATGCTCATCATTTAAAGATAATGGCAAATATGGGACCTCTCACTTCCTTTGGAAATAAAACATTAAAAAATAAATAAATAAGGAAACTGGTAACAAGTGTGGGACACGGGTAAAATGCACTTTGTGATAAATCTTGAGACAGATCCTTCTTTACATGTACTTCCTTTTGCCGATCATTCAGGCGCAGAATGAGCATGCTCTGACATTTGTATAGACCTCTCTTCATAAGTGAAGGTTGTATTTTGTTAGTGAGTATCTTCAGTTAAAACACTCAGTGATAAAATAAACACATAGTTGTGTCTGCTGCACCTGCCAAGGTCAACATATTATTCATTCAGTTCCTGTAGGCTCCTTGAAACATCTAGCTACTTTCTTTTCAGCATTTTTAGTTCTTGCTATATACCTTGCCATTTCTGTAGGACAAGGCCTTGGCATAGTGTCTAGCACAACCAAGCTTCTATGCAAGATAGGTGCTCTTCTGTGCTTCTGCACTGCAAAGAGTAGCAACTCTTTACTTAGAAGAGAATTAAACTTCCTAGATTTTCATTAACAACATATTTGAGCTTCTAATTCATAGTATTAAGGATCATTCTCTCATAATCAGTGCTTCTATGTCAGTTGTTATAAGGTCACTTCTGTTTGGTGAGCTTTGTCATCATCTATGCTGATTTTTTTCAAACTCTAAAAACAGCAATCACACTACAAAATCTACTTGTCTGGGGCCAGTCTTTTCCGTTAGTGGATGGTTTTCCTCGGGTTGACTTCTTCTTGCTGTTACTTTTTAACATTGACTTTTTTTTTTTAAGACCAGGCTCTCTCACATCTTGCAACATAGGCTTCAAAGGTAAGAGTGTGATGAACTCCACCCACAAATTTGTGGTTTAAAAAACTGTGTGCTTTCAGAGGGGTTCTTATGAACGTTTGAAAGAATATATATATATATTTTTTATGCTTTATTATTAACTGGTCATAACAGGAAGCAATGCCTATAAATGCCTCTGAGTTATGGCTCTTGTCCATATTGTGTTTATTTAATCAAAAATAATAAAATACATTTATAAATATATACATATTTGTTAACAATTTGGAGAAAAATATCCTGGAAAGACAGAAACATTAACTTTTTGCTGCTTGGCAACTGCTAAGTACCTGAAGGCTAAAACAATAAATGCTTTAGAGTATTCATCTAATCTATTTATCCATGAAGGTAAATAATTTGTTTTTATTAATTTTATCAGATAACATGGATACAGAAGACCTTTTCTCCTAACTTTTGAATTATACAAAACGTGATATTACTTATGTCTATTCTTATGTCTATTATGTCTAATCTTTTTGGAGCTGCTGAAATAGTCTCAAATTATACGGACTGCAGTAAAATTTTGGGGCTGTTATCTTTCTAGGTGTAAGCCCCAAGTGAGGTACACAAAATCAACACTGTTAGGGAAAAAAAAAAATGTTAAAAATATGATCTTTAGGAAATCAGCATGTGTCAGAGTTAAGATTGCTTAAGAGTCCCTCACTGTTTGAATTATGGTGCAAATACTGAATGATGTAGTGCCATTTCCCTATAGACATGTTCACGACAGGCACCTGGACTTTTAGCCCTACTGAGGTGGTGGTGTCTAGATAGAGCCCAGAAGACCACAAATCAGGGGATAAAATATGTTAAATATAGCAGAAACTCCAGGTAATCCAGGTTCAAATCTGCACACTGCTGCTGAGTGTTTTTCTCAGGGACATCTGTCACAGTCAAATTTGCATGGCAAGGCAATAGGTAGCTTCCCAATGATAGAATGGCTTTAAATAAAAAACTGAGCAGATCTCTTCAAGAAAGGTTTTTGTTGTTGTTTTGTTTTTATTAAAAACATTAACCATTTTAAAAGGTGCTAATGTATATATGGTAGATCTTATTTATGGGATATTTTTGCCCTCATTTTATATATATATATGTATATACATCTATGTGTCCACATATTATGTAACCTAATTCAATGCACTTTATCAGTGCTGGCTTACAGGTTGGATTAAAGGTTCAACTAGATGATTTTAGGCATCGTTTCCAACCTAAATGATTGTATGATTCTACTTGAAAGTCCCTCAGACAACTCTACCTTTAGCTGAATGGCACATTTCCCCCACAAGTGCTACAGTATGGGAAAATTAAAAGTAACTTAAAGCTGTCAGATGTAATAAGAATTAGATAGAAAGTAAAACAATCAACTGCTTTTATAAGAATAAAGACAACAATAACGTGTTCATAAAAAGCTAAAGTAGTAGACTGATTTTCCACCAGAATTCAACAAGTTTAAAACATTACAATTGTCTACTTTTAAATAGAAATATTTTATTTGTTTATTATGAATAGTTTTTTTTTTTTTTTTTTTTTCAATCCAATGAACTGTAATATTAGCAAACATAATTCTTAAGAAGTAATTACATTCATAATGCCAGGATGAAGGAACGTAAGTGTTCAAGCCATTGAGTTTTGTATTAAACTATACAATCTAGAGTATCCTGAGCTGGAAAGGACCCAAAGGGCCCATAAGGGTCATCTAGGCCAACTCCTAGACAATAGTTATTTTCCTAGCTTTTGAGTTATGGAATAGAGGAACCCAAAACAAACCAAACAATAAAATACCGTGTCCCTATTTCAACAGTTTTGACACTAATATTGGGAAGTCAATTTCTACCCAATGCCACTTAGATACTTTAGCATAGGCTGATGGCATGATTCAACAGAAAACTCTATAACTACAGAGAAAAATGTTTCTTTTAATGTTTAAGATTTGTGGTCCTGATTCAGAGCAGCGCTTCCAGGAATGTATAAAGCACAAGTTTATGTCCCCTTCAGGGCTCGTCAGCATGTGTTCAAAGTTACTGCACTGGAGCCAGGGTGTATCTGTCACACACACAGACCACACAGCACCATCAGGTCTGAGGCCAGTGTCACTTATAATGGGATCATGAGCCTAAAACACTGTAAAAACAGACTCCAAGAAAATTTGCATGGTTCACTGAGGTTTCTGTGCTTAAGCAGACTGATTTGAAATACTGTCAATGTAAATGCAGACCTAGTATTATTGCCTGAGAAATAGGTTCCTTGGCACTCATAAGATTTAAGAAATCTGAGAAAATATTAGCCCATAATTATATAACTGACAACCTTTTATTTTAATTTGGGTTTTTATTCTCACAACTACAAACTTCTCCCTGTTACAGCACAACCACAATAGCTGGTATTATTATTTTGCAATACCCAGGCGACAAATAAAAACGCAAACCTAATAATTTTCATGCAATTAGAGGAGACTACAATATTTAGGACAGTGAAATTATGTCCTTACCACAAAAAGAGTGCAGATATGATTCTTTTTTATGTCCTCAAGCTTGCAAGAAACAGACTTGAGATTCTAAAGTCGTATTTCAATGGAAAAGAAAAAAAAAAAAAAAAAAAGGAAAAAAGAAAAAGAAAAAAAGAACAAGAGAAAAAAATAGAAAAAAATCTTCAAACACTTTCAATTACAGCTACAAATCTTTCACAAGAAAAGTTTGATCTTTTTAAAATTTAATTAAATATATTTTTATTACTAAATTGCAGATTGCTATACTCAAGTACTACAAACTATGTTTTCACCAGTTAGAAAAAACTACGCTGTAAATAATTAAGCAGTGATGAAAACATAAAAATATGAAATCCCTTGTCACTCCTATGATACACATTGAAAGCATTTTCCAAACAAACTTTCTAAGTAATTTTCTTTATAGTACTATTTCAATATACATATTTTGAGAGAGAGAGATTTAGCATCAAATAATGAGTTTTATGATACATATAGAAAAATCTGTAGCAGTCCTTATGGTTTGGAGCAGTTGTTGTGAGCACCCTACAGAAATTGTAAAGACAGGAGGTATTTGATCAGTAGCCAACAGTAAAATAGTCTCCTCTAAATAAGACACAGTGTACAGAAGAAATTGATTTAATACCAAATAATATTTTATTCTAAGAAAGCATACTTGTGGAACATTTATTTTCTGGAATAAGTCCAAACTTCAGGTTTGGACTGCAGGCCCAAAGGAACAAGATAAGATGTTAGCAGAACTGCATACTAAACTCTAAAGCTAGCCTATCCCCCTCTTTTCAAGAAACAACCAAAGCTTAAACCTTTTTCACATTGACTGCAACACTGTTCTTCTATATCTAGTCTAAAGCCTTTCATACTCTCAGAAACATGCTGAGAGCTAAAAGAGAGCTACTACTAGTAGCTCCCTCTTGTTTTCCTTTGGTCCTGTGAGTCATGATTGATCCTTAAAGCCATGTAACAACTCACCTTTTGTTTGTCTGTTTGTTATGCAGACTTTAGGATGGCTTCAGTCATTGCTCATCATTTCCTCATTTACGGATGCCATACTAAATCAGACTCATAAGCTTGACAGAGAGTCAGCAACCCTACAGCAAAAGTCTCTGCATTTTATCATTGATAATGCAAGTATTTCAGAGACAGGAGTATCACAGAGTAGCAGTGTAGTCACAGTAACAGAAAAATACTTGTACTTACTGGGATTAGACATCATGGTGCTCCTCCAGCATGTGACTGAATTAGTGGCAGTTCTGCCACTGAACTGGTTTTACAGAGAGACTTTGCAATTTGTCCTACATTTTGTGCTTCTTTTGAGTACCCATTTTCAGAAACACAGGGATTAAATTACTTGGCATTCATTAGTTTTCCTTCAGGCATCTCACACATTTAAAGTGACTCATATGCTTAAACACTGTGTTATGTAAAGAGCATAATCACTGCTTTCTTTTTTACACATAAAAGGGAGGCAATATTCCCAACTCCCACATTAATACAGCCCAGTATGGTTAATAACTCCTGCTAGAAACGCACTCTAATGTAAGTATTTTTAAAATATAATGTGTACACAAAAATAAATAAATAAAAATGTGCCATTGTAAAGATTTGGGATCATTTACAAATCTTTCCTAGACACAGAGTGGCATTCCAGAGAAGCAAGAAAAAATTCCTTTCCTTTTGAGAGTCCTCCATTTTGCCATCTGTCTTCATCAGACTTCTCCTGCTCAGAAGCATTTTGAATAATTTATCTAATAAAGTCTCTTGGGGAAGCCCTCTCGTGGTGTATATTTGGCTTTGAAGGCAGTTTATTGGTGGCATATAGTGAGCCAAATTAGCAGATGATACCTGGAGGGAAATTCTGCTTGTTTCCACAAAGGTCAGTTCAGTAAAGATGGCAATATCTCCCATCAGACACGTGACTTGGGTACTCAAAGGCACTGCAGTGACAACTTCACTGTTGCCATATGCTCTAGCCATCTGGATTGATCGTATGTGATGGATGTTGTAGAGCACTTTTTTCACTTAGGATTGCTAACTAGGACTGTGCATCTTTTGTAAAGAAATTGTCATTACTGGAAAATAATATTTAAAGTAGTAACTTAAAACCCACAGCATTTGCAGTAAAAAGAGATATGAAAGACTTTGTGGTCATTAACTAGACATTGAGCTATTTGGGCATAGTACTATCATTAAATGCTCAAAGCACAAGATTAGAAATATGTCTCTTAAAATTCAGCCGTTTATAGGCTGTGATTTTAATTCACATCATTAGTTCATAATAAACTCTTCTTGTGGATGTAGGGATTTAAAATGCTGCTGTGGAACAAAATCAAGATGAAGATCCAACTGTAAGGATCTGAATGCTGTAAATTCAGATCAGATCAGCAGACCCTGATTTACAGATTTTTCGGGCATGCTATTACAATCAGCAGTTTTTCAGAAAGCTTTTAAGCAGAAAAAAAAATAGCTTGGAGATTTTGGAGAATGTCAACTGATTTGCCTTATATATTTGCACAATTGTGTTTTATAGCTATAAAACAGAGATGTATTTATTTTTTTTAAGGGAGTATTTTTTAAAGGATATAATTTCTGCATTTTTTAAGAGCACCTGCTTCCTACACATGACAGCTGGATTTATGAGAGACTTCAGGTTTAATAAAGTAATTGAAAAGTTATTTTAAATATAACTGTACCATGCATAAACTAAGCTGTTTTTAAAATAAGCATTTGCATGTTTGACAGGTCATCAGTCCATGGTTCTGATCCTGGTACTATGTATGCCTAATTCTATGGATCTCTCTTAAGTGTTTTCAACTCTGGTAAGACTGAATAGGGAATAGGATGCTGCCCCAAAAGTAAAGATAAGAAATAGCAATGCAAAGTATACAAATCTAATTACTTGAACACAAATACTAATGGAAATGTGAGACTCATAAAATTCAAATCCTTCTTCCCCATCATTTGAACAATTAATCAGTCCTCAGAGAAAATTTAGAATATTTTCTGGTGGGCCATTTTTAATACTTCGGAATTCAAACTGACGTCTTCACTAATATTTTCCTATTTTCCTCTATTTTCTTTCCTTCCCTCCCCCAAGATTTACCCATCTGATTTCCTCTGTAGTTTTAAGTGAGTGCCTTGATAATCTAACATGAAAAGGTTGGAAAAAATGGTTGAACGGTAAAGCTAGAGTTTAGATCTTGGCACCATTAATTTAGCATTAGTGAAGCATACATGGATCTCAAAGATGGAACAGAGTATGGTAATCTGGATAAATCATACTCACCAAGTTAAACTATCAATTAATCCACTTTGTATTTGAAAATAACTAATACTACATGGAAATCTATTACTTTCAGAGTATCTGAAATCGGCATCTATAGATTTATACTAAGTCACTGACACCAAAAACTGAATACATGCATTGAAGAAGTTCATGATCAAGCTCAGTCACAACTATCACACAGGTGATTTGCATTTTCAAATTATTACTTAAAATTCTGATGAGTAGGGAATAATTATTCACTGTCTTTTACAATGAAGGAACCAAGGAACATCAAGAGAAACTTGAAGGTGACAGGGTTAAAACAAACAAAACCACTCTTTTTCATACTGTTACACTTCTTTGTATAATTAAGCTGTTAAGTCCTTGTCAGAAGATATTCTGCATGCTTTAAATTTCTAGATGTTGAAAGGAAACTGAGCAAGTTGATGGAGAAAGAAAGAATCCATTGAAGGCTGTTGAATATCAAAGGATATCCCAGTGTTTTCAGAAGTACCTGAGTTACTAAGTATTGAAGCTTTGGAAAGTATTTCTAGGTTTCCAAGAAAGAGTACACTAACTGTCATCCTGTAATTCCACAGGAGCCTGCAATAACCACTGTTAGAGGAAAGCCTTTAAACTCACGCTATACAGACACTCCTATGAGATGTCTGTCTCATAATATTTTGAAATAACTTGAAACATACTTTAAGGTGGTGTCACAAAAGCCAGATTATGCACCATAGGCTCCTAGACTTAGGTTTACTATATTTGAAATTATTTTTATTAGATTCCAAGCTGCAAAGGCAAAGTCTGTTTTCACAGTGACCAGTCATGTATATAGGGCAGCAGCCAAACCATCAAGAATTGTGTTTATGTCAGAAAGAAGATTCTCGAGCTTATAAAATAATAAACTCTACAGAGGCCCAATTAGCCTCAGTATCACCAGGCTAACACCTTTCTTCCCAGGACAGTGCAATGTTAAGCACATTTCCTTCTCAGATTATAATCTTTCAAACATAAAATAATCCCCTCCATCTCTCCAAACTCTGTTGTGAAAAGCCAAAAGATGAATGGATGAATCAAGGAAATCTAAGAGAACACGAACTGTCAAAAGCTGGAAGACAAAATTTAAGCTAACTTTAAATTTTCAGATCATCAGAAGCTGCTCTTAATTCATTGAATACTGCTCTGGAGGAATGCTAGAAGTAGGCTTAATATATGTTAAAGCCTTTGCTATTTCCAAATCAGCATCTGTTTGGAAGAACTGCTAATACCAAAAATTGCAATCACCCTCTCCTGAAACACTATAAAATGGTCAAATAAAGTGTATTAAAACAGTTAAATATATATATATATATTTTTTCTATACAAAATGCACAATTAAACCTATGGAAAACAAGAAGGTAAGCATTAAACATTTGTTTAATAACTTATTTGTTATCCAAAGAACTGAATATATATACAGGTTTTATTCTGAAATATGAAACATTTTCTAAAGTAAGTAATCTCTTATTACTGTGTAATACTTGGCTCTCTATGAATATTTATTTTTAAAATGTATAATACAGTGTAATTTGCAAGTCTAGACAATTTGAATATTCTGGGCCTTGATTTAACAAACTGCTTTAAAATTAAGGATCTCCTTAAGCAAAAAGGAATTTGAGTAGAGAGTGGGAAGAGGCAGGAAGTGTAGCAGTGCCTGATATGGTGTGGAAGTCTGAATCACACAGCTCTTCTTTTGGCCTGCCTCCAGCCCTGGCTTTCATACTTGTTATGTATAGGGGCGTGATCAAGAAGCTAGCAGTAACTGAGATTTGTCAAGTCTGCTGCAAGTAACTAGCTTATTACTTCAATATCTTTGATAGAAAAATTAATCAACACCCATGTTAGTAAAAATTTTTATCTCTCATGGGCATTATTACAGTACTAAGACCCTGGTTTTACAAACACGGTGCTTTCCAAGTCACAGGTTCCCAGGTGGCGTGCTGTTTGCAAACCAAACCTTTGATGCTATTAATGAATAGCTTCCTAGGTGGCAGCAGCAACACCGCATCTGCTCATGTGCTAAGAAACATGCCTCCAGCTTTACATCTCTCTTTCTTCCAGGGCTTCAGTAGCTGTTTCAGCTTTTTGTATTATTTCCAGCTTTTTATAAGTGTTAAAAATGCATTTTGGTTCAAGGGCCAAAGATGTCCCTGAGAAGGACATTTTGGCAGTAAATATCTCCATTCCTATGGCACAAAAGGACCGTGGAGAGGAGATGAACCACTATAAATTTTCTTCTTTATTTCTGCTTGCATGAGGTGGTTTCAAAACTCTTGTTTTAAAAACATAAATATATATAGAATACTATCTGGCTTGAATGATCTGCTGTCAATCTTATAAAATAGCTATGTGCAGAAATACTTGTAGGAACATGGCATTAGTTCTAATGTCACAACAGTGAAAATTACAGTGAAATATGTAAATATATATCAGCAAACAGTAACCTAATTTAGATGTAGTTGAAGCTAGAGGAAGAAACAAATTAAAACTAAAAACTATAAACCGACAACAGAAGAAAATAAGAAGAAATTGTATGTCTTCAGTTTTGTACATCCAATTTTGACAACAACACATTCCTACACTTCGTAGAGCTTTCACTGCAATTGCCAACAGATATCATCTGACAATGTGCATCTCATCTTTACAATTTCATCTCACAGAAAACCTTCTTGTTCATACTACATGCTTTTATACCACTGCATATGCCTATCCAACTGCTACAATTCTTTAATTTGAGAAGCAATTCTGCTTAATTTATCTTCTCTGAAGACAGAGCTGTAATACAATCTTAACTTCAAAGCAGTTTTAAACACATTGTATTCCTCAGAATCACAATTAATGTTAAAATTTGATGGCCCAGTAATCAACAAAGAAAATATACTCAAACATTACCAAACTAGTTGTTAAAGTAAGTAGAACTTTTCCCCTTCCAACATATATGCCACACTCATGTTATTTTTTCCCTGTGTATTACACCAACATAATTGAAGATCACAAACCCTCCATATTCACAACCCTCATGAGGGCTCTTGATTCCTTAGAAGGGAAATGCCATGTAGTCTATCTTAGGATTTAGCTAGCTGAGCTATGGAGTAAAGCAGAATTCAGAGCATTAGGGCTGCTTAGTTTCTGGCTGCTTCTCCTGGCATCCCTGAAGAATCCACAGAAACCCAAAGACAAAGGGAGAAAGCAGGCTGTGCTGAAAAGGGGAAGCATACTCAAAACATTGGAAAGTAAATCAAAATAGAACTTTAGAAAGAAAAAGGAACACTTTTTTATTCAAAATTAGTCAACACCCCGATAGATAGACAGACAGATAGACAGACAGATAGATAGATAGATAAAAGGAAATAAATGTAAATGCTTGGTTACACCATCCTAGGAGATGATGTCCATACATTTTCTCAGCTCTTCCATTTTCAAACACCTGAAACAAAGTTGCTATTTCATTTTATGATACACTGGACCATTCACAAACATCATACAATTTCCACAAGTCAGTTTGCATATTGCAGTTGTTTTGGCTAAAATATCATGTCAAGTATTTCAGACTTGCACTGTGAGGGAGTTGTACTTCATTGTTATTGCCATCTAAAGATGTGCTATAGAACTTTCCATTGTCTTCACTGACATAAAACAAGACTTCTAAAGATCTCTCTCAAATCGACTCTATCATATGAAGCTGCATATGAACACAGGTATGACATTTATCAATTGTGAAGTCAGCTCTGCTGGCCACAGATTTAAAAAAGCCTTTCAATGAAAGGCAAATTCAATTTTTTGACAGAAATCATGTTCAGCCTACATAAGAAAAGCCTTTAATCCGATGCCCAATCATTTTGTTCATCTCTGGGTTTCATTTCAAATATGACTATATCAATCAAATATGATAGCTCTCCTGAACTGCTTGGGAGCCTAAGGGAAGCATCGCATAATGTTGAATGGCTCTCCTCACTAATATGTCGCATTCTTCTTTAGTCTGATTTGCAGGAGCCATAAAAATTTTCATTGACTAAAATAGCCAGTTTATATAGATTGAGTAGCACCAGGGAACAGAAAAGCCTATTTCATGAAAAATAAATCTGATATGAACATAACGGCATCTCAATGGGTTTTATAAAGATTCATTTTAACCAGATGATTTAACAGAGTGAGTGGGAAATAAGTGGAGAAAGGGGAAAGAGATAAGAGAAAAGAAGGGCAATAAAGTATTTAGCTGACTAAATGGTACCACAAAAGAAATTCAAGCCTTGGAAAGAAGACCGGGGCACATGGGCTTATTGAATGCAAGCGACTGATCAGTAGGCATAACTTCCTTCCAAGAAGCCTTAAAACTGGTGAAAGTACTCACTTGTACACAGTCATACTCTTCAGGAACTGTTCCCAATGATGTATTGCTCATTGCTTTCTCATTTAATATATTTACCTTGCTTTGTAAGCCATGTTCCGCTACAAGCACTATATGCTTCATGTAATTATCTTGATAGTTCCTCTTCTTTCCCTCATCTGAAATGAAGCAAGATGATTGTCTAGTTGCACTAATTCATAATTGGTTGTGATATACAGAAAACAAATAAAACCCAGGTTTTGGTCTGGAATGTATCCCTAAAGTCTATATTTCTATGGACTCTGCCATAACTGCCACAGTATCATGAGTCCTGTTGGCCTCCAGGTCCTGACATCTTCTTCACACTAAAACCAGCAATTTCCTATTATATTTGTTATCAGGAAGTGGCTTTTCCTGACACCCCAAGGTAATACAGATTGTCAATAAGCCTAACGTGTTAGGTATATTCCCAAAATTCATTGGCAAAGGCAAGTATATTCAGAGTAGTTCCCTTCAACCCCTTCCATTACTGTTTTATTCTAAAGGAAATACCTGAACTCTGAATACCAGTTGTGGGGACAAGGAGCTAGAAAAACTGTATAGGACAGTATACTGCCCTTCAAAGATAAACACTTCCTGTTTTGAGGGTTGCTGCTTAACATAAATAAAATAAATGCTATTTTATTACTTTAAACAGAAGTACGTATATGATGAGTTTTTTTTTAAAAATGAGCTCACTTTGGAAAACTCTTTTCAGGTTACTTCACTAATTTATTATGGTCCTTAAGGAAAAAGAATGAATCCCTAATCCTGCAAATTCTGATACAGGCACCAGATTTTATGCCCATAATTATTATCATCACGATAGATGAAATTGTACATAAACAGACCATGAATTATTTGGATTTATTTTTTCAGGATTAACAACAGAGAGAAATACAGATCTTCATATCCGAATTCTGAATTTGATGCACAAAAAAATGAAGGTGACTACAGATCGAGACAAGCAGAGCTGATACTGAATGGTACATATTTTTTTATTTATCTTTGTTAACTGAAGTCCTAAACTTAGAATCTTCTCCCTCTTTCTTCCTTTCCCTCACCTCTTGTTGTTTTTCTTTCGCCTTGCCCTGCCTCGCCTCGCCTCGCCCCGCCTCGCCTCGCCCCGCCTCGCCTCGCCCCGCCTCGCCTCGCCTCGCCCCTCCCCTCCTCATCTCTAAATGACTTTTCCTTCACCATATATGCATTTGCTGACATGTAAGCAAAAGCATGTGGGGAGTTGAATACAAGTATTCTCTGTAAATTATATGTATGACATTAATACTGAGGTTGCCTTAAAAAAAAAATAAATAAAAAAACCTTTGTTATCTTTGAAGCAGGGCAAGAATGATTAATATGAACAAGACAATATAATTTAACAAAAGAGTCTCAGAGTGGAGAAGTAAAATATGCCATGCTTTCATTTAACAGAAGTCCAAAATCACAGATAAGTTTGTACCATGTTGTCAATATCATGGATTCTGAAGTTTTACAAAAATAATCCTGATTTATCTGAAATCTATTCTCTTTGAGGGGAAAAAAAATACCATTATCCCTGTTTTAAAGATAAACAGATCTAGAGAAAAATCAAGGGAGCTTAAGTGACTCATGCAAAGACACAGAGGAAATTAATGTCAGAGTGAAACTAATATCTAGATGGTGCCAAAACACCATTTAAGCACGTACTCTTAGCTTAAAATCTCCATCTTCCAGAGAATGACAAGATATGCTATCCATTGTGAAATGCATCCAGCTCACAGACTTTCATTTAATGTTAGTTTGAAGTGTTAGCTGCAGTATTATGATAGCTCTTATAAAAACACTGCTGTGCACAAGGAATCCCAGATATGACATTTGATCAAAGCTGACTGTCACAATGAAGATCTGTTCATTTTTGCACAGTGGAAAGGCATTTGTAACAAGATTTTTGATGGCCACCTGGAGGTTTAACTAAATGATTTCTTTTGAGTCTTCTGTCATGATTTTCACCCTCAGTATCTCCATTACTAGGAGAAAAAGAAATATGTAAAATAGATTAGTAGAATGCCAGAGGATAAATGGAGAGCATCCTTAAGGAAAGAAAGGTTCTTGGAGAAACTTAGGTGCTCTACTCTGCAAGAGGAGTCTGTTGATTAAAAATAATAATATTAATAATGTAGTCATATAAACATAACTCTACCTATAGATATTCACAAAATCTATGCATTTGACAGTGACTGATGTTATCTTTCAGAGAAAACAATGCATTGTTATTTATGGTATGCACAGAAAGCCACGGAGCATTTAAATATTTGCCATAGCTGCTGTAATTAACCTCAAGCCCAAAACTTCCATCAGCAACAGAATTAAAATATTTATTACTGCATAATGATACTTCCTGCTCATTTAGAGTAGCCTAAAGCTATCAGAACATTTTTAGAACTATTCCTCATAGCTTTCAAGACTCCTTCCTCAAAAATATTCCATTAAGCTAAACCTGAGCTCAAGGCCCATAGACAACCCATTTACAGGCAAGTAATGACCATTCAAGCTCAAGTTTCAAGATGAGCCAGGAAAGAACATATTCAAACAAAAGAGAGCCAGTGACTCTAGAGCAACCGATTTCAATATCCTGCTCTGCTGCAGTTATTTTTGTGTTACCAGCATAGTCACCTTACTCCAGCTCTGCAAGGTATTTAGGCCCATCAAAATCACAATGGAGGAGTTAGGTAGGAGTTAGGCAGCTCAGTACCCTTCAAGTGTTAGTTCTCCTTATTGATACCATGAGAATAACAACACCTGTGCACCTCATAGGCATATTCCGTGGATAAATAAATCTTGGAAAGTTCAGCTGGTCAGATATTGGAGCTACACAGAGAAAGCAAGGCCATGAAACAGGTAATACCATTATCAGCCACTTGGGCCTGTTTCAACAAAGTCCAGCAATATCAGCATGAACCATGGAGTCCGTAACTTCTTGCCAGCTAAGTGCCATTTGTTCAGTGTGATCTTGTCCATATCTTCATAGAGTGTAGAGGGGCTACAGTGGAACACCAGAGGGTGTGAGGTGAGGGTGAGGTGAGGAAGACAACTGAAAAGTCAGGGATGTCACTGTTTAGAACTCCTCAGCAGCACAGCCTCTTTCCTGTCACATGATTAGAGTCCGGTATAGGTGGACACTAAGTGAAAATAAATATTGTGACAGAATTTAAAGTACAAATTTTACTTGAGAACTGTGCTGTTGATGGCTGAAATTTTCTGTCATTATGATGATATGAATTATTCATGTCCCCAACAGTGAAAGAACACAGCTTTCATATAGAATCTTTTGTGCATGTGGAAGAGCAAACAGAATTTTCATCATCTATCCACCTCCCACAATTACAAGATGCAGAAGGGAGAAGGGTGGCTTAATAGATGATTGTGTATTTTGATCAGCACAGAAAAATGTATATTCACTTTCTTACAATATGTATATATTACTATACACCTCTAAAAATAATGTCAGTACTTAGAATATGTCATTTTCAAACAGATTTGTGGAGTCACTGAGCTTCCCACTCTGAAGTTTGTGATATGCAATGTTATTCTGCACAGTTTGTACAGAACTTGTAAGCTGTGAAAAAACCTTCAGTGGAAAAAGCATGTTAGCCAAGACCTTGAGTCCAAAATAAGCTATTGTACCTGTTTGGACTGATGACGTATCAGTTATGCACTGGACTTGTCTCAGCAGTAGTGAGAAATTGCACTACCTTAAATATAGGGCACAAAGATGAGTTTGTGAATGCTGGTCTTACCATGTGCACCAGCTTGACATTGAGTATTGTTAGTATCACAGAGAAATTAAGCACTGTAGAGAGAAATCAGTGATGGACAAATGATACAAGTGCCTTACAGACATCTTTGTACTAACCTTCTCCAAGACTCACCAACCCTCCTCTCCACTGAAGAGGAATCAGGCTGTTCACCAGCAGTACATCCAAACAAGAATTTAGGATAACTAGAGGACATACATGAAACCAGGTCCTCATTATGCAGTGACATAAGATACATTTTTATACAGCAATATTTCTCTCTTCTATATAAATGTTTAATAATTTTAACTATCTGATTCCTCTTTCTCCAGACATGTAGACCTAAAGGGAAAATGGTTAATATTCTCTTGTCCCCAGTTGGAAAGAGTAGACCAAAAGTGATCCTGCACCTCATGACCCAAAAAGGACAAAGTTTTCTGGTTTTCAAAGGAAGACCAGTTTAGTTTCAAACTGTTGAGCTATGTTTGGAAAAGAAATAGCACCAATCTCACAGCAGCAAGTGAAAACGACATGCTTAAGGAAGCATAGGGTTTGCCAATTTTATTTATCTATTTATTTATTTTACTTTTTCGAAAGCTACAGTAAGACAAATGCCTTAAAAAAAATCTATAAAAGGAAGACTTCTTTTCCCACATTAGAGTGCAAATTAAACTTTGCCCTGCAGTGGCACTTTTTAGAAAGGTGTAAGAAATGTCCAGACAAGTGGGCAGTGAACTGAACATTACCAAGGGCTTTAAATATGTTTCACAAGTCCCATATGGTGAGAAAAGCTCTCCTGACAACACTTGTAAGAGCCAGATGCTGAAAGAAACAAGTACAGATAGGATGTCTGATCCTACAGTCCTCACATGGGGAAAACTCCCTTTGAAGTCCATAGGAATGTGAGCAAGGATTGCAATTTTTATCACTATTCTGACATCCTCTATCATACATCTAATCTATAAGCAAATTTTCCATTTGAGAGGCTAATTCTCATCTTTCTTCCCTCTTTATAGCACTTTCCCCTTCACTAGCTATTTTTAGCCCAATTCAGCTGCCTATGTGATGCAACCAGATCATTCAGCACCTGTCATTTCATTATAAAAGGGAAATCCATGCAGAGAGATATGTTACAGTTTAAAGGTAGCATTTGTACTTCAGAAGGCAAGACTCAGATTCACACTCATATGAGCAGCTGCTCTTGAAATCCTATCAGTCTACACCCCTAAAAACATGATGGCAAACTGAATGCAGCACTCACCATTTTGATTTCAATGACTAACAATTAATAGAAGACTTCTAATTTTCTATCTCTATAAATATTTGAAAGATTTAAATAGATTTACTTTCTTAAAGTAGAAAAAAAATCACTTTATCCAGAATACTGTGCACAGAAGTTTGCATAAAGCAAACTGCAAAAAAACATTGAGGAAAAGAATGTCTTAGTTTTCCTACTGCTTCTGCCATTCCTCCCATTTCAGTTTCTTACTCTTGCCCCTTGAAGAAAAGCCCCTCTCTATTCAGGATCTGCAGAGCAGAATTTTCCCAAGTAATAGGCTTTTTTATTTTTATCTTTTCATTTATTTATTTATTTCCTTCTGAAAACTGCTGCCATGAGAGGGGTTGCGGAAGGGGAAGAGGAAGAAGACAAAGGAGACAGTAATGGCTCAGGCACTGATTCTTTTAATCTTTAAGTCATTGATTAGAGATCTCATCCTGGATGCAGATGAGCTGAGCCCAGTTGACACGTCTGCCTAAGGGGATCTCAGTAGGTACCTGCCATGTACCAGGAGAGTACTTGAAGCAGGAGAACATATTTTTGTGCAGTGACTACTACCATGGGCAGGTTCTGAGGATCCCTATCAGATCAGGTCCTCTGACAATACAGAAAAAGGAACATCAAGTTTATAGATCTTGACAGATTCAGAGATTAACTTGGTACTGAGTTTCCCAGCCTAATCAGGAGCTGTGGGATCATGGACTTTACTCTCACCTTATCTGGCTAGAAGTGAATTTTTTAGTCTTAGAAAATAACATTATACTCTGAAAACTGCAGTCTATTGCCTTGGAGTAGGTGGTGGTAGCAAAGCAGGAATTTTTAACACTATAGACATAGAATTTTGGCTTTTGTGAATCTATGCTCTCTTTATGAGAGAGGGGTCTCAGGGGAACATTAAATTCATTATACTCTGATTAGCTTCTGTAATGAAGTCCAGGGTCCCCAACTTGATTATCTCTAGATATGACGGTAGAGCAAATAGAATATTTTTAATCCAAATGCTGATATAGTGTTGATTATGTTTAATCAATTAACAAATAAAAGAACACTCTGTTGAATAAAATAATGCATATAGAAATATTTATGCTTATTTAAAAACCCATTCCTTTTCCACTGTCAATATTAAAAATAACACTGAAAAGAGAATGCATCCTTATGATTCCTTTCAATTAACATTTTAAAGGACATTCCCAGAACTACAAGATCAGGATGGCTACATCCCATTTTCCTACAAAACTGGAGTATAGGATTGTGGAGGAGTGTTTTGCTTTTTGTTATTGTTGTTGTTGTTGTTAACTTATTACTTAACTATTACTATTGCTGTTGCTACTATTACTACTCCAATTACTTTTATGATTATAATATATTTATTTAGTTGAAGAGAGTCTTACTCTGGTAAAATAACGTCCCTGAATCTATCTGTTTTTGTTTGAACAGCATCTACCTTTAAAATACTATAATCATGATAATCACCATCCCTCTTCTATTGTTTATAGCTCTCCCCTTGTACTAAGGGGAAAGGTGTCAAATCAGATTTTTATTTTTTCCTGAAAAACAGATTTTTCCAGGAAAGGAGAAAACGTATGTGGATTGAGTGAGTCTCTGTTATTTTTTGCTCGTACTCAGAATTTCTTTCCCATTAAAATGCACTCTGTCCAGATTTATGGGTGAAAAAAAAAACACACACAGAAATTGTATTCTGAGTTTTAAGTGCTTGATAAAATGGGGACTTTGGAGTGATACTTTATAAATTCTTTTTCTAGTATAGATGTAATTATTAGAAGTTTTGAAGTTGTTGTTGAGCTAGTTTCAGTTCAAGCAGATTTGAAATGCCTCTCCAAATGACTAGGTTCTCTATTATATGAAAAACACACTAAAGAATATGAGATAAATTTAGCAATTTTGCTAAAATGTCAATTAAACATGTTAATTTTGCTAGATTATTGGTCTACTATAGACTATAAATATGAATTAGAATCAGGCTGGTCTGTCTTACATGCAGATTCCTACTGGGAAAAAAAAAAAAAAAAAAAAAGGGGGTGTCCTGGCTTCTTGACAAACAGTTGGGATTGACTTCCTAATATTCACAATGGGTAGGAAAAGAAATTAGCTAATATTGAATTCAACTTAAATGACATTTCAGTGCAAGATGCAAATAGCATGAGGCCTCGATAAGTCAGAAATATTCAAAATTGATATAAGTTTCTTTTTCAGTAAAAGTTGCTATTTTTTTTCTTTGATGGCTGTTGATTTATCATAAGCTACAAAAATAATTCTGAGATCCATTTTCTAACACGTAGTTGTTTGAAGGTTTTATGTTTGAGAGTACAGAAAACTACTTTAAACTGAGAAAATAACCAAAATGTTTTGAACACATTAATACTGTGCTGATTATGGAAAACTGAAAAATACTTCTCAAAATTTGACAAGAAACACAAGCTTTAAAGTGCTGAAAAAATTTCCTATCTGAGTTAGCCATTGTCTATTCTGTAATTTCAGTGTACTCTTAGTATAGCACCTTCAGCTCACCCTATACTGGGACAAAAATTATACAAGACCCTTGCTGAGTGTTTCCTGCAAGATAAATGAGTCAGGTAAGTACTACATCTGCTGTAAGTAGATGATTCTGTCTAGTTTCTCTCTTTAATAAAATTAACATGCCTTGTCCATCATTACATTCTAGTTTAGCTAGGAGAATATTCAGTGTATGCTACATATTGTTCAATAAAAGCAAACAAAAAGTACAACCAAACAGAAGCCTTTTACCTTCAGGGCTCCCCATAACTTGTTAGTAAAATTACAGAAAGCATAACCTTACAGGAAACAATGTATGCATTTTGCCAACTTTCTTCCAGAAAACATATGGTATTTGTAACATGTCACAGTTGGTGAAAGATTAAACTTTCCAGTAGTTCTTGTTAAGAGAGATTATTTGTCACAGCCAGATGTTTAGAAAACATCCTAGAAAAGGAGATTCAGTTTTAGAGGATATGGTTCTATTTTGGTTCATTACATAGAACTGATGTCCATTGGGTCATAAAATCCTTTTACTATCACTACTGTTGATCTTGAGCAGACTACAGTAAGAGTGGCATTTATTTCTTAAACCATATTAGTATTTCAATGACTTTACAGGTATTTCCTCTACAGAATGCACATTATTGGTAAATTACTTCTAAATAACAATATACTTAATGTGTAGGTGTGCAATTACATAATAAAACAGAGTTAAGTACATTGGTAGCCCAGCATAACCAAGAAGTACATTGATAAATAACCCTGTTAGCCTTCCAAGGATCAGCCTGGAGATTCTGGTGAGAATTACACTGAGTGTTTAGAGGCATGATACATCATTCTTTCAAGGGAGTGTTTCTCTACAACTCTTTTCTTTCTCCATAACCAAGTGGCACATAAAATCTCGTGTAGACCTTCCATAGCACTCTGCTTGGAGACAATATACATCTGGAGGGAGAGACAAATGAAAGGCTGAGCCCTGTCCACATGCAATTTGTGTCTTCAGGTTAAGATTTTACCTGGAAGAAAGGGGAATGTATTCCTTGTGAATGTGCACTTAATGCAGTTCATCATTAATGAATCATGGCTGAACATCAAGAATAGAATAGATTTGCTTTATAATTTTCTAATGGCAAAATCTCTGAAACATGTAACAATGTATATAACGATAACAGCCATTTAGTTTTCATCTTGCTGAGTATGGAGACATTCCTGGATTTTATTTTATTTTTTTTAAATAAAAGTACATGTAGATAGTTCAAAATCAGTATCAAATAGTATCAAACTTCTTTTTAATCTTATGACCTGTATTTGCATTTCTGATACAGGGAGCTTGAACTAAATTGTCTAATAACATTGTAGTAATTTAATGCAATACACTACAATATTATTAAAGTGCACATCATACTGTTATAGCGATTAACTTAAATTTCAATACAGTTGTGCCATTAAGGAGAGTGTAATACATTATGTAGTTGTTTCTTCCTCTGTTACAAAAAATATCTTTTCAAATACACAGAATTATATTAAAAAGAAAGCTCCAATTTAATGAATGCATGCAGCAAAATCTTTAACTTTCAAATATATTCTGTGAAGGGCTAATTTCTTAACAGTAATCTAAAACTGATGAAGAATCTGTTTCAACTTTACTGTCAGAAGACAAGGAAAAGTCAGAGTTTATATTCTTGACAGTGTTCTGATGTCAGAAAAGCAGAGAGCGTTTATCCTGGTACATGAATACTGGTTGCATATATTAATAATGACTCCATAGGATGTTGCAATAAATGTTGATTTTAGGTACTCAGGTATATTTCCAGTGCTTTCAAGAGGGGACTGTTGATAATAGCCAATTGCCTCTTGCGGGTTTTTTATATGCTTCTGTATTTATATGTTATATACACAAATGCATAAATTCTGCATGAAGACATGAGCTGTGGGTTGGCATTCATCATTCAGTTTCTTTGAATTTGAAACAAGTGCAACCAAGATTTCTGAGAACACAGAGGAGAGAGGACTTAACAGCACCACATGCTACAATGTCTGAAAGCACCATCACTGCTGTACAGCAGTAACTATTCTCTCTACAGCATGATGGGGTGGTTCTTAGTGAACACAGCAAGAAGTAACAATCCTGACAGAAAGGGGAAACACCGGTGTCCAGATTCATGGAACAATGGCTGCAGCATTAGCTAAGGCAGGTTGTTGTAATAGCTCTGGCCATGCGCTGCTGTGTTTTGAGTATCTCCAAGAATGGATACCCCACTGCCTCTTTGGGCAAGCTTAGACATCTCCTGAGTAAGAAAGAAAACAGTAACCTCTTACAGGAACAAAAGAGGGACACAGATCATCTAGGTGCTTTTATTAGAAACAAAAATTGGAAGAAAACTGTATTCCCTGCAATCTGTATATACTCTATTGCAGACTCCACATTAAGAAGTAGGGATCTATATCATTTGTTAGTCTGATTTGTGAGGCTAGAACTGGTTTATATTATGAACAAGAAATTAATATTTATATATAAACATTTAATTTTTATTTCAGAGTAGCATTCTGGCTAGCATCTTAGTTGAGTCAGGGTACGTATGTGCACACCCAAACAAATTTTAACTGACTTCACATTGCAAGAAGATGCTAAGTCCACCTGCAATGTCAGTGTTCATTATTTTAATGAAAGCAGTTCAAACTCAATTAAGAAAAGAATGTGAGTTAGAAGAAAGTTACAAAACACAGGTATTTTTCATCTGCTTGCTAAGTATAAAATATAACTCATTGGGAAAATGTGTAATAATACTAATATTAACAGTAATAATAAATTAAATTCATTGTGTATCAGTTGGTTGCTCACTTTGAAAGTAATGAATAAAACCAAGCCAGTACAGTTTGTAAAAGACAACAGTAACAATAGACCATACTTTTCAACTGTTGTGAGGATGGCTGATTCATTTACTCTGTTTAAATGACTTAATTTCTGATGAAGCCTGCAGCTATTTAGGGTTAATAGACTTTCATCATTTCATTATGCTTTTGTGAACTGAAAAGTTTTCAATATAAGTAGGCTAAGAATTCTTTACAGATGTTCTCAGCTGAAGATGACTTCCTCATCTCTTTCCTCACCACTTTTCTGCAACAGATAAAATGATAAGATATAGAACTGTGCCCTGCAGTTTTCAGCAGTTTTCTCATTGATCTTCTCACAGTCCAAGCAAAGGTTGTCTGCACGAGCAGGTTGTCTTCACTGGCCAATGAGAGACACTTTGGGCTTCTCATTAATGAAGTTTTGCTTTTCTTTAAAGCATGAAGTAGTTGCATATAAAATCTAAAAACCTACTCCTTTCCCTCAAAAGAAAGCAGAAGTGACTGAATATACTATTTATTTTCCCAGGTAGAGAAAAAAAAATATATATATCAAAAAATGTTTCTTGCATTTTAATCCAAATTGAACAAGATCCAACATTTTGTTCAATGCTGTTTTGCAGGTGGTGACATTGTAGGATTTGGTGAATTTATAGGTAGGATTATCCAGAACTTTTGAGATACATGATGGTTTTCTTCAGAAACTATGAAGCCTTTTCAATATAACACATTTGTCAATGAACTGCACTACTCATGGAAGTCAACTATATCTTCTTCCTTATTCAGAGTTACTTGTTTTATGTTTTTTATTCAGTGTGAAGTGGAATTTTTTCAGCACGTATGTAATGCTTAAATATCCATAATTTACATGTATTAGCAGAAAAAATATATCAAAAAATAATGAAAATTATCAGGTGCCAATGCAGCCACTCTCTCACTACTCCTTCTTAAGAGGTCATGGGTAGAACATAAGACAAAAAAGCTCCTGAGTGAAAATAAGGGCAGACAGATTTTTTACTAATTACTATGGGCAAAACATACTTGACTTGAGGAAGATGAATTTAATTTCTTGCCATTTCATTACAAAATAGAATAGTGAAAAAAAGAACAAAACTAAAACCATCTTCCCTTCACCATTTTTCTTACACTGGAGAAAAATGAAACAATTTTGTATATTGCAAAAGTAAACAAAAAAGTAAATAGGATGAAGCAGGATGAATCAATATATATATATATATATATATATTCTTAGTAATTCCTGCTCAACTACTTGCTTTGCTCATGAGATCTGTACCCACATCATGCCTCTGCCTGGGAGCCACCTGAGCACCAGGCTGCTGAGCAGGGCAGTCTGTGATGGCACCTCCTGCATCTCTTCTGTCAGGACTTGTCCACTCTGCACAGAATACTTACTTATGCACCACAGCAGAGGCCAAAGCTCAGGTGTTTCATTACTAAGAGAAGTGTCCTAAGTGCTAGGTTACAAAACCATTCTCACTTTCAATCTGTGTTGTTTAACAATACTCTAAAACATTGTGCTCAGAATGGAAAAAATGTCAGCTGGAGGAACTCCACGAGATGGAGTGTTTTCCCCAGCAAATGGCAGTCCTAAAATAGTTTAGAAGCTGTGCAAGAAACCAAGTTTGGTTTTCCATAATCTTACATGAGTACATTTGCCAAAGCTACTGAGTGAGGTAAAAATAGCAGCAGGGTTTTAGAAGTCTAGTCCAATCTCTCTCTCTTTTTTTTTTTTTTTTTTTTTTTTTTTCTGACCACAATAATTCAGTAGGTTTTTGGTCAAGCAGAAAAAAGCACTGTGCATTTTAGTAAACAATGTATTACACAATTATTTTTACATCACCAATTTTTGTTCTGGGACAATATTATAGTACCTTTGTATAACTAACACGGTGTAAATATTAACCAACTGTTTTTACCACTAATAATATTTTTTTCTAATCAAATCTGGTAATGATACTTGATCTTGTAAACAATTTTATTTTTATTCTAAGGAAACAATAAAGGAATACTCCTTATCTTGAAGTCTAAATGATATTGTTTGGAAGATGGTGATTTTTTTTTTTCACTGGATCAAACTTTCTCAAAGATGTGACCACTTCAGCCATACAGTTATATCTGAATTTTAGCCTCAGGATATAAGAGACAACACTGAGAATTTAAACCTCAAGATTTTAAAAGATAAGTAAAAAGCCACTCACTCAGAATTATTACTTTTATCTTTTCCCAGGTTTCTGACTCATGTTTGCAGATTGGTACTACTGAGACAACTTGAAGGACAAAACAAGCAAAGATAATGCCTAGTCTAGTTTGTGCAACCAAAAAATTGTACAATTTCACTTAGTAACTCCTGCATTTAATTCCCATTCCAAAAGCCTGAAATTTCTGTCTTCTACATACAATGAAAAATCCCTCATTTGTTTAGGCATTTATAGGAAAAAAAGCAAGCAAAACCCACTCCTCCATGTCAATACAGGAGGTGTGAGGGTAACACAAACTCATCTGCAATAACTGCAACTTGAAATGTAAGTGAATGCAATTAGAAAATGTGTTTTCTCTTTGCACAGTTTTGGACTACTGAGTTCAAATTACAAGTCTGTGATCTTGTTTTGGAATCTTTAATCTGACAGCACAGAGGAAGCTGAATGAGAGGAGCATATTGAAGAGAAGGCTGTTCTGTTAAAGAAAGCTGAATTACACATGCCTTCTATGAAACTTATCTGCATGAGTAGGAGGCAGATTTGATTGAGCATAACTGGAAAAAACAAAAGACCTAAGCTGAACATCAGCATACATGCTAGTGTGGGCTAGCTATGGACAGATATGCATGAAGAGTTGAAATGGGCCTGAATAAGTACTCATTAGAAACCTGATGTGAGAAAAGCCTTATTGAAGATTTTTTGGTTACAGCTCATTGACCCTGAAGTAATTAGCACTAAAGATCACTTAGGGAAATTGCTAATCCATGGTATCTGACATGGTAAAAAAATAAAAGAGGAACTCACTCTGACTCACATGGCTTTGAACTTTCCTTTCTAAATACCATTCGGCTTTTCAATCTGATACTAAGTAACCCATGAGGTGAACTCTAGCCTAAGGGATAATAGAGTGAGGGACAGGGCTTCTGCCTTCTTAGCAAACAAGGCTACAAAAAAAAAAAAAAAAAAAAAAAAAGTCACTGTGTGACTGTGTGTAATTATTTCTTTCATTCTGGTCTGGCTGAATGGCACTGCTCTCCTACTTGGCTGTACCAGTTTTGGTTGGGCTAGATGTAATTTTCTTTATAGTAGCCTGTATGGTGCTATGTTTTGGATTTCTGACAAAAACAGCATTGATAAACACACTGATATAGCTGTTGCTGAACAGTGCTTGCACAGCATCAAGGCTTTCACCATTTCTCACTCTGTCCCCACCACAGTCCAGCAAGTAGCTTGGGGGTGGACAAGGCATTGCAACCAGGACGGCAGACTTATCGCGAGGACTACCTCATAATATTCTTATCAACTTAAGTCATTCCTTCTGACAACTCCAAAGGCCAAGACCTGTGATATTCACTAGCAAGCAGAGTAACAGAAGAAGCTGAGGAAGCAACCAGAAAAGGCCGACATTGATAAGTATGTGCTATCTCTGTCACTGCATGTATCAAGGGGTTCATACTTCTCACACCAAGTGATTTGTGATTCATTACGTAAGACATCACAGACCTCTGCATTTCACCTATGAAAGTCCAGTCCTTGGATATGATAAATGGATATCAAAGAGAATGTTTGCAACTTTGCATTTGTAACAGCTATATAGCAAAGATATGTATTTTGATTGTAGAGGAAGAAGGCTGACTTTAAACTAGCTATCAACTGTTCACAGACCACAGAGTTTAGTACCTGAGCAATTTTCACCTCACAGGTTTGTTTTGCTTCTTCATAGTATATAAATAAACAAAACAAAACAACCAAAAAACAGCATAGCTCTTCTACTATACCATGTTCATGGATGGCAGTTTCCTGGAGATGTAAGCTACAGTGTATGTTTCTAAAATACTAAAAACTCACTGTTGCTGCTATTCAGGCATGGACATACTTCTGGCTGGTGATACTTTTGTCAATATTGCATAACCTGGGAAATACCATTTTATTCTAGAATCACTGAAGTTAAAAACTACTGGAGTTCCTTTCTTACTTATTATCACAAACAGGCTTCAACAGACTCCTTTAAAGCCTGTCTTAGTTTCAATAGAAAACAAAACCAGCTTAATCTGCTTTGGGCCAGAGGACTTGACAAAAGAAATGCATCTGGTCTATGAGACAGACAGTAACAGAAAAATAGGCAGTTCTTTAAAATACAGAAAAAATGTTTTCTACCAGAAAAGGCTTGTGTGATCTACAACTGGCTTGTATGGCTTTATATTCAGAGTACTTTTGGCAGATTTTTTTTTTTTTTTTTTTTTTAGCTTTCTCTTCAACACATTGCTGCATTCCCAGGGTCTTCACAGAGTGGCCCCTACCTAGCTCCTTAGCTATCTCTGCCAAGTAAATAAATCTGTGCTATACAGCCCTATCTCTCCCCAATGTAATCCTCACTTAATGGGAGAAATTTTCCCTGCTTCCTAGCTGGAATCTGTTCCTCAGTCAACGGCATATTTTTTGAGCTCTATATTCAGATTTTTCTTGTTTAAAAAGTCCAGGAAGAAGAGATTTCCAGTACTCCATGCTCTCTTATTACAAGGGTTTGTGACTAGGCTTCAAAAAAAAATATCTATGAACACAACATAGACTTCTTGAAGTCATGAGCTCTTTTTTAACCTTAGCTATGGTATTTTTTTTAAAAAAACTTTTTTTTTTTTTTTACTTTTTTTTTTTTTGAGGTTGCTTACCTAATTTCAGTGGTATCAGTGTAACCCAAGTTAGCTCTTAAGAAGTCAAGGGAATCATCAAGCATAAAACCACATACACGAGTGGAATAAACCCCTCTGATTCACTGGTATAATTCTTTAGCTGTTTGACTATATTTCCTTCAACTAACAACCGAGTAATAAAATTGTTCCTTGCTGTGAGATTGAATCTGTTAGAGCTTTTCTTTCTCAAATCCCATATAACATGAATAGATAGCTTTTTACTTTTCTGTGGTGCATTTCATCTCTTGCTCAGAGTGGATTTTTAGATGTTAGATCTTTGCACACTCTGATGACAGTTTAGACATAGGACAAGTCAAAGCTTTCTGTCCTTTCACTACAATAGATCTCTGTTGCTGTCATGCTGGGTAGACATCTTCCTGAGATGGCTTTTTGTATGTGATATACTGATGTGTGTGTCTCTATTTATATGCTACTATTTGTAAGCTGTTCACCTCTCATGTTGACACTAAACATAATTTGTCATTATTATCACTTTCTTTTCACACATTGGTTATTTTTTAGAATTTTTTTTTAGACTCCTTTCTGTTTTAGGCTACATTCTGCTAAAATGCATCAAAATTGACTGGTAAATATAGTTAGGCCTGACACACTCATGCAATATTTTTCACTGAAGATTGTGGGCAAGAGGTAGGCTGATAGAATTCCTTTTTTGCAACAAAGGAAGTGATACTGCTTGCCTACTGTGGTATCTACCACATTGCAAGCTACTGCCCACAGCTGTGCTTTCTCTTTTGTATCATTTATGCTTAGTTGATATGAATGTATAACATAGAAATGTCATCTTTGTACATTACAATGACACTGAATCATAGATGCTTATCCTTAAATGAGGGTTTCTACAGATATTTTGAAAGGGGAAGTCTACTTGGCTCAACTTGGCTCTTTCAACCAAAAATCAGCTTTTTGAAATACTTCAGTGTGGTTTGACAAAGATCTGAAGATTATTCATTCTAGAGGAAAAAAAAAAAACAACACACACACACACTTTCTAACCAGTTCATTTCTGCTCTGTTCAGTTCAGTTCTGTTCAGAAAGGTTTTCATTTCTCCTTTTAATACTTTCTTGCCTTTAAAGCTTTATTTGCCTTTTTTTTTTTTTTTTTTTTTTTTTTGTGGTGTTTCCTATACTGATGAGCTCAGTGTTTTGGGAAGAAGAATTCTGTCTCTCTGTCCACACTGTCCATTTGTGACTTAATGAATACTCATTAAGTACTGAGAATTAAGTACTGAGAATACTCATTAAGTTACTGAGCTTAAAAATAAAAATAAAATAAAATAATAATAAAAAATGTGACAGGGCCCTTCCCTGCCTTTCTCTTCCCCTGCTTCTCCAGGCTTGAATCCTGGTTTACCTTTAGACTTGTTCCTCTGGCAGGGTGTAACTCATGTCTTTTTTTTTTTTTTTTTTTTTCTGCAAGATACCACATTCTCATTAGTTAGCCAAGGTGTAGCTTTGCTTTTCAGACATATATGGCTGAAAATGCACCTGCTAAAGCAATTGATGTAACATCAGACATGGAAGAAGAGTCTCTGTTCCTCTAACAGAGCTGATGCAGACTTGCAGAATAAGGTAAAAACAAACAAACAAACAAACACATAAAAGCACTGTGGCTTTCCAGTGAATCCTTAGCTAAAATTAGTTTCAAATGGCAAGAAAAATAAAAAGAGGCTGCAGCTTCTTGACATTTTATGCCTTTAAAGTAATGTTTTGATTAACAGCACAGCACAGGAAATCTGATTCAACAAGATAACCCCAGATGGAAACACGTGATATATACAAAACAAGAAGATGCATTGGCTTTGGATCTTTTTTGCAAGTTGCAGTATTACTTCTCCTTATCTGAAACCTCACTGCCTTCAATGCAGATTCACTTCCCACTGATTTGCAAGAACTCACTGTTAAGCAACAAACTCTTAAGAAAGTTCCTCCCCATTACAAACTTCTGAAAGGCTTAAGAATTTGAATAGTAATTATACTTAAACATGTTATATGAAAAATACTTCTATATTTGAATATACTACATTTGAAACATTTTGTGAACAATCTAAAATATTGAAAGTTCAAATTATGTTTTTGAAAGAGAAATTGTAGGTGTTTTATAAAACTCTTTGCAATACAGGCTATACTTTGGTTTTCTCAAGAAAAAAAAAAAAAAGGCAAAATTTGCTTCTAGTCTCATTATGAAAGTCAACTGATTTTCTGGTTAGGAATAGCTGTAGCCATCACTGTGTAATTTTGTCTTGGTTGGGGAAAACCAAGATCAATCTGATGGGTTTTTCTATTATTTTATTTTATTTTTCTAATGAGAAAAATGAAGTAGTGTAGATCTCCTCTGTTCTTGTGGAACTGTAGAAGCTATACTGCACATTTCAAAAAGACTTTCCAGCACTACATTTTTCTGCTCCGAAATTACCTAGTGTTACATTTCTTGCCATTGTCAGGAGAAAAATGTGACCTTTCCATTCCTATTTTTATGCTTATCTTGAGGCTACACAATACTTACTCTTTTTTGGCCAGACATAAAATTTACAGACAGCCTTAATGAGATCTGTTTATATTTAAGAGAATCTGACTTGTTTCAACCATACATCTTAGAGTTCTGCAATTTGTTGACATGTAATTTGTTGTGAGCTTGGGTGATGTCCTGGGAGAAATACGAGGAATGAAATGTATAGGCTGTATCAGAATTTTGCCCCATTCTCTCTTTCCATGAAAGTGCATTTCAGATGCACAACACACTTGCTATCGGCCATATATCCACCCCCACACAAGCACAAATGGAGAGATGTTCCCTGCCATATCTTTGTGCCACCACAATGATGTGATGGGGAGCTTTCTGCTAATTCTGCACTGTTTGTCACTTATTGGGGCCCATCCAGTGCTACAGAAACATGGGGGTCCTATCATCTAAAGATATATATCTTATCATTTAATCACTATCACTAAACATTTTATCTTTATCCATTATTCTCTTTTATTATTTATTATTGAAACAGCTACTTCATTCTGACAAATGATGTTGGGCCTTTCTTACTGAAATCTAGAAAGAAAACTGTACAACTGTAGCATTCCTCTCTCTCTCTTTCTCCCACCACACCCCTCAGTGCATGACAGAAGCCGAATTCAAGGCTAAGTTTTTGGGAAAATAGCTAGCTTTTTTTTTTTTTTTTTTTTTTTTCCTGCCTTCTGCACTCCTCATCAGAGTGAGGATACTACTAGAATACTACAGATAGTATTCAAAGTTGCCTGAAGTTAATTTGCCCTCAGAATATTGTTATGCTGAAAGGCTTTATCCTGGACATAGCTGTACAAAACACTTGCTGATATGCACACGGACAATTCTTTTCAATTCTTTCTATCTTAATTCACTATTTCAAATTTTTCTGGTTTTCACCTCAACAGTTTCTGTGCAATGTTTTAAAGCTGATTATTTACTAGCTAGTCTTCTCTGTTCTGAATAAGAAAGCTTGGATTTCGGGCTGCAAAGAGTTTCACACATATCATAGCATTATGCTAATTAAGTTTTACAGCCTGGACATTTAATAAACTTGAATTCCATGACACAGTTATCACCTAAGTGCTTCACTAAAGTCCTCAAAAGGCTTTACAAAAGTTAGGTGAGCGTTAAATGATCTGCTTTCAAAATATTTTTCCAAGTAATTTAGAAACTGATTTACATCACAACTATAGTACTGCATCTCAAGGAATCAACTATTTTGTGACACCCAAATTATATGATATTCAGGAAGATTTATGATAATGGCATCATTCCAATATGTCTCAATTAGGCAGCTAAAAACCATTGGTCGCTTGGAACATTTTAAGTGATTTCATTAAACCTAGCATAAAAAGAGCTTGCCAAATTAATCTCTTTTTTGATGCCAAAATTGAATGTTTTAGGAATAATATTTTTAGATATAGATGATTATGCTTAAAATCATTAAATTAATCTCATGGTTCACTCATTTTAAAGACCATTAAATCATTCCAGTCTTGAATCTAATTTCAAACCTGCAATTATTATTAAATGGACTTGAAGTGTATAATCCAATACATATGGGATGGTAATGTTGCTAACCTCCCCAGGGCTAAACTGAAAACAAATGGGTTTTTGCATCTGCTGCCAGTGAGAACAGTGCTTCCTCCAAATAACTAAAAAGCAGAGCAGTTTCAGAAGGCTGTTATTATTTTTGTTAAAGTATTTCTGATATTCACCATGAGTTTCTACAACAAATCTCTGTTACTCTGCTGCCACGTTTTCCTATCAGTGTTTATTTAAAACACACCTACATTCACCCAATGATCTTAAGAACTTTAAAGGAAATTGCATAAGCTATACAACATGGCACAAACAAACCAGCCTTCAAGAGATTATCCCTGCACATCCGTGTTCACAAATCCACACTATTATTTTTTATTCAGTTTCGTCAAAACCTATCTTGCAGCTATATTAACAATCACACATTTTCAAATGAAACAGTGGTTTATTTTCACTTATGTAGTCTTTAATTTCTGTAAATGTAAAGGATGATCATTTGACAACAAGAAGGTTTACAGCCCTAAAACATTGCTAAGTTTAAGACTAAAGACCACCTCTGCTAAGTTTTCATCCATGTTTCTGTGTTGAGCTTTCTTGTTCAGTGATCATAATGTATGCATTTCGCGTATGTATATGTTTCTACCTTCCTGTCACTGCTTCAAAGTATCTGTGATCACAGCTGTACATGAAATAAAAAATAACTATCTTGTACCTACTGGTCTATTGATCAATACTTATAATTATCTGCTATTATTGATCATCACTGAGGTAGGATTTTCTAGCAGAGATAGGCAAGCTCTTGTCGCTCTGCCACAGGCGCCATCCTTGAATGCAGCCCACACCATACTGTATGCAGGAAGATGCACAGCTGAAGTAGCCCCTGGGGTTGCCTTTTCTTTCATCCTACAGAATAAATTCCTTGAGCAGATATTTACTCTTGCCACTGTTACAGATCAGGGCTGCTTGCCAAATTATTCCTTCCTGCAAGCAAGAAAGCAAGGAAAAGAGGCAGGAAAGAGGTTGAACTAAGCAAGAAGAGAACTTAAACTTGTCCTGTTCTCAGTTACAGAAGCCAACCAGGCATATAAACAGGGATGAGAGACAACGGACTGCCTGTTTCAAGCACTTTCATTTATCTTCATCCTTCTTTCCAGGAGACCATAGACTGGTGAAGGAAACAGTTCTATGTTGAATTTCAGCTTCTAATCTGCTCTTGCAACTACCTTCATTATTGTAAAAACAGATGATATGTAAACAATTTACCCATATGCAATTTCCATAAGGGCAGAGGTCCACAGTTCTTCCCATCTTCAAAATATCTTTCTGAAAAAGCTCTTAGTCTGTCCCTGCATTTGAGTGCCACACCATCCACCAGCTGTGCATCAAAAATGGGTCACTTTGTGCAACCTTCAGACTTCTATCCAGAAAAATTATAAGAAATGCAAAGAACTGAGTTATCGAAAGAGCTTCAGACAAACCTTTTGATAGTATTAGATTCCTCTCTTTATATTTCTCATATGTTTCTGCATAAAATGTTCAGGTTTAATTTTTCATTTGAAATAGTTTGATATAATCAAAGTAACAAAATATGATTTATTTTTTCCTCCCATCCCCAAATCATTATAACATGCCTGGGATCTGAACATTTTCCTATAATTACTAAGATCACAGACTACACAACATTGTAAGATAAATTGCTTCTGATCCTGACCTAATATGTAACTTAGACCTGTCTTCATTTTTGACATGTTTCACATGGGTGTGAATTACCTCTCACTATATCAGTTACAGCCTTGAATTTAATATAACACTAAAATCCAGGAACAATCCCCAGTATTTAGCTTACTGCTGATTGTAGATAATATGCTATTTTATTAGAATGTATGGTATTTAATTTTTTCCAAAAAAACAATTTATTGCTGTCAGAATTCAGATGAAAATAATTTCCTAATCTATTTTGCCTCCAGAAGCATAGCAGAGTTGGCTGATATTTAAAATTTAACTCTATCTATATATTTTTTTTCCTATTTTACAGCTTTCAAGTGGGATTTGAGCAATGCCAAAGCATCAGAAAACTTCTCTAGGAAAGTTATGACTGATAGAAAGCTTTTTGAAACAAACCTGATGGAGTGTGGTTTGCTGTTTTGTTTTGTACTTACTAATGAGAAAAAGAACTCAATTTCTGCTGTAAGCGGATAAGAGACAGCCTCTGCTGCCTCATTGCTTTCAGACAACAAACAGAACCCAGGGGATGCAGAGCTTAAGTAGGAGTCATATTGTAACCATTCTAAGTGTTTGTGAAACCATTAGTATCAGGGCTTTAGCTGTACCGATCATTTTGCTTTCACAGTTAAGAACTCTGTGATGGGTAGAGTTTGAAACTTGCATAGGCTAAGTAGTTTAATTGGCTATTTTCTGTTTTCCAGCTAAAGTAAACTTGCATCTTTATTAGCAAACAGAAATGGGCTACTACATGGCTAATATTACAAAATAAATTGTCCAGATGATGCACTTTTTCAGCTTCTTCACTAGCTCTGTGAGCACTGAGCCTAACTACCACAAATATTAACTTGTCAAAAACATTATATTCTCTCCAAGATTCAAAAAATTATTTTTCCCCCTCTTCCCCTCTCCCTTCATTTTAATTTTTATGAGTCTTTGGAGACCAAAACACTTCTTTTCTATGGGCTCAACTCTGCATGAGCTATCCATTGCTGGGCCTCTGTGTAGGACATTGGTGAGGGAAGAAGATTCAGCCACTCTGTGTTCTGTGATTTTGCCAGTCTGCAACAAAAACAACTGGAACCTATGCAGAAGAAATTCTGAGGACTATTACACAGTTTGGCCCTTGAAGACGCCTCCAAATGTTTTCCTTAGCATCAGTACCATAACACTTAAATTACCAAAAATAGAAGCACTGTTAACTCTATAATCCAGATTTACTTATCACAACTACTGTCCTAACCTAGGAAAACCTGCTCTGTCATACTGGGTTCTCTGTTGTTTTCATGATTTTTTTTTTTTTTTTTTTTAATGTTCATTCAGAAACACCTCTTCGTGACATTATCCAATGAGGCTAGACCATCTTTTGGGTTTGAGCATTTACAGTTTTCCAAAACATTTATTTTACTTTATACATTATAAACGTATTTAATCAGTCTTGCCCTACTCCATATAATTATACCAGAGCATTTATCTCCTTACACATTTCACAAGGTTGCCTTGAAAATATTAACTTCAAATTTACTTTTAGTCTGTAACTATTCCATCTGTTTCTTTTTTTTTTCTCTACAACATAATACAATATAATATAATCTATTACTAGAAAGCTGTTACTTTATGTGAACTAAAGTTTAACTTTTTAGTATTTAGAACTGTAAAACTGTTACATCTTTGTGATAGACTTAGAACAACCAAATTACTCATTCAATTGGTCCCAGTCTTCCAAGACAGGTCACTACTATCAGAAATATACTACAGGTGGATTTATAACTCATTATGGTGAAGTTACATCAAAACATTTAATCAAACTTTGTCTCACAGCACTATAGCTCTCTACTGATGCAGATTTGTTATCTTTGTTAATTCTGCAAATCTGTTACAATAAACACCTCCTTCTTTGCCTTGTGCACATCTTCAACTCCGCAGAGAAGGAACATGTCAATAATCAATTTAAAACAGTTCATGGAATGAGAATTTTTTCCCTACAGAAATGAAGAATCTGTCATTTGGAAAGCTGTATGCTCTTAAGAAAATCCACTCTTGATGGACACTGGTGGAAAAATGGCTTTCTGTAAGTTTGTTGTGATTGAATCACAGCCTCTATAAAGCACACTGGATATGAATTATTAATGCAATAAGCCAGAAGGCTTAAGAATAAAAGCTCTCTGCTCCCCCTCTTGAAGAGAAAAGGTAGCGTGGGAAGGCTTCATTTACATAAATTATTATTTGGTCCCAAGTGCATTTTTTTCACTCAGCATTTTGTTGTATTAAGAGTCTGTGTTCTGAGCCTAGTAGTACCATGTGATGCCTGTGAACTTGCAGATGGGGGAAAGGACTGGGGAAAGCATAGCCTAGGGAATGCCCTTGCCCTGAGCAAACTCCTAGGTCGGGAAATCAAAGCCAATAAGCAGATCATCTGATGTGCTGCTTGCAGGGGTCCTATTTTGCTCACAGATGCCAAATGCTCCACAAAGAAGACCTTGCAGGACAAGATTAGTGGTGACAGCTTTGAGTCTGAACCTGAGCAGTGAGAAAGAGCAAACCCTGTCCTGAGAGGATCTGATGTTGACTATGTGAATTTGAAAAGGGGGATTTAAGAAGGTGATGGTGAGAATCTCATGAATGAGATGCTATATTTCAGAAAACCAATCATTTAGTAATTGGAACAATGCAGTATCAGCCAGTTCTCTGTCAAATTCTTTGAATTATATATTAATTCAAATGGAAATAAGATGCCCTTCCCCCTTAACATAAAATTAGTTGCTGCTACCCACTCCCAAGAATTATTGGGAGGCTGCAAATGGTGAGGGAGAGGCTTATAAGCACAAGCAGAAGATTCAAAACTTGAATTTCTAAACTCTCAAAATTCAAAATGGGGCTGGAGTTGGATCTTTATCTTATATTATGTCTTTCTAGCTCTGTTGTTCAATGTAATCCTGCATACTGCCCTTAGTATCTAGAAAAGGTGCATGTTAACCTGCATTTATTCATGTTTTTATAGACATGCTACAGTTAGAAGATTTTACTATAGCTCATTTTTCCAGTTTTTAGCCAAATATTGGTAGACAATTCCTCTTACTTCTTGCCTACAACAAAACTCACAGCTAGAAAACAAGAGTTCAGCTTTAAAATAACAGCTGTGCCTTGTAAAATACTTTAGGCATGAGATAATCTGGACTCTAGTGTTTTCCTTATGGAAGGGAATACAGATTCTTGTTCTTTTCAAGAAGGGTAATTGCAGGATGTCACTTGGTGCTGAACATTCACCCTTCCTGACTAGATGCTGCAGCAGCCCTGCTCCCTTTTACAGTAAAGGCCACTGCTATGACTGGCCAGTCAGTGAAGGCAGGTTTTATTTAGATCCCAATCCTGCAGCTAGTGACTTGAAGTGCCGTTATGTATCCCAGTTTTCACTTATTTTCAGTGTGCTAGAGTTATTGGTGACTTCTGGCTGCCATTTTTTTCCTCTTTGCCAAGTCATTCCTGGGTGCTCCCAAAATTGTGCTTTGTGCTGATTGCATACTTTGTTGGACTCAGAAATGACAGACATTAATTCCACATGTAAATCTCCATTCTTTCCTAATGTTCAAATTCAAGCAGGGCTCTTTAGCAAAGATTAATCTACAAGGTTTTTTAATGACTTTATCTTTTCTTTTCTTTTTCTTCTTTTTTTTTTTTTTTTTTTTTAACCTGACATTACTGTACATGAAATAGAACAGATGCATTTAAAAATTATGTAATTGTTTCCAACAGTTGTTTCTGTTTCCAGTAAGTAAATCTGAGTATTTGCAGAATTCATTATACTTCCCTACAGGTTCTGCAAATGTTAAAGCAGCATTATTTAATTATGTAAAGCAGCAGGAAAGCTTTTGTGTCTTGATATTTATAATAGCATAAGTCAATATTCATGCTAATACTAATTGAAAAATTAATAACATTTTATTATTGTTGTCAGAAATAATAACTATAAAACCCTGAGTAAGTGGATAGACACAACCCAGCTTCCCCACTTTGTAAGATTATTTTCAGTATTTTATACTGACACCAGTCATGGGTCGAAATCCACTATGGTAGGCAATCTGCATTTAAATATGAAAAACTGGGCTATAAGCTTACCTTTGGTCTATCATCTCAGGAAGAAAGTACAGTGGGCTCTTCTTCATATTCAGAACTCCACTTATACTTTAACATACTTCTTCTCTACAGCTGCCCATTTAGCTCTTAGGATACATATCCTAACTGGCATTAAAATCCATAGACTGTATCAAAGATATTTCCTAGAGGCTTAAGGTATTGTCTTTTCTGGTAATCATGTTTCAAATACAAACACTTATATCATTCAGACTTTTGCCCGATGTGGATTTAGTTAAAGTGAATATAAATACACACATAAATCTGAGAACACCAAAGGAACATTGTGGATAGAATTTAGACTCTTGAAGTTTCAGTTAACTAAGCTCTAACTCATTAAAATTAGTTTTAGCTATGTAAGTTTAGAGAAGTGGTAAATAATTAATGGACATATCCACAGCCATCCCCATACTGATTTAAACACAAGTGTGTTTTCTTTAATCCTCAAATTATAAAATGAAAGCTAGGGATTGGTTACTCTTCACAAGGGAACTGAGGGCTAGCCTTCCTATTACCCTGATAGAATTTGACTGACTGGTGTGATGTTCCTGATTTTCATTATTAAAGCAGACTCAAGGTCAATGAAAGAGGTTAAAGTTATATCTTGGAAAAGAGTGTCAAATGGTGACATTTTTCTTTTTAATAAAGATTTTAATCTTTATCATTCCATCTTTTTTGTAAGAGTATTCATAAGGGCTATTAAAAAACATAAATGAGAATAGAGCAGGTTTATTTCATATTCCTACAATCTTGTAGTTACAACAAGGGATTATTCAGAATGCAGTTTCCCCAAAAGAAAAATATATGAAATATATCAGCATGCATATGCATGCACTTTTTATCTTTTCCTCCTTCAATTTTTGCTGCACATGTATAATGCTAAAATTGTCCAGTATCTTGGTGATTTTAAACTGCAGCATTACAGATATGCCCTTAATACACGAGAACAGAAGAACATATGAACTCTTATAAGAGCAGCTAAAATACATGTAGGGTTACATTTTACAGAAAATGCATTCAGTGACATGGGAGGGGACGGGGGGAAACGACAGTATTTTAAAATTATGTGCTAAGTAAAACAACATAGTAATTGGCCAAGTAACACCTACTTATTATAGATAATACAGGCTAAATAATATAATGAATGAGTTTTTCAGTGGGCATCATGAGATTTGGGACATCTTCCTTCTCCCACAAGCCAATGGTGACGTGCTGTGTGCATTTGGACAGGTCTTTTCAATAGTAGTCTCTGCTTTGTTTCCCACTTCCTATCACCCTTTCTGTATGAAACATATTAACCTGTTGGAATACCCCTTTGCATGTGGTAGAGCACTTAGTCCTAAGGTACTAAGAATCTAAGAACTGGAAAGTATAGTTTTGGTACTATGGTTTTGGGTTGGTCATGTTTTTTTCTTCACAGTTATTGCACTGAAAATGAAAAACAAATAAAAAGAAAAATCCTCCAGAACACTAGAAATTAGTGTGGATGATTGCTAGGTGATATTACTTCCCCACTAAAGGTCACCCATGGTATAAGCAGGATGTTATAGGAAACAACACTGTTAAGGAAGATGTCTTTCAGAAAAGACTGAAATACAATGTTCCTAAAGGCATTAAATTTACAGCTATGTTTGGACAAAAGAGGACCAGCCAGAGACTAAAACTGAGCAATTCCTTTTATCTGAATCCCTTTGTCATTGTCATCTGGATAAGCAGGTAACGGTTTCTGCAGTATATGTGTTACATGGTGTCCTGAGTCATTAATCAGTTTGTGGCTATAGTGGAGCTGCCTTTCAGAATTATGTCTTATTTCTGAACCAGGTTTGCAATAACAGTACACAGGAACAATGCTAAGGAACAAAACTGCAGCACATCCATTTTGAACTCCAGGCAGACCCCACTGTACAGCCAGGCTGGCGTCCAGGCAGCCTATATTTCCGAGCATATCACTCAGCTAATGCTTCCAGCAGACACTTCATGCCCTCCACAGAAGCAGTGTGATTCAGCAGCTGGCAGGAATTCTGCAGAAGTCCTAGGGCTTGGTGGCTTCAAATGCAACCCAGCTAACCTTCTTCCCTTCTGCCTACATAACCTGTCCCTTACAGGTGTCTGTAAGGAGGACCCTGCCAGAAGAAATCCATGGAATCTCCTGTCTTTTGGAATCTCCTGTCTTTTACATGGGACAAAACCACCGAGGAGATGCTTGTCCAAAATCTGCAAGTTTGCAGAGGTCTCTAATAATGGATTCTATGGAGTTCTATGCTAAATAAACTTCAAATTATTAAGAACTCAGCTTTGGATACACTTTGCTAATTCCAGCTAAATCCTAACAAAAAAAAAATAATAAAAAAAAATACTTATGTTCTATTAACTGAGATGGAAAACTTACATTACATTTTAGTCTAAGGCAGCCAAGATTTAAATACTTAACTACTGAGGTTGCATAACCTCCAGGAAGCTGTTATTCATTATGGTTGTAAGGAAACTCACCCTCTGTAATTAACATACTGCAGCGAAGACTGTATTCTTCATCACTATGGATTATAAGAGAACATTGCATAAAAGCAAATGTCAGCTTTCTGTGACTCAGAACACATTAATATTTCCCCAGCCTATTATATATCACCAAGTTAAAACAGGAATTTTATCTTTCTTGATGTTACCTTAGATGGAAAATAAACTAAATAAGAAATCTACTTGGTTTATCTATTGGTCTGTGAAAGTGTTAAATTTTCTTTCACTATATCCTTAGAAGACGCAAAATGGCAAGACGTAAATTGGTTTATAATAATTAGAGATTTCAATTTTTATTCACTTAGGTCAATGAAATTAAGAAAAAAAAAGTATAATGGAGATTTTCTTAATCTCATTGTATATATTTATTCTTTATGATGACTAAATTGAAATTCTGACACAAATTTCTCCTATAATGTGATTAATCCAACCAAAAATAATATTAATGATTAAAAACCGGATTTGGATCAGACACATGAACTGGACAGGTTCAGTTCAGCCAAATCTTGAGCTTTAATAAAGCTCAGCTCAGCTTCCCTGTGCATCTACCAAACCTTACCTCCTTGGTTCACTGCTGTGCCCTGTCTCTTTGACCTTCCATGCTGTATATTGGTCACTCCTAGCTTCTCTTTTGGTGCTGAGCAAACAGTTCCTTCTAAAATGATTTTTTTTTTTTTTTTTTTTTTTTTCTGGGAATAGTTAAGAAGCTGTATGAGCATTGTGTTTTACTGGGAAAGCAAAAGAAAAAAAAATCTAGGCAGAGTTCTAATGCCAGAAACAACCCCACATATGGTCATATGCCACATCACTAGGCATGCAATGCCTTTCCCAAACAGGCTATTCTGAATTGCTCTGTAAGACTGTGATACAGCCTTAACATTATTTCAGTCAATTTACATTGAAAAAAATGACAAAACAAAGTATTTTAGGATGCCAGGGTATTGCAGAGGTCCTAGAAAGGCTTGGTCTGGGCACCCTGCAGGAGGAATGCAGCTGACATGTATTGGAAAGGACTAGCTGTGAGCAATGTGAACACAAGCCACTCTGTACTAACTGGCCTGGAGATGAGAACAATGGGTAGGCATCAGGTATAAATGCAGCAATTTACCCATTTGCTCCACTGAGCAACCTTCTGATTGACCACTGAGCAAATTTTGATTGGTAGCTGTATTTCACATTTCCCAGAATAACAGGATGTTGCTCTGTATTATTCACTTTTAAATCAGGAACAACTTTTCTGAAGTAAGACAATGCACTAAAAGAATCAAAAAAACTAAATAAAGGAAATTTCCAAAGGGAAGGCTAATGCCTCACACACTTTTTTTTTTTTCTTCAAGGATACAATTAATATATAGTTGAAGCTTACAGGAGAGTTTAATGGACTGCAGTTTCCAGAAGGTGTTAATAGAATGCTATGGAAGCATATTCTGGTATCAAAAGAGACCTTAACTTCATAAGGAAAACAAGGTTGTATGCATTTCAAAAAAGTTTTGAGCTTGTTTGAAAGAAGGTCCACATTGAACTAGGTTTCTGAGCTTCCAGAAGCAGTCAGAAAAAGAAATCAGGTCAAAGGACAGTAAAAGGTGAAAGAACATACCTGTGGTGAGGATTGAGCAGTGAATATAGATAAGCAAGAAATTTGTCAAGGAACCAAAGATGAGGTAACATAAAATATGAGCTTTAAACTGAATTAGAGACCAAAACAGTCTCCCTCTAGACTTTATCAAGAGTCAATCACTTACTACTATGTGAGCCAAACCCCTACATATCAGCTGTAAATTTGATTAAGTGAGAGTAAGCCTTCTTAACTTTTATGCCAAGGGAATTAAGAAGATCAGAGTAAAGCTAAAGAAGCTCCTGTCAAAGTCTATTACAATATATAAATTAAATAGGTCAAACCCCACTCTGACCTTCCTTCATTTCTGGCACATCTCGTCCACTAATTTAATACTTCTTTGCATTAATTTTCTACATAGTATTTGAGCATACCAACCAACCAAATTCCAGAGAAGATTTGAGAGAGCTTGAGCCTGTGTACATCACATCGCTTCTCACACTGGTCTCCATTTCAGAGAGCCTGCAAGGTCACTGCTGAAGCAGATAGGTTGTCTCAGCTGTTGGCAAACTTCAGTTTTAGGGATTTCCCTTGACTCTTGCTTTTTCAACAAGTTAACATGAGATCTAGGAGGAACCTCAGTTAGAAGGGGTTCACTGCAAGAGTAGAAGGAACAAGCAGAGGAAAAAAGAGTTTGAATTGAACAGGACTGAGGAGAATCAAGACACTTGTGAAAAATGAAGCCTCAGGTAACATAGCGATGGATGCATGATGGGAAAGTTTGGCTATTTTTACAGGAGGCAACTACTGAATTAAGAAAAAGCTGAGCATAGATGTATGATGACTATTACTAGATTCAAAGGAAGAAGGATATAGCAATAGTTTATTCACAGGTTTGTTTCCAAGAGTAAGATAGAACTGAACTACGCTTGTAAGGAAAACAGTATGAGCTACTTGACAGTATGTTATCAGAAACTTTGATAAACTTACATTTTTTTCTATTGTTATCTAATACCAGACCTCCATACCAGGTAGGAACTGACACAGTATAGCCCACAAGATTAGTGAGACAATGCACAGAATTGAGGCAGAGGGATAATGGTTTTAGATGGCAGAAGTCTAGCTTCAGTTCTCCTCTACTGTGCTAGTGCTGTTTCACTTATGTGAAATCAAGCAAGCCTTTCTGCCAGGTTTTGTAAAATAGCATTTCCCAGCTTCTGTGATCCTTTCTGTTGTCAGCTTAAAACATTCAGTACAGTCAAACAGATGGTCTGTTGGCTAAACTCTCACCATCTTGTTCTGAGAGAATTCAGAATAGGTTTTCCAGCAGCAAATGTAGCTTAAAAACATCATCTGTGTGTGTAACTCAACCTGGAAGCTCAGTCTGCTGGTACTGCTGAGAGAAGGAAGATGTGGAGACTGTTACTGTGAATGCGGATGGATGAGCCCTTTACAGAAAGAACTCCTGCCTTCAACTCCATATACTAACAAAAAGCAGATTTCAGGTGTTACCACCCTTTCCCAGGTCAATTCCAAGCCCCAGCACAACCTCCTCCTCCTGTTTAGCATGCCAGTATATATACACTAATTTTTCCAGAGAAGTCCTGTTGCCGTAGATGGAATATTTGTGTAGGCAGGGATGTCTGCTTTTAGAGTGAACAAGAAGGAAGATCATCTTATGGGAAGGTTACAGAATCCAGATCCAGGCACCACAGCTAACAAATGGGGACTGTTCTGTCAGATGAAACTGGTTTCACCCATTTTCAAGAGGCTTCCAGCCAGTCTAGTTTCTCTGGGTGGCATGGATGAATTGTGAATTATCACCTCATCTCCTGTAATTAACCATAGCAAACTTCTGCACTTTTCAACATTCATCCATTATTGCTTTCACTATGACACCTTGTAATGGACATACTAAATGGCAGGAAGCTGCTTCAGATTTCCCACTTCCACAAAGAGACAAGAAAATTAACAATCGGAAATGAAACGACTTATAATATGTATTTCTCATGAATCACTAACAAAATATCTTATGACCTCCTGTGAGATAAAAGGCAAGACAAAGAGTAAATTAGTAGATTTGTTAAAAAGGAGGAAAGTTTTGGCAGAGTATCATTCTTTTCTATTTCAGAAGTACTTACAGAGATAAAAAGTTTCCATAGAAAAGAGATGGTGCAATTCACCGTAGCCTTCTATCCAGTGTAAAATGATTACCATGTTCATTTAAGGGCTCTGAGTACAAATATACAGATAAGGGCTCTGAGTACAACTTCCGAATGGTACTTCAGTATCAGATCTGAGAATTCTGTTGCACTAAGATAGATCCTAATTCTGACTTTCTCAAAATTATTTCCTTTTTCTTTTCCTTTGTATTTAGCTTTCCAGAGTAACATTGTTTCTTTATAGTAACAGCAACGAAATAGAAAACTTAAAGAAGACTATTGCTTGTGTTGGAAATAGAATTTACCGAAGATTGGTCAGGGATGGGGTGGGATGACCATTAAGTCGCAACATAAGGTATTTTTGTATTTCTTTGGTTAGAAATGAATTCAGCAAAAGCAGGATCTGTTTATGATATCTATTTATCATTTTGATTTCTGAAAATGAAAAGTCTATTAAACAGTAGAATATCTTATTATTCCCTCTGATATATTTTTTTTCTTACCTTTCTTCAGGTAAAGAAGTTCTGCGACTTTGAGTAAGAAAAAGAAACTGTGTGAAATGACACTGACCATAGACTGATATGGAGAGACAAAGATATTGACTTGAATATGACTGGCTTTTTTTACACAGAAGTGGTAGTGATGATGATGGTGATGTTGATGGTATGAAGAAGATAAAATATGAAGAAAAAATATGGATTTTTAAAATACATTAAATTTCTGGGAAAAAAAAAATAAGATGTCCTTTTCAAAAACTATATTATGGAAAAAGAAAGAAAAAAAAAAAGCTTAAAATCTCTCTTTAATCAATCAACTTTAAATTTTAAAGATGAAAATATTTTTGTTGGCTACCTTGTGTCACTTACACTGAAAAAAACTGGCTGGAGATTTCTATTCAGTTGGCTCAAGATTTCTTTCTGCAATGAATCTGTAATGAATTGTTAAAAGCCTTAGGCTTCAGGAAATAAATCCATTTTCTAGGTAGCCAGAAAATACCAATGTGACACCTGCTCTATAACTACATCTTGGACTGATGTATGCAAGTCAAAAGAAATACCAAAGCAAGCCAGTGAACTGATGCATATGATAAATACTATTTTATCAATCTGCAAATGGGTAATGCAAACACAGGAATGACATTTTGAGAAGCATAAATGATTATTTTGGCAGTAGATAATATAATTTTTTTTTTTTTTAATTTCAATTTTTGGTCAGTAACTATTTAGGAAAGAGTTTTCACTGGAATTAGGAAACACATTACTTCTTTTTTGATCACCTGTTTTTCTCAGTATTGGTAGTGAATGCTTATGAGTCAATATATGGCCCAGCTCCAAGCAGCCATTTCTACATAAATAGGAATTTGAGTAGGCAAGTTATCTGACAAAGATAGGTAATTTCTTCAACACGTCTGGGCACAAGCAGGTGGTTACCTTCAACTCATACACACATCAAAGAAAATTATCCCTTAGCATCATAAGAAAACTATTTGAAAAGTGACTGTTTAAGATTAGTGTTTAAAAGCCAGCTAAATTAGGGTTTTTAAAGATGGAGGGTCCTAATATGTGAATGGGCAACAGGCACTTAAGTCTCACAAAACTGAATTTGAATTGAGGATGTGAGTGGCAGCAGACCTGAGAACAAAATTAATGTGCATTGTTCACATCAGGAATTTAGCAAAGTTTACTGTGTTATTAGCTTTGACTTGAAGACAGGTAATGGTAAATATGACCCATAAATCATAATATGTTCAAATAACAATTAAAAAACAATCTGCCCAGAAGGGAACTTGTCTAGTCCTTTCTTTACTGCTACTAACAATGACTGTCATTGTCGCTATTCCACTCTCCAGCTTTATGGGCAATTAGCATAATACAGATTACATCCATGTGGCTAACTTCACTTCCCCAAATGATAGCACTACCTACTAGGAAAATCTTTGTATTACCCTTGTTCTGGAGTTTGTCTTCAGAAACCACAAAATTATGCCAGCTAAGGGTCAACAATTAGGCAAAATGGGCAACCACAGGGCACTGCTCATGCAAATGCCATGTCTCTCCTTATTTACTAGTACTGGTGTAGTTAACGTGCCCAAAGCTGCATCAGGTGTAAGCTTTCAAAATCTTCAAGAACAGGTCCCACATGAAATCCTACAGATCTTGTAATAATAAGCAGGGTATTATTTGCCTAATATTTGTCTTATCCCCATCCCCCTGAAAAATCTAGCTTCATTAATTTCCAAATTTTGTTCTGTGTTAACCACGACAATCTTCTACAAACACAACAGATTCACATTACAAGCAGAGTGTTAGACATGGTATAGTTTGTTCATCTCTTCCTACATTTTTCTGCTGGTAAATGATCAGCTCTGGTCACATCTGAATGGTCAATAACATCTCTCTAGCTGATGAATAGAAAAGTTTAGAAAAGTTTTTCTAAAGTAACACCTGTCTTGTGCTAGTTTGATAGAAGAGGTAGATAACAGCCTTTGGAAAGGCAGGAAAGGAGGACTGAAAGAAGGGATGCTTCCTGTGGGGGAAGAGATAACCAGTTCCCTGAGACAAGAGAATGGTTGGTGGAGGTAGTGCAAGTGGCCGCGTCAGAGGAGGAGAAGGTAGAGGTGGCAGAGGAGGAGGGTTTGGATAAGCCCCAAGAAGGCAACTTGTCATCATCTGTAACAAAATATACAAAATATATTCTGTAATCTCTGAAAATCCACTGAGTTTAATCTTTCACATAGTGAAAGGCTGATGCAGACCTAATAGATCTCTGCCATACCTTGTTTTCCCACTTCGCTCTTGTACCCGCTATGACACTATCAGAACAGATTTTCATCTATTCTGGTTAGCAACCTTTGCTCAATCCTGTCTTGAGTTGCTCTGTGACAGCTCCCTTAAGTAATAGTCACAACACCTAGAGAAACCCAACAGAAACCTTACAGAAAAAAAAGTACTGACACCTGACATGCCACCAATGCCTTTCTAATGCAGCAACATGGCTTCTGCCAGAAGGAATGCCATCTGTGACTCACCCCATCTGCCAGGTTGCAAGTTTCATGGATAGCATTAGCTGTATTCAAGCTAGGGGAATTATAGTTCTTTCTTCATACAGGTTTGGCTCTAGCTGCTTCCTGGCTCCATTCTGGACCATGAATGATGATGTCTCAGGAAGGAAATCTGGGCATGTGGTGCCATGAAAGACGTGGTGATGTGATGCAGTTGGGTTCCTGGTGAGCATCTCAAGGACTGCCATAGTGTTCTCCTGACACTCAGTCAACCAGCTGCTGCAACAACCACACAAATTCAGAGGTGGAATACTAGACCAGCTTGTGAAAACAAACCTGTGCCTGATTTCTACCTGGCTGTTTCACTGAAGAACTTTTAATGAGGCTGTACACAACCCTAATAATGCATATTTGTCTCATCTGTACTGAGCTGCACTCTATTGCTAATTAGCTGCTGAGGTGGCCTCTGCCCAAATACTGTTAGAAATGGAGAGTCCCATGATTATCTGCAACTTCCTAACTACTAGGGAAGAGAGAGACAAAACAATTGTGCTGCCATTTTTATTATAGGGAAGGCAGCCTAATGAGACAGAGATGGGCACAAAGAAGTAGGCAAAGAACTCTGACTGCAGGTGCATGACTTTCCCTGTCTACCAGGACTGAAGAGGATGACCTCAGATGGCTCTCTCTGATGGCAAGAGATCTCCCACACTCCCACCCCGATGGCTCTACAGTTGCAAACAGATCATAAAATCACCTCAAATGTTGCAGTGAATGTTGAGTGCAATTTTCACTCAATTTTGTTATTTTGTTATCGCAATGATAATTACAGCAAGTACAAAAGGCAATATGGCTCCACAGCTCTTTGACAACAAAACAAGGGAAGAACAAAAACAGAGCAAAACCAGAAACCTTTTTAAACATCAAATCTTTTAAGAGATCCAAAACAAAAATGCCGACACCTTTAAATACAAGTTTTAACACATGAGCAGAACTTTACCTCCCCTCATTGCCTTGTGGTAGACAAAGTGTTTAGATTATTGTAACAGTCCAAAGGGCAAGGGCAATTTAGCCATGTTACTACCCTCTTCTTTGTTCAAACTTGATGCCAATGTCTATTTTCAGTTTTGCTATTCTCTTTTGCAGCTGAACTTGTGCTGGAGGGTGGAAACTTCCTTATGATCATTTATGAAAGTTGTGAAGGATGTGATTTTTAGGATGTCTGCTCCATGCATTTTTTGTTTGTAGCATTATGAGATAAAGCCAATCACAAGGCAAAATATAGCTGAAACTTAATGAGCCTTCTTCCCATTAAGTAACAATGCTCAAAGTTTAGCTCTGAACGTTTTATTTCCGGAAGAAACCACACACCAAATTATGTTCAGGAAAAAAAAAAAAAAAAAAAAGTCCAGGGATGCAGCAGAAAAAGGGTAATTAGAATATGATTGTGCTTTCAAGAGTGATTCTAAGGGAGACACACACTAAGAAATAGCCAACTGTGGAAGGCATATAATGAACTCAGGCTTGTTTGACTTACCATCCTGGAAGAGCAAACTTCCTTTATGCTAGTTTTAAGACACTTTTAAACCATGTACTTTGTTCCCACTGTTAAAATGAACAAAACTTTGGTTTAAGGAGAGGGGCTGTCTTTCAAAACATGTAAATCAATGGCTACAGATCTCAAAAGAAAGTCCCGGTTCAGTCACTTAAGAGCAGATAGTACCTAACAGCTCTGCAGTTCTTGCGATATGTTTATCCCACAATCAAAAGTGCAACTGAAGATCATGCACCCAAGCTGTAAATGAGCCATCGCAGTACAAAGCTCATTGCAGTTGTGACACTCAGACATTCACACAGCTTCTCAGAGGCAGATTTAGCAGCCTGTACCAAGCACTGCATGTTTGTAATTACAGTGTAATCAGTACCTGAGCTGTCTTTGTAAGGCTAGCTTAGTCAGGTCTATGCAGGCTATATTCAAAGGACAGAACAGACATCCTCCAGGACAAGTGAATCATTTAAGTGACACCTAAATGAAGTCTGAGATGGAGTAAAGAAAAAGGAAATCATCGTCCATGTAGAGATACTGAGAAAAAAGCAAAAGGTGTAGTCAGTCCTGCAGCTGTGTCAGATGCTGTCTGGCAGATGCATACATGAGTAAGACTGTTTACTGAGTGAGTTCTCAGCCTTGCATACATAAATACTGTGGACAAGACAGTATGCATCTTTTTTCTTTGATATCAGAAGATGAAAGCATTTTCACAGGCACATTGGTTTGTCATGTTGATATGATGGGACAGCTAGCTTGTGCATGAAGTTTTGTGCATAATGAGACTTAATAAGCTTAAAGAGTTACCCCTGCATTTCACTATTTGACCATATCTGCTGATTTCATTTTCCTGATGGCAGAAAACTATGGATGTTAGAACGGCAGGAGGCTGGACTATTCCAGCGCTCTGATCTTTTCATCACATCATTACAACAGAATTGTGTGAAACATGGCTCACAGGGGAAAAGTATTGATAAAAGATTCAGTCTGTCTGATTTTTTTCTTGCTATATTATTGAGTCATCATCCTTTAAGCTGCTCACTATTTATGATGTGCACAAAATACATAATTAATTGTCCATTTCAACAGTACTAGCACTGTGGCCTCTGACAGACTTTCATTTATCTAAATGTGTTTTTCTTTCTTTGGATTTATGATCTTACTTATGAAAATTAATTTGGCCAAAATTCCCCCAGAGGGGGGGAATTCCCCAAGAGGTTCAAGGAGGCAAGCCACTCTTTCTTTTCCACTGAAGCTATTGTTATTGGATTTAAAATTTTATTTTTAACAAAGAATTAATTTACATACGTTAGAAGCTAGCCAGTTCTAAAAATCAAGCAGCTGGAAAAAATGCTCTGATAAATATTCCAATGTATTTGTATTTTTCTCTGCATTTCAAATGAGGTCCAGATACCCATTGCCTAAACTTTGATGTGATTACCCTCCCCTTTCCTGCAGAAGAGATGTAGAAAAGCATGATGATCCAGACAGGGTGGATGCTATTGCTTTACTGGAAGCAGTATCTGCCTGCACAATCGAATGCTGTCTCACACTTTGAAAGAATATTTTATTTTTACACAAAGCACAGCACTCAATAGAACAGGTTTTCCAGAGACAGAAAGTATTATAAATGTGCGGAATGTACAGCTAATATATATATATATGTTGAAAGTATATCATGTGTGACACTGAGGACATAAATGCTGCTATCAGTTAAGCAAATTGGCCTGAAATGATCTAAAAGACTTGCTATTTGGCTAAAAAAAAGCCTGCCAATAGAAAGCAGGTTCTCCTAGGTTCTCCTAGCTTTAGAGATGAAAATGCAAAAACAGAAATTGTTGTTTATATCTGCCCGTTGAAGGTGTGGAAAAGGCACATACAGATGGAACTGTGATTTGCACATGGTAAGAAGGTACAGGTTCAGGACTAAAACATACAAAAATATAATTTCAGTACTTTTAGAGACTAGCCAGATACATTTTTTGTTTCAGAAAGAATTTCAAAGTAACAGCAGACAGTTTGGAGAAGAGTATGACACTACAAGTAATAGTAAATGGATATAGACAGATATTAAACAGAGCTGCATTAATATCTCAAGTCCTTCTGTGTATGCCCTTTAATTAAATTAATAATTTCAGGTGTTTTCTGATACTTTTATTTACTTCACTTGAATAATTCAGTGATATGGATGAATAAATGTCAAAATTTAATTTCACAATTTCATACTTCTATTGTTATCACAAATCCTCTACTGTCTAAAGTATTCAGATGATCACCTGCAAATCCTAGGTACTTAAAAATGTGGAAAAAAAATAGAATCCATTTGCTGCAATGACCAAAGAGAAGAGTAAAAGTATCACAATAACTTGTTTTTGATGATTTTCCGGACAAAGAATGAAATGCGGATAGTTCTTAACACATGAAAATCAACAAAAGAATCCAGGTGTGAAGGACCTTTCTCAGTGCAGGAACATAGAAAGTAAAAGAATTGGAAGTGTGTATCTAGGTGCAGTATTCTGATTAAATCTAGCTGGTAAAAATGGTGAAGAGGTCAAAATTAGTTGCTAGCTAGTACTAGTATAAGGCTATTTGGGTGGCAGAGGTTCTACTTCTGAAAAGGATTTGTTTGCTTTTTTTACATCTCTTGTTCTGTACTTGGTCTTCAGAAACTGCATGACTATCTGCAGGTACAGCAGGGAGTGTTTAATAAAAGGTGAGGAACCAATAAAGGAAGAAGTGTGCAGATGATGGAGTATTATGTACTGATATACTCTGCTTGTAAGCTTGCAGCAGAATTACTGCTATTTGCTAAACCTTCATCTTAGTGAAATCCCACAGTCTTGACATAGCCACAGCAAACTGTCAAAATTAATCTTACACTAAACAAAGTGAATTCTTCTCGTTACATTTTGGAGCCTGCAGTTAAATAAATAAATAAATAAATAAGTTGTACAAGTATCAAAAAGCATTAGTGAAAATAGAGTATTAACAGTTTAGTTAAAGTTTTACTGGAATAATGACAGACAGAACTAAATACTGCTCTTGATGAAGTTAATAACAAAATCAAGTGGGGACATGGAATGGGGACATTGGAATGGTTTCCTTAGTTTTCCGAGATTTACTTATACCATCTGCTTATTAATTCATACCCTCAGGACTTATTGTCAGACTACAGCCTGTGAGCAGCTTTAAAAGAGTGACATTTTATTGCAAAAAGTCAGCCTAGTACAGAATATGATTCTTGTTACTCCCTCCAAAATCTGAGCCCAAGATTCACTTGAACTCATCGGAACAGGTTATGGCCCTTTTTAACAGGAAAAATATAATACCCTATGTTATATATACCACTTCCCATGCTGTGTGTGATTCTAGCCTTATTCAACTTTACTTGAAAAGTATTTCAAGCCTATCTGTAAAATGATAGCACCAGTGATGTGTAGTTATAGCAGAGTATCATTCAGATTCAATTGGTCTCATTTTGTATCACGAAAGGGTGGCATTCAGAAAACAGGTTACCAAGATGTTTTTCTCTTTGTTTTCAATACATTGGCACTACCAGTCAAAACACAGTAAAAAGGCACCAACACAGAGGCACAATGTCCTTACAAGGCTTTGTTTGCATTCTGACACTATAATAATAATGATGAATTTAAGAAGGCTACAATCCATTTGTAATAGCCACTGTCAGAGGACTGGAGAAATGAGGTAGGACTCAACCACTGTCCATATAAAACATTAGACTGAAACACAGGGCACTTTGTTCCCATAATGACAGTGCTTGTCAGATAACGCTGATGAAGCTTTAACATTATTGTGCCCTGAAGTACATTTCATCGTAGCTAGGGAGTTTAAGATGAACAAAGGTCTTGCCTTGTTTTTAAAGAAACATTCAGAATTGCTTGAAAGACCAAACTTTTAGCAAGTGATTGCTATACCAAAATCAGACTGTGGTGTCCAGTCAGACTAAGTCATTACAAACCTCCTAAAACAGCAGCTCCCGTGCTGGTTCAAGAATGTGCTCTTCAGGTTTGGGTAGGTTCATTTTTACCCGTTCCCTACCCTTCGCACCAACTGAATTCAGTGGTTAGAAAAGGTAACAGGTAAAGCTGCAGATGAGAGCTTCTGTTTTATCTATTTAGAGCAGAGCCAGTCACATCAGTAATGCAATATCAAAACATGGTAAAACATAGAATCATAGAATCATAGAATATCCTGAGTTGGAAGGGACCCTTAAGGATCATCAAGTCCAACTCTTGACACCACACAGGTCTACCCAAAAGTTCAGATCATGTGACTAAGTGCACAGTCCAATCTCTTCTTAAATTCAGACAGGCTCGGTGCAGTGACAACTTCCCTGGGGAGCCTGTTCCAGTGTGCAACCACCCTCTCTGTGAAGAACCCCCTCCTGATGTCAAGCCTAAATTTCCCCTGCCTCAGCTTAACCCCGTTCCCGCGGGTCCTGTCACTGGTGTTAATGGAGAAAAGGTCTCCTGCCTCTCGACACCCCCTTACGAGGAAGTTGTAGACTGTGATGAGGTCTCCTCTCAGCCTCCTCTTCTCCAGGCTGAACAGGCCCAGTGACCTCAGCCATTCTTCGTACGTCTTCCCCTCCAGGCCTATCACCACCTTCGTAGCCCTCCTCTGGACACTCTCCAACAGTTTCATGTCCTTTTTATACTGTGGAAGGACTGTGGAAGGAATGATTTAATTGTATACAGTCTCTCCAAGTTTTCTCCTGGAGTAGGGCTGTTTCAAATCTTGGGCTTCTCAGCAGTACACTGCTTTAAACTGTTCCAACAAATGCTACAACTTACTAGGAAAAATGAAGAGAAAAATAAGTAAATGAACCATTAAACACTAAACATGTTTATCTTCTGTGTTCTGTAACACATGGCATTTTGATGTCAAAACAATATATCTTGCCTTGTTTCACCACAATAGCACTGCAGACTACATCATCAATTATTGAGCTAGACATCACAGACCATAGTTTATTTTTATTCCTGTTCAAACTAACAGTAATTTGAAGACTGTTAAGTAGATACATGACAAGAAAGCAAGGTCTTGATTTTTGCACAGTGATAAGAATAAAGACAATAGCAATGGCCACACAGGTATCCAGAAGGTGTTCTTAAGGGCTACAAAGATGGTGAAGGGTCTAGAGGGGAAGACATATGAGGAGCAGCTGAGGTCGCTTGGCCTGTTCATCCTGGAAAAGAGGAGGCTGAGGGGAGACCTCGTCGCGGTCTACAGCTTCCTCACGAGGGGGAGTGGAGGGGAAGGCACTGATCTGTTCTCTTCAGTCACCAGTGATAGGACCACAGGAATGGTGTCAAGCTGCGGCAGGGGAGGTTTAGGCTAGACATCAGGAAGAGGTTCTTCACTGAGAGGGTTGTCGCACACTGGAACAGGCTCCTCAGGGAAGCAGTCACTGCAGCAAGCCTGTTGGAGTTTAAGAAGCATTTGGACTGTGCACTTAGTCACATGGTCTGAATTTTTGGGTAGAGCTGTGTGGTGCCAGGAGTTGTACTCGATGATCCTTAAGGATCCATTCCAACTCAGAATATTCTAGGATTCTATGATTCTTGCAATCATAAGTCAGAAGAAACTCATACGAAGGCCAGAAAAAGCTTGTCAGTACCAAGAATTTGTGCCATATACTTCAGGGAATTAAGGAATATATCATAAAGGACTAAATACAAAGCTGATTGACATAAATGAAAAAAAAAATCCTCCAAAAGACTCAGTATGTTTTGGGTCAGACTCTAAGGAAGAAAAGCTTTCTCTTCTTAGAATTTAAACTGCAATAGAACATGCCAAACCTGAATTCCTACCACGAGCTGGATCCTAAGGAAGCTTATTTTTTAATCATATTTTCAATACAAAAATAACTGCCTGAGAATAATTGCCCATCTGCCTTGTTGGTACAAATGCAAATAATGAGGGCTGACTCTTATGTCCAACTGTTATGGAAATTGTAAACTTTTCAGAGTTCTAAGCCTTATTTGCATTATTCAGAAGTTTCTCAGTATATTCATACATCCACATTTGAATGGGCCACAGCTATTTATTGAAATGATCAAATAAATATTTACTTTAAAATTCAGTCTTGCACTTGATTTATTGTATTCATTAAATGCTGTCTGCTTTACAGGCACAGCAACAAAATCAACACACATCAGTATTATTTTTCTTTGTGTGTGTGTGTGTTGACTCTGACCATTGCCAATTTATCTGAAGGTGAATAAGCTAATTCTTACTGATATATGACCTTATTTATGCTTTTGATGTTGTCTACCTGCCTAGATAGAAGTGGATTTTATATTAATTCATTATATTCTGCCTAAAGTATGAAATAAAATCTCACAAGACCGCTAAAACTGCTTTACATTAAATAGAAGAGTAAAAATTACTAAGTCTGGCTTAACTTTGACTGAACTGTATCCTACTGACCATACATGCATACTCTAAAATGCAATAAGGCCTCTACCAGTTGTAATTACTTCTTAGGTAAAAAAAAAAAAAAAAAAAAAAAAGCTGAAGAAACCTGCTGACATATACAGCTTACCTTACCGTTTTACAGCAACTTATACTCACTATTTTCAATCAATGTGTCTGTAAATTACTTTATCTGAATCTTATGGTTAAAGGAGAATTCATTATATCGCAGTAGATTTTAATACTGACAAGAAATCAGAAACTTTCTGTCCTCAAAACAGAAGTTTGGAAATCAAATTTACAGTGAACATTGAGAAATGTGTCTTCATGAGTAACTGAATTCATGCTGGTCTTGCACTGTTTTACATAAGTGACAGATGACTAACAAAATTAAAATAATTGTAGTGAATTATCTCCCTCATTGCTTTCCACTTGCACATCTACACCTGGATATGCATTTCAATTCCAGAAAACAAAAAATGCAGGCACAGTTCAGGATTCCCTTAGTCTTAGATTTTTTCCTTAGTCTAGAATATTTCATCACTATTTTTAAATGCAAAACTTTGCTGCAAAGAAAATGCACACCTAGACTGGAATCCCTTTATTTTCCATATGAATATTTGTTCACCAAAGCTAAGGTACAGACCTCTGCTTTTGGCAGATTTTAGTCCATTTGATGTCCACTAATTAATCCCAGACTGTTTTCCTATTCCTTTAGCTTGCATGACAAATTGACTTTATTTTTTGCTGAAAGCACCTGTGTTTTACTGTTGCTAACATATATGCTGCCTATGTTTTATACAGCCATATGTTCATTATGACAAGAGGAATTCCAAGGATTGGCTATACTACTTTCTGTGGCAACTGGTCAAATTTTGTAAGAAATGAACCTGGAGGAATTCAGAGACACAGAACTTAGGAGACCCAACAGGTTGGCTGCCCATATCAGAGTGCTAGGGGTTATGATAGCAAAAATGATGAGCAAAGAGCTTTGATACTGACAAGAGTGGGCTTAAAGCTTAGAAATGCTGCACCCAGTCAAGATACAATGCTAGCTAAACTGAATACCTAATGTGCAGAAAAGAAACCTAAATAGTAGTCTGTTATGGAAAAATAAAAAAAATTAAAAAAAAAATGCTAGCAGATTTATTTTGCACCCTTAAATCAATTCTTGTCTTTACAGGAAAGAAAAATCCTTTAAGTTTAAAATACAAATGCTCTGTGGAGGACTAAGTTTAAATAAGATACTTAGTTTCTATGCTTATGCTCTGATATCTTTGGAGTTTATTGTATATAGCAGCTATGCTCCTCTGGTTCTGAAGAAATTCAGTTAGAGCTTATTCGCATCTTTAATCATATCAATGCTCATTTCTATCTATTTATAAAGTAACTCTAAAAAAGTTTACAGAAAGAAAATGCTCTTTGATAGTGCAATAAAAAAAAAAAAAAATGAGGACACTGGAGATTTCCAAAGGATAAAAGCCTGTCCCTAACTGATTGTAAACTGATGACAAAGTGCATGCTAGAAGATGTGTTTGAACCGGATGTTTGTTGCTGTTCAACCATCAAAAAACAAACAACAAAAAAAACAACCTCCTGAATATTTTCCAGATTAGGATTGATGAAATAACATTAAAGCTGCACTAAATCTTTTACCTCACTGCTAAATGAGAGTTCCAGAGCTTGCAAAGAGAGCTGACATTGAACCCATTGAATCAAGATTTGACTGCAGGCATGGATGTACACATTAGGGAAGGGTAGAGTGTGATCTGCAAAAATCATGCTTGGAAGCTATTGGGAATTCACAACTTTCACAGGGCAAAGATTAGAAAGCAACTAATTTGTAATTCAAATTTTGGAACAAAACCTGTGTATTGGAAATACAATCTAAAGTGATCTTCCAAGGCTCACACTCAGGGAAGCATCAAAATCCTCTAAAGTGTTATGAATGGTATGCTACTTTTAAGTCATTAAAACTGGTTGACAATTGCATAGGGAAAGACTGCATCTCGATTTCATGCAAGTGAAGGTTTAGAGGGGTGAAATGGGACTGTTATTGCTTTCAATTTATGTTTAATGCAAAGAGAGTTTTGGGGGATGTGGAAGACAGTCTCTGAAGTAGAAAACAAAAGCAAACTGGGACATCATTTTTAGGAAGTCCCCTGATAGTCCCAATTCAAAAGTCAATTGCAATTAACAGAACATACAGTTTCAAATCTAGAAACAGTCATATGAAACTGAAGTTATAAGTACACACTAGTAACTAAAGTAAACAAGAAAAGAAGTCTAAAATGTATAGTTTTGGAGTCTACACTTTCTGCTTTAATGCTTTTTTTTTTTCCCCTTTAATGCTTTTAGGGGATGCTTTTATGCATAACACTTCAGTAACAGATATACCAAGCATAAAAAACTTTCATTTTAAAATCCTTGTTAACTTAATTTACCCTAAATTTATGTTAATGCACAGAAAAGTAAGGATACATTTCATTTTTTTTTCCTCAGGAAATCTGCCAGCAGTAAAATAAATAAATAAATAAATAAATAATGATCCCGATAACCTTATGGGTTGAAATCCATTTGGCAAGATGAGGAGAACCCTATGTGTGCCCATGTGAAGAACTCAGCACCTTGTTTCCTTTCTGCTGTTCTTCTCTGCAGCTCTTCTCATGTGATTGCTCCTGCACCTTAGTCTTAGTAATTTCAGTAAATGTTTCATGACAGATGCTCTGTCATATTGGACAGTCTATTTATCTGCTATTTTAATTTTTAATAGCATAAGACAAATTGTCTCTAGGTCCAGTAATAGTTGGTGTTAAGCTTGACAGAGAAACAAACATTTCAAAGGAGGACAAAAATATGAAAGGATTATTGCTTCCAATAAAAATCTGAAAAAAAGCTTATCTGGTGAAATCTTTTTCCTTAAGATTGGCCATGAATGAGTGACTTCCACAGTTTCTAAATTAAAACCTATTCCTCCAGCTTCTGGAAAGTCTATATGCCTACTTCCCAGCAATTCAGACCAAGGATGGCCATCAGAGTAACTGCAGTTTTGAGAGAACTGATGAAGTGTTTTACCTGACATGTATGAAAGGCAGAATCCAGCCACTGTAGCAGACTACAGCCAAATTTCAGGGACATTAGTCTACTAAGGGCACACAGGTATATGTTACAATTCAGAATTTAGTCAGTATAACCTACATGGATTTCACTTTGAATGGAAATGCATTTTCAAAGGTAATCTTAAAGTGTTGTCTTGGGTATAGATTTGAATGTCAAACATAGCCTAAGCATGTCATTCATTAGCAATCAAATATTCTATTGCTTCACTATCTTTCCTTTGTATTTAATTCTTTACCTAGTATAATGCATTACAGCATAAACTCTCAGATCTAACTGTCAGTGAGATTCTGCTGTCAGATTTCTATACATGATTAATTACCAGCTACTATTTATTCACAGAGTGATGTTCAAGGTAATTATACAAAGAAACACCTGTAAGTATGAGTGTTTTAAACTCGATATATATATTAAGAACATTTGCGATGCCAGACAGTATTTGCACGATGAGCTTATTTGCCATAAGGAAGACACACAGGCAGGGTGACATGACATACTGCATAGGTCTAGAATTTTGCATTCATTTGTTCAGCAAAGGGCCTTATTCTGCAAGTCCTGCAGCTGCTTAGCATTTTTTAACCTACATTTCCATTTTTCCATATGACAAAATATGTCAAGACCTCAAGAGGACCTTTGTAAAGGTTCTCTTCAGGGTGAATAAACAACAGCTCTACAACTAGAAGGTGGTAACTGGCCACCTTGACTCAGTGTCACACAACACTTCAAAATATAGCTTTCAAATTAACTTGGTTCATTCTCTATCTGGGATGTGTCCAGCAACCAGCAGGTCACATAAATATGTTCTAGATATGTCAATTGCTCAGTCAGGGTACAGGTGTGTCCACAATGACTTGCCATTCTGGGAAGAGAAAATTGCCAAACTTGATCAGAGCCCTAGTCATAGAAGAGCTGTAACTAATCTCCTAGGATGGCTGTAATAATTATGTTAGAACAGCTGGATCTGCAGAAAAGAAAGCAAGCCTTGCTTCAAGTACTCTACACTGGAGGTAACATGGAAAGTACCTACTGCACATCTTTGGTCAATGAAAAGAAGGAGAGTTGGAGGAATTTAAATAGTAGCATTAAGGCAGTAGGTGAAACAAATCCAAAACATTAACAATGTTCTAAATGTCTTCTTGTATCATGCTTAAGTATATCCCATTTAAATGTTTTAATTGGCTTAGTTGTCCTTTTTTTTTTCCCCATTAAACAGGATATTTCATTCTGATATTTATACACGGGAGCAGAAGGGGCATGACTAGTGAATCAAGAGAAGAGCAGAATCTTTTTGTGTGTTCATTTATTTTTTTTAATCTTAAAGGCCCCAAGTCTCATAGTTTACTTTCTGACTGTAAACTGATGTATAAAAAGCAGTATAATTGAAGTTAAGGGTTTGCATAATCCTTTTTCTAAAGATGTAAGATAAGAACATGCTGCTCGCTTGTAATACCTGGTGTGATCTGCAGTCTAGCTGTAGCCTGGCCACAGGATGAACACGAGACAGAGTTGTGTATCTATTTGTGCATGGCAGCTGTGAAAAAGAACATTATGAACCTCTTCTTAGCCACCAGTTTTATGTAGTGGAAGCTTTAAATGATACAGAAAAGATAATACTAAAAAGAGATTTTTGTCACAAAGAAATAGTCCAACATCGTACCTTGTCTACTTTCTCATAAGTATGCATATTATCTTGAAACTTTTCAAAGACTTGACATTTTTATGGTTTCATGTTCATTGACCAGATTAAGCCTAATCTCATTCCATTACATATTTAAAGTGGGATTTGTGGCTTTGGCTGCGTGACTCCCATTGAAGTTAATGGGAGTCAGTAAGCTAAATCCTCACATACTATTTTGATAGTTTTTTCCCTGTGTGTTTTAATCTTCTAAATAAATGAATCTCAGACTAATAAATAATAATAAACAAAATCCACTTTGCTGTTTGACTAATAAATTATGCTTCCAGTGACACCTGATGAGATTTTTAAAACCTTTGAAACAAGATCAGTAAAAAATAAAAATGCTAATTTTAAAACATCATTGGCTCTCAAAGATTAATAAAGCAATTCCCCTGACTTACAAGTTCATTGCAGCTAGTTTAAATATGTGAATGGTAGTGCTGGTCAGGAATCTTTTGCTATTTTTTTTTTCGTTTTGCTAAGAAAGAACAACTTCTTAAAAAATGTATTTTTCTTTTCTAAGAACATTTTAATTTTGACTAAAAATATCATTAAATATTCAGTATGTGATTTCTAAAGGAATAGGATAAAATTTGGAAACATCTATGCTCTTCACAGAACACAACAGAAGATGGCTTGGTGATTAGGTGATGGACAAAATTTCTGATCTACTATGTAAAAAATAAGTCGAGCATCCTAATGAAACTAAATGTCAGGAAAAAAAAATAGACATGGTGGTCTTTCAGAGTTGTTTTTGTTGAAAAACTTTGTAAAATTAAGAATAAACAGATTTTGAGAACAAACTATTGTCATCCCCTTATCCCACTGACAATATTCCAAAACAAACTAAAGGGTTTGGCAAATACCTCTGAGAGCAACAAAACCATGCTTATCTTGTGTGTCAACTTGACTTCATCCCTGATCAAAATTCAGAAATTCTGTCAAGCCTTCTGGATATCATGTCACTGGAAGTATTTCTCCTTCCTGACTTCACAAATAAACACTCAATGACTACAGGAGTATGCATCAAGGGGGGAAGGAAGGGAGAGAGGAAAGCACTATGTTATATATCCTAGAAAACCTTCTGATTGTCCAGTAACTGTTATGTCCTACTGTGACATGGCATTTAGTACCCTCAACAGAATAAGGTTTTACTTTGTGGCAGAAATAGTGAAGAAAAATATTCAGTATTACAGCTTCTCAAAATCAGACCTTTCAGTGGCACATGAGAAATCAAATAGTAGCATACTTACAAAGGAATGGCAAAAGTCCAATAGGAAATGGGCCAAACATTATTTGTGAGGCTTATAGTAAAACCTCACAACATCTTTCAAGAAACCCTAAATGAGTTCACCATGGAAATCAGTACAGTTTAATGAAGATGGTTAAGGGTTGGATTTGCTGATTCTGTCATGTCAGTCACTTTGATAACTAGGAACCAGCTGACATATTCTCCAGATCTGGAGTTGTACATCATCAGAAGTATACACTGAGAGACAATGGTACATACAATGGGCTATCTGAGGCAAATTGCACATGACTACTCTCTAGTGTTCTGGCATTTATTTTGGCACGAGTGAAGGAACAGCTCACTACAGTATGTAAAAATGGCTGTCTTGGTTAATATATTTGATTTTGTCCGCATTATGCTAGTTTATTATATTTTTATGTATGTTAGACGTTTTCCATTCTTCTCAATACAATGCCTAGGCCATTACGAATGATTTGTGTTGATTTGGTATTAATGTGTACTGTATGTGATCATTGTGCTGCTTCTGGAATTAAAGGTGTAAAGTGCTGCTTAATGTTTTTCAAACCTTTATCATTGCTGCTTCACTGTGCATAATCTTTACTGACCCCCACACTAATTTCATTTTAGAATCTGCCTGAAGGGAATAGCTAGAGGTGTGAAATAGCTGGAGGAGGATAATACGACATCTTATTATGAGGCAGCCATTTGAAACTTGTCAGCTTGGTCCTTGGTTTAAAAAATACAGCATCATGAGATAGCTGTATTTTGAACAGATGGACCTAGTTAGAGTATGAAACTGAGAGGCAACCCCAGGCAGACTTAATAAATATGATCCCTGTTCAGATTTACGCATATTATTATTGTTTACATTGCCATTTGTATTATAGTACTGTGGTAGATAGCAGTCCCAGACATAAACTAGATCTTCATCACAAGAACCAATCCCAAAGCATTCACAATCTATGAATGAAATTTAAAAAAAAAAAAAAAAAAATCACACCAGAAGGCTATAGACAGAAGAGTAAAGAGAAGCACGAATACAGTATTGATCACCCTGACCAAACAGTTGGTGGTTGATGTACCCACAGCCTGAGTGTGTATTTAGTTCCTTCTGGACAACTAATACACCGATGTTAATCAATTGCTGCACAAAACCACATTAAAGGGCAAATCTCTTTTGTGGCTGCATATTTCTGAATGAATATGTTCAATTTCAACTGTCAATACTTGAAGATCTGCAGACCATCTAAATAAAAGAAGTTTGCCATGGACACTTTGCATAGCTATGTGTCTTTGTCATGTGAAGAAGCTGAATCCCACAAGATACAGCTGAAATAAAGATCTGCAAAATTCTGTTCAAGACCAGTGACTGTCAGCTCATGTCAGCACCTTGACTGAAAATCACAGTTCCATCTCCCTCCTTCTGTCCTTCCCTCCCTCTCTTCCAAGTTCTTTTCTTCCTTCCCTCCCCTCTCTTCCCCTCATTCCCTCTTACATTATTAAAGATTTATAATGTTTATAATTTTTAATAGTATCCTCCGAGAAACTACATGAAGGGCAAGACTTGATTAGCAGGAGTCTTGGCCATGAACAGTTATGTCATTGCAATTTTTCTATGATGCTTTGTTAACCTGGTAGCCAGAAAGAGGTTTATGGTGTGAGATAGCAATTTATTGGACCACGAGAAGCAGCACAAATGGCAGATATTTTGTCTCTTTAGCATTGAAGCATTTTTATGCCATTTTCCCACAGTGCAGAGTCTACAGGGCTAGCCTCGCGTATGATGCACTTGAGGATAAAACATAAAAAATGACTCTTCACCCTGAATGGAACAGTTTACCAGCCTCCATATTCTCCAATCTTAACACCTAACACCACTTGAAAGAATTGTAGCACAGTAGCTCAGAAACATTATTTCTGCCTATTTTACATTAATTTCAACAGTTAAAACAGCAGCTATGAGATGTGCGTTTGGGATCCATCTCTTAAACTCCACTCAGAGCATCATTGTGAGCTATTCTTAACATTGGCTTTGAAAAACTAAAATAGAATTGTAAGCCTTGTCCTCCAAAGGTGAACCCAAACCTCATCCTTTACCCCACTTTTTGGAGCAGGGATACAATTTGCCAGTTACTGTGTAAATCACTGTTGCATACTGGTACAGAAGAACAATTTGTATTTCTTTTTTTCCCAGAAATAACATTTGACAAAACCTGATAGTTAAGGAATAAAATCCTTAACTAGAAAAGATCCCTGAAGTCTTGTAGGAGGAAATAGAAAAATACATAACACAAGCACAAATATGGAACAGTAAAAAGGCAATCCAGAGAGGAACGGATTTATTTGATTAATACCTCATGAAAACCAACACAGACAGTGAGCTGAATAATAAAGTATTGAGAAGGAAAGCACTTAAGCAAATTATTTCTATTAATGGCAACAGGGATGTGTTATGAGATACAAAGTCAGGAAAATCCTGGCATAGATAGGATTAAACATTTAGATGGCAACAGATTTATTCTTGCCATTTAAAACACAACAGATAAGTTACTTCTAAACCCAAGTTATCTGTGCAGCCTCCATTCTGTTCTGAATGATAGATTATACATAAATCATATTTTACTGCACCCATCACTGCAGCATATTACTTAAATTGGAAGAAGGATCCCTTACCACTGAGGAAGAAAAAGTAAAGAATCACTGAAAATTAACAAGGCTTCTACAGCTTGGGTGTGCAGCTGGTATAAAATGGATGCCTACTGACTTCACTAGAACTACACCAGGAGATGTGACCCCTTCCTGTCCAGAGCTTTAGAATAAGTTGCTTACAAAGAAATTGCCATTTTGCATGACCTAAACTTGAGCTAAGCCCCTCTAATGCCCCAAAGGCCTGAACAGTAGAAAAGCATATAGTGTTCCTTCATCTGCCTCAGTTTGCACCAACTTTCTTCAGACATCTCATCAATGCTCTCTGGAAAAACAAACAAACAAAAAACCACAAACAACCAAACCAAACCAAACAAAAAACAAACAAACAAAAACCTTTCCTATTACCTGAACTATAAAGTATTTATTTCAAACACTGGGACAAAAGGAATACTTGAAACCAATAATGCACATACTCAACCTGACGAGTGGAAAAGGCCTTTCATATTGAATTTAAAAGACATTTACAGAACTCCAATTGACCAGAAATATTACTTTTTCATAAATCCCACTTTTGTTTCATAAATACCCCTTTTTTACGTGTGCAGGATGTCACCATTCAGATGCACCAGCCACAGATTCATACAAGTAATTAACCATGATAATAAGGTAATACTGAAGTAGCCACACACTTCTGTTACCTGAAAACGTGTGAATGGGAGACTGCCTAGAATTTTACATATTGGATCAACAAGACTAAAATGTGTAAGCAAAACAGGTATTTTCTGATGGCTTGCAACTGTTCCAGTATAAACCTGGCTCATGTTTGCCATCACTCAATATGGAAGGGAAAAAAAAAAAAAAAAAAATCAAATAGATCTTTCCAGAACAAAATTCTACTGCTCTTGTAGGGTCACAGCCATGATTTATGCTGTTACGTGGACTGGAGAGTATGCAGTAGCTGCCCAAGAGCTATGTATCTACTATTCCGCACTCCTGCATGTCACAGAGGGCAAGTCTGAAGAGTCATACTTTCTGACTTCAGCAATAGGACAGCCTTGAAAATAAGTTAAAAACTAGTGTTCAGTTCTGTATCTGGCATGAACTTGTGCTAATGTAAGAAAGGGCCTTCTAATTTCCCAGTTTTTGCCTGAGCTGTACGGCTGGTAAGCTGCCCTAAGCCTTCATCCTCTGCTATGGCTGATGGGTTGACCTCAGACTTACCTCAGCTGTCACAGGGCATCTGCTGTCAGCAGGCCTACTCCGATCTTCTTCACTAGGTCCCATGTAGCCACAGGCATGGTCTGTCTTGTACCTTTGGCTCCTCTTCCTTAGGCTCCTGCCCTTGCTACTCTGTCATAGCCAGCTCAGTCATGGACCCTACCCCAGACAGAGACTCTAGGCCAACAGGTCGAACGTGTGTGTGTGAGGCTGGTCAAGGCAGCCAGTGCTTATAGGTAGGTGCACTCAGTCCTGATGGTTTTTAACAATGACCTTCTATCTGCTCACTCTCCTGGTTTCATCCTGTTACTATGCTTCTACTGTTTTAGTTCCAGAGTCGGGAATACATGTCACTTATTAAGATCTCTAAGGATATCCTATATGCAAACCACTCTAATAATTCAGTACATCCATCATCTGGCTAAATTTCAGCTCTTTCCTTCTCTTTGCCAGTAACACCTTCTTATATACAGTTTGCCGCAATTTATGCAGAGCTGTAGCAAATTCATTAATGCAATTAATGAGCATTAATAAAAGTAGTTCTGATTTCAGTTTGTCCCCCACGTTATTTCTATTAGTTTCAGCGAACCTTCAGTTAGTCAGACATCTTCTAGCACTATGGTTTTTTGTTGTTGTTGTTTTGTTTATTTTTTCTGTTGTTTGTTTTTTAACTTATACTAGTCATCATTTCTTTCCAAAACATTCAAAAGTTATTCTGGCACTAACAGAATTTCTTTGCTGGGAATATGGAATACTTATATGACTTGAACTTGGTTATTGTTATATTTTGATAGCTGAAGACAAACAGGGTCTAGCATCTCCAACTGGGATAGGAAAATATTGTAGTACCATAGATGTTCTTCCAAATTAGCAGATTTAGGGCTACCAATAAATACATCATTAATACTTAAGAATGAGGAAGGAAATTTCTTCTCAGTTACAGACACAGATCCTCAGGAATATACATTCATATCACAGATTCCCACAGAACTTCTGTATGTTTCTAAGCACATTGTTCAAATATATATATATAAATATATTCACCCCAAATAAAGCTGCTTTTCTGATATCTTGTGTTTTTTTGTTTTTGTTTTTGTTTTTCTTAATTACAAGTTAAGCCTTTAGCGATACCGATCTTCTTTCAGTAGGTATTATTGTAATAAGTATTAAGGAGCACATAAAAGGACAATAATGCCAAAAGGTCCAGTTGGGCATTTAATTTTGTCAGCAGGGATAGATTTTGCTAGTTATCATAGCAGCAGGCTACAGCTACAAACCCTCTGTGACAATTCTCATAGTTCTTTATTATTATTATTTTAAAGAAAAAATAATCAGATTTATGTTTTAAAAACTCTTTAACAAGTTTTTACTGACATATCTGTATTGGTCCAAGATCATACAAAGAGTTATGTAAAGAACAATGTCAATTTTTACCAGCTTTTGCAAATTTGAAATCCAGTCATGCAGAAGTAGCAGAAAGATGGAAGTAAGGCATTGAAATAATGTCTCTTTCTTTATGCTGTCCCTTTGTAACAGTTATCCTCTTATTACCTAGATATTTCTAAATCCTGACATTTCACATGCATAGACATTGATTTGCTCTCATGAATCATGAGACAGGTTGCCTTCAAGCAGCTATGTTTCTTCTTTCTCAGACTAGTAATAGGATAGACACTTTTTGAGTTACTGCTACCTTTACCAGCAATCTTGCTAATGATATCCCAAGCATCAAAAATCAATAACATTAAATTATTAGAACTGATACTGTAGTTAAGGATAATAAGGTGGAAAATATCTAACCAGGAAGACTTATCATGAAGGTGATATGACGCTTAGCATAGCCAAGGAAAGAAATATACTTAAAGTCCTGGTGAATTAGAAAGAGAAACATGCTGTGTTGCTTCTCTGTATCAAGGTGCAATAACTTATGATATACATTCTGCAAATACTTACATCTTCATCTATACATACAATGAGTGGCTTTTTTGTTTTTGTTTTTCCTCAAAGCTTTTAGACTTTTTTACTTCATGTTAAAGAAAAATAAAAGAATGAAGAACATGATCAAACCTAAGCTTACTGTTTATATTATTTACTAATCAAATCTCATTTTCAGGCATCTTAGGGGCAGGAAAGCTCACTTATCATCCAATTTGATCTTCTGTTTACAAGGAGCATGTGATTAAAGAATAATGTGTGTCTGACAAATGCATTTGCTGGAAAGGCACCCACCTTGAAAAGGCACCCACCCTGAAGAATTGATTTTCAGTATAAAATCTAAAGTAAAAATGTAAAGTATTAATTTACCCCTTTTATTTACCTTTAGATTGATGTTAGGGTGTAGTAAGTGGTAGGCCAAGTATTTTCTCAAGTAGCATTCGATTTTCCTCTCATTTCAATAAAGTTTCTTCCTTGTCAGCTACTTTAGGATCAGCCAATTAGCCAGTTCTTTAGTAAAAAAATTCATTCCCTATGTCAGATCTAAGTATAGTAACTGTAGGAAGTTATTTTTCTCAGCCAGTTTAATAATCAAATCAACAAATAAAATCCTATTTATTTATCTCTCAAGAATTATTTTCATACAGCCATCCTTATGTCAAAATATGCTAGCAGGGAATATCGTCATTCACTGACAATCAAAGGGAGGCTGCAGGAAGAGAAGCACTACAATCTGATCAGCCTCACGTTACTGAGCTAATGACAAATTAATGCATGTATCTGGAGGACAGCTAGCCATATAGTAAGAATATTTGCCAATCTATGAGCATGACTGCACAGTTTTAAAGTAAGCTACGGGTCTGGTGTTTTAGAGAAATATGTTGGGAAACCAGGGGAAGGAACTATGTCAACACATTCAGTAGTGACTATCTATATAAACAAATACACTTTAAAGCAGATCAATGAAAAGGTGACTGCTACTGCATCTAGTATTCACATCTAAAGTCAGAATATTAATACACTAAAGCTCGAGAGTTAAAAGGGCATAATGGTTGGGATTAATTAAACAATTAAACTCAGGACTCAACATGCATCCAGTGATGTATTAGAAGCTTTGTTGCAGATATTTAAAGAATAATGTTTGTGTGAGGATTCTCATGGAGATTTTATAGAACAGGTTTTACAGGGTGACACAATATGGTGAAGTAGACGACACAGTGAATTAGTGAACAAAATCACATTCATTTGAACTAAATCACATCTTCAGTGTAGAGCTGTATATTTCTGTTATTTTTGACAAAGAAGCATATCTATCTCACTATTTCATGATATTAATGATAGCTCTTAAAACAATTTCAAAGAAGATAGATGAGTACTCTGAAAACATATCAATTAAAGCTTCTGAAAAAATTAAAACCAAGGACAACTTATTCTCCTCTGAGTCACTAAACTTCTTCAGCAGAGTTAGACGTGAATAAAATCAATGCACTGCAGAGGAAAGTCTGGTGGTACCTATGTAGTTTGCTGGTGTAAAGCATCACAAACTTTCGTGTGTAATCTATAAATTCAGCCTGTTAAACTACCACCTGCCACAGCCCATCATAATTTGGTTCTACATTCACATGTTTTCTAGGGTAAATCTTTAAATTTAAACTTCTGTGGATGACCTCACAACTGCTTGAGTATTAAATGCAACAAAAATAGACAGGGACAGCAGAGGAAATCAAATCAGTTTTGTTAAGAATCACATGTATTAAAAATTTAACATCATTTAGAAAAAGAGTAAACTATGTAAAGTAAACTATGTAACTTTTGAAAAAAAAAAAAAATCTGTCTCTCTATCCAACCTTTATGGAATATCTTGGAAGGGATGTAGAGAAAGGACCTGGAAGACACTGGGAAGTTAGAAAGGTAAGAAAGAACAAGCCTGGAAGTCTGCACTTGTAAGCAACTCACCAGGCATACTGCCAAGAAGGTGATTAGAAATCTCAGAAGGCAGAGTCCTCAGCTCCATTTGGACAACGTGGTGATTCTCATCAGATTTTCCATCATCATATGTACTGTTTGGATTTTAATAGACTGGTAAATTTTAAGCCTTTATTTTTTTTTTATTTTATTTTTATTTTTTTTTTTCTTCCTTACATTTATTTATTATTTGGTGGTATCTCTATAAACTGTAACTTAGATGTACTTTTTCAGTGTACTTTTTAAACAACTGGACATCACGCTAATCTAAAAGCAAATAAGGTGGTTATGGTTTTGCATGGAGTTTAGGGCGTAAAGATCACGTAATTAAAAAAATAACAGATCAGCCTTTCAACGTTAAAATGCTGTCTTTTACCATTAACTCCCTTATTAGACATTAAATAAGCAAAGTAAAAAAATATGTTTAAAAACTTTTCCTTTTGAAAGATCCATTTGTAATTCATCTATATTGTAGAATAACTGTTTAAACAACTCTGAAAGCTACTAATGGTTCTCACTTCTAGAGGATGACTGTCACATTAATACTCTATCAACTGCTTTTGGCAGTTTGTTATAGCAGTGTTGACTCAGAGAACATTCTTTAATCACATCATGGACATTGTATTCTTGAGCTATTTTATTTGTTGGTTTCCACTGAATCTTAAATAAAGAACTACCTATATTATACATATATGTAATGAGATAAAAAAAAATGCAGACTGCAGTCATTTGTTGTTAGCATGAATCCAGTTTAAATTAAGTGGCTACACTAACAGTGTTATAATGAAACTGTTCAGAATGTAATTCTATCCTAGTGTACTGAAAAAGTGTTTGTCTCTCCCCGTTTCCTTGTGGCTCAAATTCCTGTATCTAAATATTTAATGGGGAAATGTATAGAGGTGGTCTGTAAAATCTAACAACCTTTAAAATCTTTTCAGCACATACAAAGAAAGTTTTGGTGCAGATAGAAAATAGTACTCCTTATTAGCTGACACGAGTATGTAGTTTAATTTTTGTATTACACAAATATGCATATACAAGGATGTAAAGTTTTAGTACTGATATAGGGCTAATTACAGTGTGGTGTGGGCCCAGCCCAACTCTGTTGAAATGAAGTACAACACTGATTTTGTTCTTTCTTCTCAGAGTAAGATAAACAAAGCATGAACTGAGAAAGGACCAGAGAGTGGGTTTGAGGGAAGGAAGTAAACAGTTTAGCAGATTTTCAGTGTCAGCAACATCTGTTCACCTCTAGTTCACCTCTACTTTGCCATGACAGAAATGTTAAACTTTTTTTTAATATAAAATAATTAATACTGCTCATATAGGTATAATATTTCATTAGTCTACCCATATTAGTATTGAATTAACTTTATGAGGCAGATAGAGAGTCTGAATTAAAATTCAGATTCTCCTGCAATAGCAGAAAACAGACTCCTCTAAAAATGGGCCACAATCTGACTGTCAGTGGAATGCATGTGACAGACTCTCTTACACAGGCACACTTGTGAGGACACTTTTCCGCCTATTACCAACTAAGGGAATTTGCACTGCATTGCAAGGACTATTTGATTTTACTTCCATTTGGAAGAAACGATGTGGCAGCTACAGAAGAATATACTTCTATTAGATGATTACGAGTCATCTACTTCTACAGTATTAAAAAATTATATATGGTGCTACCAATTATACTTAAATTGGAAGAAGAAAGCATGAAGAAACAGGATTGAAGAAAAATCTCAAGGTGTAAAGGTAGTGGGGTAAAAAGAAAAATGTCTGTGATGTAAAGCAGATATAAACACTACTGCTCCAGGTCAGCATTAGAAATAATCAGAGCATTTTACTACCCTTGTGTCTGAAACAAAGAAAAGGAGATGGGAGAAAAAAAATAAAAAATGTTCATAGATCACGAGAAATGTATAGCAACATGTTTTACCTTAAGCTTACTGATTGAGGATAAGTTTGAAATTAAAGGACATCAAAACATGAAAACAGACTATAGTTATACTGCCTATGAGTAGAAGACCTAATAATTATTGTTCAGTTACTATAAGGAGAAGGTAAATCATAGGTTTATGATGCCAGAGGGCCAAATGGCTTCTTGCCACAGGAAACAACTGGTCTACTAGGTGCTGTGAAATGGCAACAGGAAATAATTACAAGGCTAGGGTTGGATTATAGGGTAGGGTTCCTGCCACCAAAAGAGGTCACGCTCCTCTTCCAGTCCCTTTGCAACCTTCTTCCTTCTACTGCTCCCAGACATGAAGTTCTGCAGCCACTCTCTCCCACTCCCTCCTGGGACACTATCTTCAGGAACATTTGGCTGGGCACAAAGAGACTCTGAAAGCAGAATGTACACAACATGAAAGCATAAAGCAATGATTTATTGGTAAACCCACAACAGATAGCTAAGACATAAAAGGAAAAAACAAACAAACAAAGAAACAAAAAACATTAATTATCCTCTCCCCTCGACAAAACACCGGAATGGTGTTTTGTGAGGCAGACATCATTCAAGAGGGAAACAATGGACGTGTAATGCTCACTGGGAAAAATCTGTAATATTGCTAATTGCTATCTCCCATCATATCCACACTGCCAACCACATACACTTTTTTTTGTTTGTTTTTGTTTTGTTTTGATTTCCAGTAGATTTTATACCTCTCTACATGGCTGGTTTTTCTTCCTGAATACCTGAGCTGTTCAACAACTGTAACTTTTGCAGGTGAAGCCTCAGGGTAGTGAGGAAAGATTACAGAGAAAGTTACAGACTGTAGTCTCTGGTATTTGTTGGACATCTTAGAGGTTTGATTTACCTCACTGATAAGGTAAAAGAGATGCCTGGCTTTTTTCCTCTTTTTTTTTTTTTTTTTTTTTCCCTGGGTTTATAAGATGTCTCAGAAGTGCTGTCAGAAGCGTTTTCCTAGTGCAAGGTTATTGGGGAGAAAGGGGAATAGGCAGTGGGAATTCCATGTTGTGGTAGCAGTACACCATAAAGTCAGCTCACATGTCACAAAGCCAGATTTGCAATAAAGAATGTTCAAACTGATGGAGTCCTAACTCCCTTTATGCTTAGGGAACTGTGTGAAGGAAATTCAAAGACATTCAATTATCATGATAATTTGTGGGAGATTAGTAAAATTCCAGAAGACCAAAAAAGGCAAAAAATACTACCTACTTTTAGGAAAGGGAATAAGGATAAATGGGAATAAAAGACCAATCTGTTTAACTTTAGTTTCTGCAAAAATACTGGGATATATCAGACAAATGAATCATAAGAACCTTGAAGGAAACAAGGCTAATAAGCGCTAACATGCTTTCGTCAAGAATAAACAGTATTAAAACAATTTCATTTCTTTATTTGAAAGAGTTCATTGAGAACTATTAGGACTCTCATGTATCTTCTGATTAGTAAGGTTTTCCTCACTCAACATTCATACAATCTAAATACAAACCAGACAAAATCTACTGCAAGAGTGAAAATGTGATTAGAAATGCTCCTTTAGTGTCCAAATTAAAGATCATTTTATGCAGTTATCTGCACCCGGTATTTGTCAGTATTTTTATTAATGGCCTAACTGAGAGTATATTTATGAAAGGCCTGCATAAACCAGCCAGTAAAGACCACAAATATGTTAAATTTAGTAAATGGGGGAATGATTTTTAAAAACTGGAAAAATATCCTGCAAAACATTGAAATAAATAAGCATTAGGTTCTACACTTTAGCAGAAAAAATAAGCTGTACAAATTCAAAATGACTAATAACTGGTTAGGTAGCAGTTTTCCAAGAGAGATCTAGAGGTTTTAAAGGATCATAAACTGAACACTTGTCAAGAGTGTTAGCCATTATGAAAAAGTATACAAGGAGGTATAAACACAGCCTTCAAAATATGTAGCACAATCCTTTCCTCTCAACATTGGTAAGACCAAACTGTGTGAAAGATGTGGGCTAACTGGACACCAGAGGAGAGCAATGAAAAGGAGAAAATGTGATTTGGCAGAGATGTTTTGTCTAGTAAAGAAATGACAGTGCTGATACTGAACAGCTTTCAAGTAGAAAAAAAGCTTTTGCAAAACTCTCCATGTCCATGGCAATAGAACAAATAGTAATGAGCTGAAGCTGCATTAAAAAAAGATTCTGGTGAGACATGATGATAAATTGTCAATCACTGGGACAATGAAGACTACTAGAATAAAATGCCTAGGGAGTCAGTGCAATCTCTAGCATTAGCAATTTTTTAAAGAACACACTTAAATAGATAATTATCAGGAATAACACATGTTGGGCAAGGAAAGGCATTAGATGTCCTACCGATGCCCTTTCATCCCTGTCATTTGTGATTCTACTATCAAATTTCAAAAGAACCATATTCCAAAGTAAGTATGGTTGTAAACAAAATTAGACTACTGGTTGGTCTTAACCGTTCACTCCAAGACTGTAATGCACTTTGATTTCTGATTAAGTAACCTTGACATTTCTCTGATCTAGTAGGTTGAAGTGGGGATTAACATCTGTGTGTAGTATATTTCATCTGTCAGTCAGTAAAAGGTACCATCAATTACTTCATCATAATGCAAATGGGAATGAAAGCACTGAGACTTTTCTTTAACTAAAAGCTGTTTGTTCAAGACATATCACTGCACCATGAAGACTGTGCCATGTGTTTATTCGGTGGAATGAGTGTTCAGAAAAGTGTGTCAGGAGTAAAGAAAAAGAGAACAACCAGAGAAATCACTAAAAGTTTTTTTTTTTTTTTTTTTTTTTTTTTTTGCTAAAATAAATCATTAATGAGATCTGTTAAGTGTTTCATGATTTCAGCCATGAAAGTTATTGTTAAAAAAAAAAAAAAAGTATTCCACACTGAGAAATATCCATGTGTCATTGACCAAGAGGTTGATAACTGCAACAAAAGCAGATGTTTCATTTATTTATTTATTTATTTATTGCTTTGGGTAGAAGAATTCTTTGAGGCTGAACCTGATGCTGTAAACTGTTACTCGTTAAATTTCAACTAAAGTAGTCATATCAGCTTTATAGTGCATTAAGTCCCTATCTTTCCAGCATAAAAGGGCCACAGCAACTAGGCAGGGTGGCCATTTGCCACCTCCAATGGAAGGAAGAAGTTGGATGGATAGTGAAGAGTCTGTGAAAAGTCTGTGGATAGTCATAACAAACAGTCAGGCTGTAAATGTTGATAAGGAGACATTTAAGACTCTATAAGAGTTTTGTTATGAACCAGCTTTGGTACACTGGGAAAAACATGTATTTATTCACAAATACTGGGTATATAATATAATATAATCATTTTCCTACTGGGCAATGGGGTTGTCAGTTCTCTGAACTTAGCTATACAAATTACAGATTACTTATTATATCCTTTTAAAGCAGCAGACTGGGGGGCCAGGCCCCTTGCTTCATTAAGTTTATACTTAGCAAATGAGAAAGGGAGAGGCAGTCAGAGAAAACTGTGAGAGTTTCCTGATCCACTGTCCAAGCCTTTAAACTGGCCCAGGACAAAGAAGGTGCCCTTCAGGTAACCACCCCATAGCTCAGCACTGCTGGCAGACCGCCTGCTGCCTGCAGCCACCCTCGTTGATCTGGCCCATTCTCACAACAGAAGCTCAGGAAAGTGGTGTATGATCTAATTGTGCTAGCTAGATCAATGTCGTAGTTAGACCACCTTCTGGGAACTGGTCTATGTCTTCTTCCAACTTGCTATTGTCAGAGAAGAAGAAATTCAGTCTTCAAAACAGATCACCGATTAAGTGAAAATGCTAGGAGGAAATCTGCTGAAGAATCAAACAAGTGCAGTACCCTGGACAGCTCCCACTTTTCAAACTTTTTTTTTTTTTTTTTTTTTTGTCTGAAGGACTCTGGGAGATTCCCACAGTTTTGCAGTGTAAAACAGACTTCTTTTTTTATTTAAACTCAACAGAGTCGTGTTAACTATATTCTACTTCTACAAATTCAAGGTGTTAAAACTGCCTATGTACAAAGAAATACATAAGAATACTGCAAGTAGGCACACAAAGAAAATGACTAACTGGTAAAAAAGGAAATGTAATGATTTTTGACACAAGCTTCCAATTGATATTACTTAAAATGTCCTAAACTCTTATTTTTCTTTCTTTAATTAATCAAATATTATCTCATTCTTAATAGATATTTCAGATAGTAAAACACAGTATTTTAGTGTTTCACTAGTTATCACCGCAGTTTAATTTACTATTTAGCATCATTAGAGATGGCACAATCTCTCCTTGTAAACAAGTGTGCTTCTAAATTTAAACTTTAACTATGCTTGTGAAATGATCACTTTGTGACCGTCTGCAAACTACTGAAGCTGAAAATTTGAAGTTTCCTGTTTGACCTATTTGACAAGTCACTTAATCTAACTTTGTTTCTTTCATGAGTTTCTGTTCTGAAAAGCTTAAATTTTTAGACAGAGGAGGATGAGGAAAAAACACAATGCCTTTGATTTTTCAGTAAGTATGTGGTTCAGGGAAGAATTATTTTGGAAGAAGCAGACCTAGGTTTCTTCATGATGTCAGAAATGTCTTCCAGGATTTGGGTGTGTATATTGTTCCAAGACATGAAATATTTTGGCTAATATCTACAAGTATCAGACTGATAATGTGTCACTCTGCTACGCTCCTAAAGCGCCAAAGCTGCAGCAGAACCTAGAAGTTCAATACAAAATGAGAAAGTGAGATCTTTTCTCCTCTACCTTGCTCAATTGCTTGAATTTTAAGGCTTGGGAAATTTCTCCAAAAACAGTAGTAAAATAAGCTGTCTTGCACAAAGACACAATGTTTTTTACATTATTATACAGCAATCAATTCCTGACTTTTATTTTGAGAGATACCAGTGCATATCCCCCCACCCATAAATACATATAAATGAAGGAGAAGATGATGAAGAAGATGACAATGAAGAAGTAAAAGAACACAAAGAAGATTAAGACAAAGAAGACAATGAAGAAGAAGTAGACAACGAAGATGATGAAGATGAGAAAAAAAGAGAAGAGAAGAGAAGAGAAGAGAAGAGAAGAGAAGAGAAGAGAAGAGAGAAAGAAAGACGCCAAAGGATTTTTCTGAAGTCTTTCAATTCAGGCCTTTTGTTTGTTTGTTTGTTTGTTTGTTTTATCATGCAAATGTCAATACAGTGTGTAAATAGAGCAGGAGAAATAGTATCCATTATTGTTATCATTTCAAATGATAAGGCACTGCAGGTCACAAAGTGCTGAGTAAATACTGAATCACAGAGAATATTTTGAAATTGTATGATTAGACCAACATGGCTTTCTACCTTTTAACCCATTAGATTATCTTTGGAATGAAACTTGCAAAATAAACATTGAACATTCATATTAGAAGTAAACACAGACTTTTTACATTCCATTATTCCCTAACATGCAGTTCTTCCAATTGACATTTTATGAAGGACAAAATGTGGATTTACATTCTTTCTGCACCAGGGTTTTCAGAGAGAGGCAAAACACTCAGGCTAAAATTATTCAGAAACAATATAGTTGCACACATTTCAGAAAAAGGAAGAATCGGAGATGATTATTACCTTATATTTGCCTTGGTTGTGGAGGCTAACCATGGCCTTCAGAGATTTAAAAAAAATATGTCAATCAAAAACTTATAGGATAAATTCAGCCTGCAAATGAGGATACATTTTCTGACAGCAACAACAGAGAGTTTCTTTAATAAGGTGTTCAGTTTGAGATTACATGAGAACATAAGAAATATTTTATAGTTCTTTGATGCAATTAAAGAGAAGGTAGATTAACCAAAACCAAAGATCCTTATTACCTCAGTGATATAGTATATGACTGACCTGAATTTATGCTGATCTTGGATATTGTGTTGTGCATATGTGTATCTTCCTTGTTCACCACAAAAATAGAAATCCCAATTACTTAGCTTTTGATCCTAATTGTTTACTGCCTTGTAACAAACACACGCCTCACTGCACTACACATTGTTGAGCAAATGCAAAAGAGAACTCTACAACACAAACAGAAGAAAACTTAATAAGGTTTATAACACCAGAATAAACAGTGAGTTTTGTTGGCTTTAAAACATATCAAATATGACATATTTCTGAGAGAGATTCACAATAAAAGATCAAAGACAGGAAGAAGAAATACATATGAAATATAAGAAAATTAAATAAAAGAGTACCACTGATAAAGGAAAAGATAAGCTGCTAACATAGACAAATACTAAGGAAAAAAAAAAAAAGGTAAAATATAAGGTATAAACTATTACACTGTTAAAATATAAGCTATAAACTATTACACTGTTAAAATATAAGCTATAAACTATTACACTGTTAATATATATATATATATATATATCTTTTTTTTAGAAAAGAGACCAGTGAGACCAGAACCGTAGAAATTATACGTGTAAATACATATAGAGACAACAGAGCAACAGAACTCAGCTGACACATCTGTTTCCAAAAAGACAGACTGCTGGGGGTTTGAGACTTGTTGGCTTATGGCATTGGTCATATGCTTATGGCATAATGTTTATGGCATTGAAGCAGAACAGACTTGCAGCTCACCCAATGTGTGAGACAATATTAAATAGGATGAATCACTGCTAAATGAGATTTACTAGCCAAAAGAGACCTGTTGGTAACTGTCAGAAAGAAATATTTTAAGTACTGCAGGCTTCCAGTCTTTTAATTCCTGTGCTGAAATGTGACATCTTTGGAACACCCAACTTGTACTTCCTAGCATCTGATGTAGCCCGAAGATGTACTTCTCTTTCCACCTCTCAAATTTGTTCTTTAATATTTACTATACTTCAGCTGACATGTTAATGACTCAAGTGGCCAAACTGACTTCTCATTAATCATAACATAGTAATATCAGAAGGTGAAACTTTGTTCAGTATAAACACTGCTATTACTGCTAAAGTACAGTTTTCAACATAGCATAAAAGCATACAGATGTGTGTATTCTGATTGTCTCACTTTAATGCTTATGTAAAGAAGTTATACAGATTCTTAAATGCACTGATTTGTGTAATTATGCTAGCATTAGATTAACTGAAAATAGTACCATCAAAAATGAAGATAGCATAGTTATATAACTTTTCCCCTCTCTTTCTTTAGAATAATATACAAATTTCTAGATAAATGCTTTTGAGAAGTAACATTATCAACTCAAATTTAACCTAAATTTGAAATAATACTTTAAATCCTACTACAGTAAAGGAATGTCAGTAATAAGTAATACCCTTGATGTCAGTTCTTAAAGAAAAAGCTAATCATAAAAATTTGCTCCAGTAAAAACTAGGTTAGAGTTAAGGATCAACCTTCCCTCTCACCACGACTAAACTGCTCTTGTGACTTAAGGCTCTTAAATTAGAGGATGTAGGAGAGCTGTGTCATTACTCATAGTTTCTATATTCTGCATGATTTACAAATTTCAATTTTTGTCTCAATTTTATCCCTGTTTTATTTTTCCTTTGCATTATGTCATTGTAAAACTATTCCCCTATAACAGTATTTCTACTTGTGTAGCAGGATCTTCCTGCTTTTTTTCTCCTGCAGGCAGATATGCAAAATACCTAGATGAAATGAACCAAAACTAGGAGCTAGGAGAGACTATATATTGTAACAGAAAATTCACTCTGTACTAGGAAAAAAAAAAAAAAAAAAGTTGTTTTTTTGTTTGTTTTGTAGGTCTGAGAAATTTGAAAATTTGTTTGTTTGCTTGCTTGGGGGGAATGCAAAGGTTCCTTCAATTTTTTGGACTGCAAGATAATGGACTCCAAAACAATTTATGAATTCTTTAAAGTTGAAGCCATCTCCTGCTGAACAGAGATTTCAAATCCAGCAAATATGTTTTAATGTACCAATGAATTCAATATCACAAACTAGGAAAAACAAACAAACAAACAAACAAAATAAAAACAACACCAAAAACAAATCAAGCTAAACCAAACCAACACCATAATGCTCTGCATATTTTAACACAAAATGTAAAAATACACATCAGAACAACTAACCAAACCTAGTTACACATTGCATTTTCTGTTACCTAGTCTCTACATCAAGATCAGTGTCATTTAAAAACAGGCATGTGTGGCTTTAAATTCAAGCTGTGGTCTTGCAGTACAAATTAATTGAATCAGGTACTTAGTGCAGCTAATGCAGGAAGTCAGACTTAATAATCAGCATGCTCCCGCCTGCCCTTAAAATCTATGAAATGCCAAATAAATACTTTAACAAGAGATCTACTACACAGGATGTCCCCAGGAGAAAAATCTGGCCTTTGATTTTATGTATCTATCAATACCTTAAAGAGATAAGTCTTTAATATATGGTTGTGGTCAAACTAAAGCAAATCTCAGGCGTATAGAATGCAAAGGTCAAATGGCACTTAATAAAAATTCCAACACAGGAAAAGTACAAAAATTAAGGTTGCTTTATAACTGGCTTTCTCCTGTCTGAAAGAACAGTTGGATTCTAAACAGTAAATCTGCGTATTAAATGGCTTTGCCTTATGAGCTCTGACAGACCACAAATTTTTGAAAACTGGGCTGAACACCCCAATAAAGTAAACTTATAAAGACGTGTTCTGCAATGACAGGGAATTTTATTTCCAACATACTAACTCAACATAGTTGGCCACAAAATTCAGGAATAAGTTTTTAAGGTCAAGATCAATTAAACATACTGTAGCATTTAATTTATGAATATAGGATAGTCTTGTCATACCTCTTTAAAGTGTAAAGATATAGGAATAGCATTAACTACAGATTCTTTGCCTCACAAATAGGTGACTTCCCAAACTAATTTCTCTTGGCAAGACAGCATTCTTTGAATTGTCTTTCTGATGTTAAACCACAGAGGACTTCTACACCTTCTATCTCAAGATAATAAAAGAGTATTGTTTTCATTTATATGTAGAAGGTGTTAATAGCCAAATGAAAAAATACATTTTTTTTTCTAAACATATTTTTAGAAAGAATGAAGGGAGGCAGTAAGAGGGGTCAAGATCCCAAACACTCACAAATCCATCCATGCTTCATTCCTAGTATAATCCTATCAGTTGAGGATTAATCTAAAGGAAAACTTCCACACCCTTTCATCCCTTCCCTCCACCTTGGGCAGGAAACTGAAAGAAAAAAGGCAAAATATTTTCACTTCCCTCATGGGCCAAATGGGAGAACTGACTATGCCTGAGAAGAGTGGACACTTGAAGCATAAACAGGCAAGATTTCACCATTATAAAGCAAAGGCTACAGTGTGTACGCTGTGTAGCAAGACATAAAACTTTGCATGTGCGTCTCACATGTGCCAGACAGAATAAGCTGCTTAAGAGTCTCATATCAGCTCAGAGACTGTGTCCAGACCTCCATCATACACACTCTCCCAAGTGCTGAGATGATGCAGCTGTTGGCAAACCTGAAACCAGAGTGGCTAAGGTATGAGTAGCAGCATGATGCAGGGCTAGTGAAAACGGCGAGTATAGCAAAGGTTGAACCATGGAGAGGAGGTCAGAGATGTCAAAGATTTATTTATTTATTTTTATTTATTTATTTATTTTAGAATAGTGACTAGTAGAGCCCTGCAAGGTGTGTCCAGAAGAAGTGGAAGCAGGTAATGGTAGCAGTTAGTGAAGAGAGGCTAATGGAAACAAGCCATAGTAACAGATCGGGTCACTTTAAACTAGACCTTTGTATTCAGCAAGTCTTAAAAATCTTTGAACTGTAAATAAGTTATTGAAGCAATCTAACAACAACAAAAAAAATAGCTGGTCTCACCAAAGGAAAATCTGTGAAATTGTTTTGATTAATCTTTAGAAATATTAATTGCTACTGCTTAGTTGCCTTGCATGATTTTCTTTTCTCTCAATAAAAATGTGGGTTTTAGTCATTTGATTCATGATTCCAAGAAAATTAACTCACAGAGTGATAGAAAAGTTTAACATAATTTTCCCCGTGGTAATCAGTATTTTGGGTTAATCTTCTTAAACAAGCCCTGGTAGAAAGCTCAGAGCAGTAACAGGTATAAGACGGAGAAAAGATGCCTGTATGACAATATGTATGACAATGCTCCTTTCTGAATCCAGTAAACCTCAAATGAGTAGGCAGGCAGTATGCAGAACCTGCTTACCTGCATATCAGCAATGGGAAAGAAAATGGAGCTTACAGAAATTGGTCACTTTCTTTTCAGTCAACTCATACAAGCTTCAAGACAATCAATATGCAGCATTACAGCATATGCCAAGTGATGACATTTATGGAAAAACAAAACAAAACAAAACCACAAAACCCACTATAATTTTTTTCCTTACTGAAGTTTGGTTTTTGAATAGCTGGAATAAAGGACCTCTTTTTCATCATGGTGATAGGACCATTTCTCTTTCAGGAAGGTTTCAGAAGAGGGCAATTCATAAACTGCTCATTATATGACAAATTAGAAATTAACTACCCTTCTCATGGCTTTAGCCAATAAAGGAGCAGAAGAAAGTATGTGATAGCTTTTCTATGCTGCCAGCTCATGACAACATGACAACCATGATAACTTCTTGAAAATGCCAGTCCCAGTTTTCTCTCTACCACTGATAACATTAAATGTTGGCTGATGTCACACTTGGTGGACTGCTGCCTGCTTGGAGAAAAGTAACACCATATAATCTGTGCTGATACCCTGCACATATACACACACATCTTGTTAGAAATATAATCACAGTGTATTTCATGTTTAAAATAGTGTAAAGTAAATGTGATTATTAGAGTATGATTGCAGGTGATAACATTTTCTAAATGTTTTGTTAGACTGTATAGATAGATATATTACTCAAATGTTTCTGGAAAACCTTGAAGAGGAACAGAGAAGAAAAAAAAATCACTATTTGAGGACAAATTCAAATAGGAAAAGATGAGAGACAAAACCAATTAGAGCTAATATGGATTTAGAAAACCCATTTTGTGATTAGGAGAATGACCTGTAAGTTAGAAAAAAAAACAAACAAACAAAAAAAAAAAAACTGTAACCATGTGATCAGATGAAAGTTAATGTTTCTGAACTGAATTTTAATAGGAAATTGTATTTACTAAGTGCAAAGAAAAGTCCTTATTTTAAAAAATGAACATTTTACAGTTTTTCTCTAATGCTGCCTTCATCTTTTCACATTCCTTCATCTTTACTGAAATACATAAGGTGCCTGCATCTACAGGGTAACCATTAGGAGCACACTGACCCTGTGCAGTTAAGACTTCCTATTTTGTTGTTTGAGTACTTCTAATAAGTTTAGGAAAAAAAAAAAAAAAAAAAAAAAAAAAAAAAAAAAAAGCTCAATAGATTGAACATACCAACAGATATTTCATGACTATATGAGCAAAACAACAGTCAAAACCAGTGACCCACATTTCTATCATTACTCCTAAAATGGGCAGAGGTTCCTACAATTTGTTATAATTTATGAAACAGAATGAAGCAGTTTGTTTTCAAATGTGACCTTAACCATGGAGAGATGTTTTTGACCTGAATTTGATATGGAATCAGGGATGACAAATAACCAATGAACAGAAAGATGTTATTTTTCAGCATGAGTTGACCAATGTTTTGCATTACCAATCTTCTTTTCATCGCATCAAGACTGAATCATGTAAAATGTACCAGTCCCCTCAATGAAAGTAGTAGCATGTTGTCTACTTTAATCTAAGGAGCCTCAAAAAAAGAAATGTATTTCATTGTGCTCAGTAGTGTCTTTCAAGCTGGACAAAGGCTAGCAGACTTAGTTTGAAGAGTAAATACTTCATTTGTGTGCACTGATAGGATCATTACTAACAATATGCCTGTAGCTCCACAGACTACAGTAGTAGGTGCTTGCTCACTGTCTTAAAAAATACTATAGTAAACATAAGGGTATTATTCCCTTTAATTAATTAGAGGAAGGTTTCATTTATTATACAATAACATACTGGCAAGCTTTCATGTAACATTTAATGCCCTGCAAAATACATGTTAAGCTACATATGTGAACTGAATAGTACTGTAACTGCTTAACTTCAAATATATTTTATGCCTTGGAAAAGAAGTGGTAAAGTATGCATGTTCTTTGATTATTTACAAAGATTATTTCATGTGCTTTGTGATGGAGCAACAAAGATTTTTTACTCACTTTATATCACAGATTCACAGAATTGTAGGGGTTGGAAGGGAGCTCAAAAGATCATCGGGTCCAACCGCCCTGCCAAAGCAGGTTCCTTATAGCAGGCTGCCCAGGTAGGCGTCCAGACGGGCCTTGAATATCTCCAGAGAAGGAGACTCCACAACCTCCCTGGGCAGCCTGTTCCAGTGCTCCGTCACCCTCACTGTGAAGAAGTTCTTCATATTCTACGTGGCCTTAGTAAACTTAAAAAATGGTACTTTTGAAGAAATGGGAAGAACTACCTCTCTATGTTGCTACACAGAGGGCTCATAAACAGTGTTGGTGTCACTATAACATCTATAGCTACACTTGCTGCCTGTTTGTCTAGCCAGCCCAATTCCACACTAGAGATGAGGGATCCCTGAGGAGCATGGCAAGTCTTCTGGGAGATCCTTCTGTGATATGCTATATGCAATATATGCCTCTTGGATGCATGAAAAATACTATGTAGCTGGTAAGACCAGGAATATTTTCCTGCCTCACCTTATCACTTATTGGCATTTTAAAGCAAAGCTGCAGTGCTCCAACCTGAAAAGCAAGTATGCAATCAGAAGTAATTAAGACCTCAGGAGGCTGTCTCTTTCCCATAGGAACCCCACTAGCTCCCCCTGGTAGGTAGCACAATTAATATAGGCTATACTTAACTGACACAACCAATGGTGAAATCCATTTTCTTGTGCCAGTGTGTCAAATAACAAGTTCACAGGGATACACATCTTTCATTACCTTTGGTGCATAATATGGGGTTAATCATGGAATTGATTAACTGGGGATGACATAACAAAAAAGGGCACCATTACAGTTTCAAGGCAAGATGAGTATCCTTTCTGATTCTTCCTCAGCCTTCATTTATGAATGACAGTTTAATTCCCAGATTCCATTTAAACTCATTATTAGAATGCAGTTATTTGTACAATGCATGCCATTCAACCTCTAATATATTTTCCCACAAAATACTGCCTGACACAAGACCGACCGGAATCTAGAGATCAAAATAAAGAGGGTCATTATTTTTTCTTACATTTTGCTGATAAGAATATTCAACCTGATTAAAGAAGTCTTTGAGTAAGCTAGCTAAAATTTCTTCCTCAGATGTTTGAAAAAAAATGCAATTTCTTTTTACAGTGGTAATCTATTTAGTCCTCAATTAATCCAACATCACTGAGATTTTCATTATGGAAAATCATAATTTCATATTTCTGAATCAGTATATAAAGTGACCGACATTAGGCATGCAAGCAAGGAGAACATGATTATTGAGAACAGCTGAGGTCAGCAAATACTGAAAGGGGGCTACTAACTCTCTGCAGCTCTATATGGCTGAATTTGTTTTTGTAAAGGAGTTTAAATATTGATTTAGTTATATAAGTGCTTAAATTGGAAATGGTTGGTATACATCTCAATAAAAAACTTTGAAATGAAACACCAAGCAATGGGTTAAATGTAAGCATGTGCATTTTGAGGACAATCTGTTAAGATCCTAAATAAAGAAGAAAACCTTCTTTACATTCATATTTAACTGCTCTAGGAAGCAATTTTTTCTTTCACATCTGTTTTACATGTATCAAATTCCATTTGCATAGGACGTCATTGTGGTAAAATTCAGAAATCTGGTTAAACTATATAGGCAGCAGTATTTCTAGCACATACATTCTGCAGAGTTCTTAAATATTGCTCTCTTTGTAGAGCAGTACTTTACAGAATACATAAATAAATCAGCATACAACCATTTGTTTAATAACTGCTTTAGGATATTACTATAGAGTGCACAAATACTATGTAACCTTACATTTTATTTCAGTAGTGGCCTAGATACTCATGATTATACATTTCTTTTTGTGATGAAATATTCATGTTGCCATACAATTTATAGAAAAAAACTTCCCATGGATTCTGTTGACAGCCTTGCAATCTGGCTACATCTGGCATTTCAGAACTGTACAAACACAAAGTCCCACTTCAGGAAGTTGGACAGTGAGAGTAATGAACATGTAAAGGACACACAGGTATACTCCCCTTCCTTTCTTTCACTTCCAAATGGCTCATTTATGGTTCACATCTCTGGGATTAATCCACAAGTATGTGACCTGGCAGTTTACGGTATTTAATTCACCCCTTTTCTGTTCTATGTTGACGGATTCTTCATCCAGCAATCATATTATTTAATGTTGGTTGGTATCCTGTTAACACAACAGAGGCTGTGATTTCCACTTCATATTTTGCTTTGCTCAGGTCAGTCAGTGGCTCTACATTTAAATGGAGTTTTTTGATAATCTGAGATACTAGATTTAAAAGGGAAATGTGAAGACTTTTGATGTCACAGGGATAATAGGTGTGATTCTTCATCACTACTGTTAATTATCATAGTCTCTGAAGCGCCAGATTTCAAAATGTTTAGAGTGATATCCAGTTTCCCTATGGACTGTCACTGCACAGTGCAGAATTCCTGTGCTGTGCTTCATAACAAAGGACAGAGAGGGTGGCACACTATCAAAATACTTTGTAAGTGCTCTGGGCATATGTTATACTTAAAGATGAATATATATATATATATAAAAGTCATTCCAAGAACAAAAATGGAGCAATGGCTTATATCAGAACACAGCTGCTGCAAGGGATGACAGCCCCCTCTCCCCCCACCAATGTCATTGGGATCTTGCTTGCAACCATCAAGAGAGTATACGTTGCCTTGGTTTATGTTGGATCATATTGAGGAAGATCTACAAGTATTCTTATATAGTATTATTTTCCCCCATTTTGAGATTCCCACAGGAGTCTACCCCTGCAGGGTGCTCTAGTAGCTCATGGGCAGTAAATGCAACTGCTGGGACTTTATACGGGATCAACCTCTTGCTAATGGCTGAGCTGGGTGCCACTGGAAGAGAACCTGAATATCACTGTATGTTTCCTTTTGTAACTGCGTAAGTGACTCAAGAACAGACTGTGCAGGTTTTCTGTGCATTGCCCATACAAAACGGTTCAATGACTGATACAACGATACAGTGCAATCCAAAGCATACTGATATTACAGTTAGATTTCCAACAGTTAGCCACAGGCCTTGGAGCACCTCCTGTGGTGACCTCTTTCAGAAGTCAAGCTCTACTTAATCTTGCCTACAATGGTATTTGTGAAACCAGTGTCTCTTTCTATAAGCAAGGGAAGGACCAGGCTGCAGAGATCTGCAGACGACAACAACAACAACAACAAAAAAGGAATGTGGTGGGAAAGCAGTCTAAAGTTTCTTACCAGCTTAAATGGTGAGACTTACTTTAAAGGCAATGTTCTTCATTGTCTATAGCTTCTGTTGCCCCTTTCCTTATCTGGATACAGAAGCTGCTCAGGAATGAAGAAACAGAGTTGTACAGCTATCGTTCAAACAGTTCTCAAGCAAGACTACATGGAGTCCAGCTTTACAGAGGTGTAAATAGACACTTGGCTGGGGCAGCAACATAATTCTACAGAAACTGAGGGATACTGTAAGATACAGAGGATTCAGAGAGGAATAGGGGGGAAGACACAAGAGCTAGAGAAGTGGCTGCATCACATATCTAGCATGAGGTTGGCCATGTCCGAAGTTGCTAAATTAAAAAAGATTAGGAAGCATACTGAAGTCATGCTGAACAATGATCAACAACTGTAAAATTCTTTATGTATGAGTGTTCCACTGTATACAACTGCATTCAGTCTTGCCAGATATAAAACAACAACAACAACAACAAAATGCCCATCAGAAGTGGATGGAAAGAGAAAGATAATTACATATGGCCCTAATTACATAGCACACATTAAAGATAAATGGCACTCTCATTTTCCAAAGAAAATAATCATAATTACTATACAGATTCAGAATCTTTAATTGCCTTTGAGTAAGTATCCATTTCTCTTTCCACTATGTTCAATTTAATTTGTACAATAATTAGTAGAAATAAAATGCAAAAGTAAAAATATTCAGATTTTCTCTTTATTTATTTAAAATTGAGAAGATAAATAATCCTAGATTTTAAAAGCTGTTTTCATCATCCTAGTTATTCATTTCCTGATCTTTATTAGTATTTACTGTCATCAATGCAGAATCACCTTGCAAGTTCACATATTAATAGAGATAGCTATAACCATTTTAATGGCTTTATGAATTAGTAAGGTAATAAATATTAAATAAAGGTATTCTCCATCAGTGTGTTCCTCATTCATTTTTCTTCTGCTGACACAAGTTTAGTTTTTAATTATGATACTATGTTGTGATGCACTGGTACCATCACTGGAAGAAATAATAATGAAGTTTTCATAATGGAAGACTTTGCTATGGTGCTCACAATTGAACAGTCTCCAAAAAGCAAGAAAGAAACTGCCATTTATGTGTGAGAGTGATGAAGCATATGATTTAATGAAGTGTAAATTAGCTACAGTTTTGTGTGGATTTTATTATTATTATTATTAATATGGAGCATATTTCACAAAATCAGTTTGAGCTTTTTGTGTCCTTTCCTTTCTCCATAGAATAAACCTATTTCCTTTTGTGCAAAGTGAATTTAATGAACATCGTTTTCTACTGTCTTAAAGTGGAAATTTTATTCAGCTGCAGGGACAGAGCCAATAAAAGTGGATTTTTCTCTATCCTTTTGAGAGCATATTACAAAGACTTTTATATAGAATCAATTTGTTGTTTTCTTTTTTAGTTCTAGGGGTTCAAACAAGATAGAAAATTCTTTTCAGTTACATCCCTTGTTCATTTTGCACGTTTTCTCAAATTATTGTCTGTTATCAACATACTTACTATATGCTTAGAGTCAATATACCTCTATGTAGCAATAGATGCTTTAAAATCAGGCAGCTGCTGGATGTGGATCTAGTGACTCAGGCAACACAGGACTGAGACATTCTTGCTCATTAGAATAGAGCAGAAGCTAGGTGCAAGAGCAAGCTGCTCCCTATCTCCAGGCCCTTCACAAATGATCTGTGAGGACAGAAGAGACACTTCTGTATAGTTTGAACTTGTTAATGAAGTTTAAAAATTTCCAAAAAGTGAATGTAGTTTAGACACAGCTCTTCCTCAAAGATTAGTTAACCTGAGTTTGTGCAGTGTAGATTCTGTGGATGTGGAAACAGCAAGGCTTTCTTTTGTCGGTCTGACATGTTAAGTGGGTCTGGTAGGAAGCACTGATGGCCAGCATCAGCCTTGCAGTAAGTCTTCACATACCTATAAAGATACAAATATAATCTTTTCTCAAATTCACCTCTTCCAGTAGTTTTGTATATTTGCCATATACATTTGATGATCCTTTAAAGGAGGGAGAATATCATGATTACATGAAATTGCTATGCCATATCTTAAGCTGGGTAAATGATTTGCATTTTGTCAGAAATTGGTGAAACTTTGTGTTAATAAAACCTTTATATAACTTTTCTTCTTACATAGGCTGTGCTTATTTGAACTAATCTGGAATAGGTTTCAAATGGCTGAGTAAAACTGTTTATAATCTGAGTACAAATCAACAAGGCATAACACAGGTCTACTCTGAAATAACCCGAAAAACAAAAATGGTAAAAAAAAAAAAAAAAAAAAAAGAGTTATTTGATCTGAAACTGACAGCAGCCAGTTAGTTTCAGGTCCAAAGAAAGTATTTGCACGTTTTGCACACTTGCAAAACTGTCTGCAAAACAGGTCATGAATAAAACATAGAAATAAGTTATGGAACAATAGGAATGTATATAGTTAAACATAAATACAATACAGTTGAATATCATGCAGTCAGTTCCTCATCTCAGGAGGCACATCTATACATATTAGCAAAAGCTCAGTTTCAAAGCTGTATGTTTCAGAAGTGAAGGTAATTGAATAAAGTCCCTTGACCTCACTATAGAGCTAATTTAAATGCCCTAAGTCTGTAATTTCATTTTGTGAGAGAACTTTATTTATCCTCTAAGGCCTGTTAGTAATGGCTTATCAAATTCTGTTGAACAGTCTAAGTATCTTGCAGGAAAATTCATCACAGTGTTTGTTTAGAGTTTTTTTTTTTCATGTTCTGCCAAAGCATCCAGTGTTTATAAGATCTGCTAGCATTGCTTGGAGTGATAAATTGCAGAGATCATGAAATATGGAACCAAGACAGGCTTCTTACTAGGGTAAGAAGGGTACTTTTAAGACAGAGTATCTGAAAATATTTCTAGTGCAATTAAAGGGTTCGATTGTACCCCAAGGCACAGCCCCAAGCAAGAGCTAATGTTTAAACCATTCCACCTCTGTTCTTGAGATGTCTATACACTGAAACTCCTACCAGAAACCTTTTTTCCCCTCTTTGCAGCTGATAGTATATGAGAAGGAAGTTAGGGTAAAGTCAGAGAAGAAGTGAGAGCCTGCAGATGTTACTAATTACACAGTCCTGTTGGACCTTTCTCCCAGTTTTCTATGCTTTCCTTATTTTGGATAGATAGAACCATCCTATTATGAACTGAGATTAGCACTCACAGTTTTGTCTCCTGAAAGCCTTTAACATCTGTGGTAAATGTGCAAGATCTGTCACTTGAACTACAAAAAGTGTTCATTATCTATTAAAAGGACATTACCCTATCACACAGTAGAGGAGTTCCAATTTAATTAAACAATCATTTACATTTTACATTATGTCCAGATAGCACTATGTATGTGCTAACTACTAAACAACCACAATAAGGATTGTACAGATGTTTTCCAAAAGGAAAGCAGAAATAAATAATTATATTTGAAAGAAATTGTAAACATAGCCAGTGATCAATCTTAAATGCAACCTTATGCTTGAAATCTTTGGAATAAGAGTATTCAGTTATCTAAACAGCAATCACCTTCAGCAGAATCCTCCTCATGCTGCTGTATTTATCTGGATCTCCTTTAAAAATATTTTACTCAACTAATATTTCTTATAGATCAAAAGACTGAAATACGAGTAAAAGAAGTGGTTGTGCTGACAACCCAGTGTTATTTGTCTGACTTTAATTCCAGCTAATTTACTGCTCATATTTTGATTTTATCAAAATAATATCATTTATCAAACATTTCTTCCTGTATTACACAAAAAGAGAAAGACAAAAAAGTGCCACAGCAGATGGTATTGTAATAGACCATTTACTTATCTCTGCAAAGAGCACAATGGCCACAGAACCAAGTCCTAAGAAGCCAAGATGCTCTTTCCACAGAAGAAAGAAATAACCTTTCTTCCCTTTTGTATGAAATTGCACTTGATACATCACTCAATAAATTCACGCAACATTTCTACGTACTAATGACAACCCAGCAATATGTTAAACTGCTTAATTCCTCCAAAGCAAGAAAAATTAAAGAAAGGCTAACAATCCATGTTGTTAAAATAATCTTCTAAGGGAGATCATGCATTGCACTTCCGTTACATCTCAAACTAAGAAGGATCACTATTGTGACTGCTGGAGGGAAAAGCGATGGCTGTTCTGCCCATGACTCCTGGCCAGGAGCCCGACATGCTGTGCCATGGTGAGATCCCATCAGGCTTGCTCCTCAGAGAGGAGGCATCTCTCAGGGAGAAAAGCAAGGCCTGATAATTCTCCACGCTTAACAAACTTCCCAGTAAAGCAGCACAGCTGCCTTGGGAGAAAAGTCATGGTTCAGGGAACCAGTGTTATCTATGACCAGTTCTTGATAAATTCCGGAAGTGTGAAGTCTGGAATTGGAGGAAAATTCTCATTTCCATATGCATGCATTCATTGCCTGCAACACGGTGCTCCAGTCTCTGCTTTCTTTTAGGTATTTATGTAATAAAAATAGTATCTGCAAATGCCCATGAATATAGGCACACTTTTTTTTAATGCAAAGTGTTAACTTTCATCTGAAAAGCTGAAGTAACAGATCTTAACCAAGTACAGCATATTTTCCTCTGATTTACAAAGTAAGGCAGAAAAATGGTTTAGCCCCCCTTGTTTAGTAAAATCACATAGTGTAGCTGTAGAATGAATATAGGTAGCACAGAGATCAATGAGCAGAAATTGTCACAGACCCTTTCAGAAAGTGGCATGAATAAAAATGAAAGTCAATGAACTGAATTCTGAATTTTTAGCTATCTTATCATGAAAGAAGTCACAGATGGCCCACTGAAGAATCAATTATGGATGTAAGGTCCGTGATCCAAAAGCTTTGTGCCAGTGAGATGAATCTTAAAGGTGTGATAAATGATGATAATATTAGGAAGGAGATATGTAGCCCAGGAGAAAAGATAAACTGAAAATGGCCTGTAGGATGGAGCCTCACTCATTTGTCACAGCTGCTACAGAAGCCACAAAAAATGTCTGCTTATCCCCCTCCCCACCCCACCTCCCTGCCCCAGCTGGATCCAGATGCTTCTGTATTCTGGAGCTCTACCTCAAGGGGATGTACTTTAATATGTTGTTGGGTAACAAACATCATCATTTTTAGTAGCCTGTAGTTCACAGGGAAATTTGCTCATGCCCACATGGGGAAGTGAAGAAATGCACTCCGACATATGTGCTCAGTTTTCCTGCATTTTAATATAGCTGAAACTGGAAAAGCTTTACATTCCACATTATTGAACTTGCTTAAAATTCTCTCTATTTGCCATCTGAGCTTCTGGTTGAATCACAAAAGGAAAACAAAAGCTCACATAGACTATATACAGTTTTGAGGGAGAAGATTACGACAGTCACCCCCCTGCAAAACTATTTTCCTGTGTTGATGGGACATGAATATATTTAATTAGCATTGTTGATGATAATAGAATAGCATCCATCCTACCAGTAATCTGAGTAACTAAGTGCATGCTGTTGGGACATCTGTGTCCCATCCCTGTCCTGATGATTTCTTTCTGTAAAATTGCTGGGTTCCTGTAACACAGACCATTTGTTAAATGTTACCAGAGAATGATAGCAACTTAGAAAAGATGAAGTTTTCCATTAGTGGCAACACAGGGAGGGAAACTGTGGAAGAAATCTGAAAGTGCTAATATTAGGAAAATATCTTTGGAAATAAGCAGAATTAACAAGGAGGAAACATATCAGTTGCTTCTCCAAAATGGCAAAAAAAAATTACTTTTAGGAAGGATATTCTATTCTTATTCATCTTGCTTCCTTTGTGCATTTGTAAACTTCTAAATAAAGATAGATAAAAATATTTTTTTAAAAATCAATTTCACCTCTGTTCCTACAGAAATCATGTATTTCCATTGACTACAACAACAGATTCAGTTTTGCAAGTTGCACTTTACAAAAAGTTATAGTCCTCATTGCAAATCTTGATTGCAATTTTCTGCAAGTTTGCACTTTTTACTTTTAAACAGTAGGACAGATAACAGAGGGTTGAAATTTATGACTAGAACATGGCCGAGAACAGTAACATTACCTTTGACATAAGGGAAAATGTGTGTTATTTCTGTGCTATTTTTCCTGTTTATTAACATCTGTTACACACTGACTATTCTTTTCAGCGAAATGTTTTGGGGTCTTCTGACATGAAACAAAACAAAACAAGTAGCGTCAAGTAATCAGGACATATTCCAGAAATAGACAGAAGACTCAATCAAATTCCCCTTCACAAGGCTAGCACTGGGTTATACTGGCTCAGTAAGTAAGAGTGGTAAGTAAGAATAGGTAAGAATGAGAACAACCCTTAACAGTCCTAATATGAATGGAGGATAAAAAATGTGAGACATGAGCTACGCCACACATAGTAGTTTTTGTTTATTTGTTCATAAATTTATATGAGCGCAAGGTAATATTTCAAAAATGTTGGTAATGTTCCTAATGGAAGTTTCCAGTTAATCTCAGCATTTGCCATGTTGCTAAAGCATTTTTTTCCGTTTCTAAAATGCTTCATTTACAGTCCACCTGAAACTCGAAACTTTTCAGTAAATTTTGCCTGGACTCATCAATTCTGAAATAACATTTTTCAAGAAATAATTTATTTGCCTGCACAGCACTAGGTGTGTAGCTTTACTGGTGGTGACTGTCAGCGGGTAACAGGGTGAGAATGGACATAACTGGAAGATAGCAGAAAATAGAACAGTTTTTTAGGAGACAAACTTCCTTATACAGTGAAACCTGAGTCAGATTTTCTTCTGACAATATTGTCTAAACACCGTAATGCTTGTTTTTATCTTCTCTGTCATGTAAACAATTGATTGTTTACACCTTATGAATATCAATAGACCATCATAAAATATTTCAAAGTGTGTGCAACTAATTTCTTTTCAACTAGAAACTGATGTACTGTAAAACCTCAACATCTGCTGCCATTCAACATGGGGGCAACTATACATTATTTCTGCTGCTGCTTAGAAAGAAGAAAAATATGTAATTTCTGCAGTCTTTCAACTGCTATTCCTTTCTTAGTCTTGTTTCTTCTACCACAGAAATCTCACCTGTTCTGCAACTGGAAATTCTCCAGTATTAAGAACTGAGAATATATGACAGCACTGAACAGGGACCTTCCGAAAATTACTTCTCTTTCATCTCTGTAAGCCAGAAAAACTTTTAGTGAAAAGGTTTCTGAAGCCTCAAGTGAGCGCAACAGACAATTAGCCCCTGAAGCTTGTAGGAGTCACATGAAGGCTGATGGCTGCATTCAGCCCCTGGCTCCACCTTCTCTTTTGTGCAAAGATTAACGGAATGACTCAGTTAGGTTCAGTAGGAAGACTTACAATTCAGCAGGTGCTGAGACAGGTAGTAAAAATAGGAATAACAAATAATAGCATAGATGTGGGAAACCACCGAGAGAGATTTAGTCTACCTGTACAACAAACAGCACCTATGTAGAGGGGGTGTAGGAAGTCAGAAATCACAGGCTGCAAGGGAGCAAGCAACATATTTTCCATTTAAAATACCTTGTTAACTCACAGCTGCCTTTGAAGAACTGATTCAGAGGACAAAATAAGAACAATTCATTTCAAAATGTATTACAAGTAATATAGAGGTAGGAGTTCTAGGCAGGAGTTCAGTCATAACCTTAAGCACACGTTTTTCCTCCACAGTTATATTATGAGACAAAATCTCAAAGTCACAGGGCTCTGCTAAGGTATGCATCCTGAATTCATTTTATAGGAACACAGTATGAGGCAAGCCCACAGAATGGACGATGTCAGATATTAACCCACTTGTAAATAAAACACAAAGCATCCAAACAGCTTCCCATGTGGGAGTTTAACAATTTGTTATAAACAGCTTCACTCCACAAGGATGAATCTTAAAAATATTTAATCAATACTTCTGCAAGATCTGATAAATTGTAGATGTTTTCTTGCATTTAATAATGCCAGCTGTATTAGAGGAAAAAAAAAAAAAGTTAAAAAACAACTTCAACGTATATTTGTATTTTGATCTAATTTTAGTTTTGGAAACTGATTTCATGTTATCTTGTGAAAAATGCTTTTAAAATTACATATGAGCCAATCTGTTTTTTAAACTATTTAATTCTTGTATGATTATTTTCAGTTCCCTTAGGGAGTGTTTTATTATGAACTTGTGTAAAAGGGTTGTAGAGTTTACCATCTCTGTTCTTACTTTTCTTCACCCCTTCTTTCTGCTGTCACTGAACATGTTCTTGTTCTTCTCAACTTCTAGCACTCATTGAAAAAAATATATCCTTTCATTCCAAGTAATAAGACCTCAGCAGCCTAGAACTCCTCTTAGCTAGCGTAGGTTGAAAATAGTATTTAAAGACTTGTATGCATAAGGACAAACTATGTTGCACAGATTGCAGCCATATGCCAATCATGCAGCGACCATGATAGGAGATGTGAGGGCTCATGACCACACTGTTCAGGGATAGCTCCATTTAGATCAGAGGGCTTGCACTCACAGTGTAGCACTTCATCCAGGTGTCCTCTTGGCTCTCTATGGTGAACCCCTGTCTCTAGTAATTATGATTTATTTGTATTTCTTGAATTCATAGAAATGTGAGGCCTGTGCTGCTGCTCACTGGAACAGCACTTTTCCAACATGACACCAAGGATATGTGTTACATGCCATGAGGAACTGGCATGGCACAGGAACTTTCTAGAAATAAACAGAACAGGTTTATCTGAGGGTACAAGGCCCCATGGGAGAGTGCCGGAGTGCTGTGCAGGCACAGGCTGCCACCCTGGCACTGCCTTCCCACAGGGTCTGTCAGATGCTGTCCCTCGTGCTAACCAGCTCCTAGAATTCAGTCTCAGAGGGACAAAAAGTATCAGTCCAAAAGAGAGAGATATACATGAACTATGGATGACCAAGGAACATGGAGTAAACCAGAGAATCATGTTATTTGATAACATGGATGCATTTCTAAACACTAAAATGTATTATCTTTTCAATTCTGAGTTTTTTTTTTTTCCAGCTTTTTTGATATTTATAAAGCATATACATATATGCTTATAAAATATATATATATACATATATATAAATATATTTATTTATAAAGCATATGCACTCTGTAGCCTAGCTTGTTAAGAGAGCTGTGATATTTACTTCCCCCCTTGCTGAACATGTTAGAGTGCTTTTCTTCCTTCCTTGTTCATTTCCAGAAAATCCTGTTAAACACTACTCACTGTTAAATAGTTTCTCTTAGCCCTGCCATTCTTCTCTGAGCTTCTTATGTGCATTTAACAGATCTCTCAGTGAGTGACACCAGCAGAGCTTCAGTATCTAAAAAATAACAGAGCTCAGCATTGGAACAGAGTGTCATGGAGCAGACCCCTAAACTTCTATGTACTATCTTGTCCCAGCTGGGGTTCACAAGAACAAAGTGCACATAGAAGCCTTATTCACACACTGCCTGTGGCATGCTGTAGAGGTACCATCCTCGTGAGCAGCTACCAAAAAGCCCCAAGAAGCAGACTGGCCAGGCTTGGATGATATGGCCATGCAGCATTCCACATTAGGAGCAGGGCTATTGCCCTTAATGGATTAATGGAACAGGAGTGCAGCTGCAACTTAATAAAATAGTTTATTGATTTAATTGTGCACTCAGCATTAGTTGCCTCTCATTTTCCTCCATATAGTAGAGACAACACATATTTCCTGACTGGGAAGTTCAGCCTTATAAACTTGCTTGTTTCTTCTATTTTGTATGTGTCATTTGGTCCTTAACATGTAGTAATATTCTCTTTAGATTAATCTCTCAGTGTTATCACCCCTGCTCTGGCCTGATTTATCTTTTCTAGATACTCTAAACATATTATACTCTTTAATATATAAGTGGAGCTGCATCAATGGCCATAAATCTTGATAAGGAAGTCTTGCTGCATATACTGGAAATTATTATGATACAGAGCAAATAAGGGACTGGCTACATGAATGGCTATATGGAATAACTTCAAGTTATCAAGAGTTATCAAGAAGAAGATAGGCTGTAATTTTACAGCATGTCAGCTACTCTGTTACAAGCAGTCTCAGTGTGTGTCCTTTCTGTTTTGTAGAAGGGATTCCCTACCCTAATTTCACTGAATTTATTTCACTTAATTAAATTCCTTGAATTTACCATAGGCTAAGAGTAACCACAAAGAGTACTGTTGAGCATGTATGTGCTATAAACTACAGATCAAATGAACTCACAGTAATCTGTTCCAGCAGCAATATATATATACATATATATTATATATATATACATATATATGTATATGTATATATATATATATAATACATATATATATATATATATATTGTCCAGGACAATGTGAAGACAATAAAATAAGCTTCTGGCAAGTCAACAGTATAATACTGCAATTATTTTTTCTTTGGGGTCATTTTTTAAAAGTTTCACAGGGTAATCCCCCAGTATTGGCAAGCAGTTCTACATTTTTTCCTTCCACACACGTCATCCCTTCTTTTTTACTACTACATGCAACAGAAAATTAACTTTTTTTAGAATAGAAAGTCACAGTAAAATGAATGTTCAAACTTTACTCCCCATAACATCAAATACCTCTTGAAGGTGAAATCTAGTATATTGCTGCATAGGAACATTTATTTATTATCGCCTATTTAAAAACATTAAGTGACAATAATCCTTTTTAATGAAAAAAATATATATATATATTCATTAGGGGAGGAATCTTAAAAGCAATGGCGCTGAAGGAGACCGTAGGGCTAGGGAATAGCGTGCAAATAATGAGGCAGAAAACACAGAAGATGTAGTGTTGTGCTGCTTAGATGTCAAGAAGAAAAAATACTCAATTTTCTGCAACTTTAGTATATTAAATATACCTAGTCATGTATACTTCTGGGAAAGAAAAAAGTGACTCCTCAGATACTTCTTGGGTATTTGCCATTTTCAATCAGGTTTTTACTAAGAACAATTTTTTCAGGTACAGATACTATGACTTATGACTTACTGAGTGGGGAAACATAACAAGGAAAGCTTCCCTAGTGATGTGTTCCATCATATAAAGAGTAGGCAGGACACTGACTTGCTCGCTTCTGCAAAAATTTCAGAACAGAAAATGGAAGGTAGGTGTGTGTGTGTGTGTGTGTGTTAAGAAATGATCCCTGTCCTACCTGAACTCATGCTAGCATAAAGATACTAAATACCTAAAGATTAATGTATAAGTAATTAGACAATTGCCAAGTACTTGATATGGTCTTTCAGACAAAAAATTGCTATAACAACAAAGTTGAGAAGCAAGCAACTAAATCATGTTTAACTTCAGATGGGAGAATGCTTACACAGATTAAATGTATGGGTGATCATGAGCCATTTTCAGTAATAGTAAACACAAAGTCTCTCTTTCTTGATAAAACTTTACATTTTGAAGTACATCATGAATTCAAACATTTAATCGATATTTTTTTTCTTCAACACTTTTACTGTGTTAGTAAGCTTAAAATGTTCTTCCATAACTTAAGAGAGGCTAAGCCAACAAACAGCTTCTCTACCAATAAACCTACTTTGTTAACTAACTTCTACAGCTCTTCAAAGAAAGTGTGCATGAACTACACCTAGGGCTTCCATAAGGTACATGATTATTTCATGATTATTTCGACCACACACCCTGATAAAATGACTTGCAGAACATAAAGAGTGCATTATGGAGTGCAGTGCTGAGACCTGCAGTGACTGATGACTCACCTGGCAGTACCCAGGTACCCAGCATTTGTGTTGATTTGAAGGTGGCACAGCTTGATCTTGAACTCGGTATTTTAGAGCTAGCCTGCAGAGCTTACCTAGAGGACTGCTACATGATCTACCAGATGCTACAGGTATGACCTAAGATTTCTCGTGGTGTTGATGAGTGTAGTACACAATCAAAATAGAAAAAAATGCCCATTTAGTTGCTTTGAGACAATCCATCAGTTTTAGAAAACACCTGTATGGATGCATTTCAAGAGGGATCAGGCCAATGGATGCAACAGTACTGTCTGGCTTTTTGTTCCTGAAAGAAAACTGAGGATAGAAATTTTTTCAAGAGCCATTTCAGAGTTGGTAATACAAACATTTTCTATTTTCTCACTGAATACTGCTGGCATAGTATCCTATTTATATATATATTTTATAATAGCGTCTGCAGGGTCAACTTTGAGTTATCATGCATCAGACATTATACAAAAGGATAGGCTGCTTGAATATTTTATAGACTACATGAGTAATAGAGATAGGAGATGCAACTGTCATACAAAGGAATGTAGTGTCTGGACTATGGCAGGCCTTTAAATAACAGGGCAGTGTGACCATTATGTCATACCCTGGGGAAAGCAGCATTGCCAGATATATTTCAATTACGATTTAAAATTTTTGTTTGTTTCTTATTACACTGTAGAAATGAAGTTTCCAGAATTACCCAAGTGATTTCAGAATTCAGTTTGACTGAAAATCAGTGACATTTGTTTTCCCAAATCAACGAGGACAAGATTTCTAAAGTACAAGTACAATAAAACAATTTTTTCCTATGGAGTCCTAGCGTTTTAGCTATACCACTTGTCCCTACTGCAGGATTAAATCCAGAAACCCAGCCAAATCCCCTTCACTAAAACATCACGTTACCATGTCTGCAGGAAACGGAAACAAACTGCATCGCAGGAACGAATACTGACAGAAACATTCATAAATTGTCTTTAGGTCTCTGATTCCTCACATATCCTATATTGCAGATAATTATGAATAAATACATGTCATAAAATCCTTCTGCTCATTGACAACTGTGAAGCAACAAGAAAGACAATAGTCTTAGAATGAATTAATAGAAAAAAAAAAAAAAAAAAAAAGAAAATATTTAGCCATATCGTCGTACTTGGTAGTTATCAAAGCAGTATCACTATCCTTACCTACCCCCAACCCACCCTTTTTTTCTTTTCTGATAAGAAAACTTAGATATATTATATGATTTTAGTTAATCCAGAAACTGATAAACAATCTCAGGTGTATGGCCAGTACCTATCCAAAAAGAAAAAGCCTCATTGTTCCTTTGTGAGAAGGCTTGAAATCCTGAAGAAAAAGCACACTACCTTGTATATCTTTTGTACTATGAACTGCAGAAGACACTGGATAGAAATTACTGTCTTTTCCCCCTTGTACCTAAGCTTTAAATATTATATTATTTATTAAAATGATGTATTAAAATTTACTAAAAACTTCAGAAGTATTTCTACATTGATCTTTTTTCCTAGGAAGATTTTTAATAAAAAAACGTTGGCAAGATTGTAGGTACAGATAAAAGTGTATGAGTCATACTCCCATGACAGAAGAAATACTTTAAGTTACTTCTCTCATATCTGCTTCTGAATTTGCAACTGTCTCACAGCAACAAACAAGCTTACTTCTCATTAGCTATATGAGAATCAGGAAACCATTCTTCTGTGATGAATAATGAAGGCTTAAAATAATAAATTAACATATAAAGCAGTTCTTTTACAAACCACAAAAGCCAATGACCATAAGTTTCTCTATTGCTATTTTTGTATTTTACACACATTATACATTTTTACATACATTATACATTTTACAATTTGCATTATAAGCTATATGACAGCACTGGGCAGCCAGAAAGGCAGGACACTCTTCTCATAGATGAGTCCATTGTCACTGTAGAGCTCAAGTAAGAACTTTATGCCCGTTCCTCAGGTAGCAGTCTCTCAGAAAAGAGGCCCTCCTTGGAGGAAACAGCAGTGTCCTCCTTCCTCATCTGCCATAGGGCCCAGGGAAAGTGCATAAGCACAAGAACAGAAGACAGCAGTGGAAGGTTGATCTGAGACTGTCTAGGAAGTGGAGGAGGTTTGGTAAACAGAAACTACATTAAAAAACACACTGCAATCCCAACTTCTGTCTCCCACACTTGAGTCAATAGGATAAGAACAGTGACAAACAATGCATGAGTAGCTGAGAGACTACCCATCCCGTGTGCAGCCTCTGAAACACCTTCCAAAGGGAAAGAACAAGGCTGTCAGTATAGAGAGAGAAGCTAGCAACTGCATAAGACTGTGAACCAGGTGTAAAAAGAGTGATTGTATCTAGCCATCAGTAAAGGACATATTCACACAGATCTTTTATGTATTTTTAGTATGAAAGGTACACATAAGAGAGAAGCATGCAGTTAGCTTCAGATAGCCAGGACCAAAGGCAGTTCTTCTGGTTACCTGACTGATTTTGAAAGTGATGTCTGCAAGCAGCCTTTACAGCTTGGCTGCTATTGCTTCTTCACTTATATTTCTTTCAGCAACTAAGGAAGATACTCTGGAAAAGGGAAAATGGTTCCACTGATCTGGCAGTACAGGGAATCTGCCTTGTGTTTTTTAATTGTTCTGTCTGCTCTCTGACTGCATTTCTTACTCTGTTTATGCACATTACTGTAGGCAAATGGCTTTATCAACCATTTCATACCACTTTATAGCAAACTTCAATATGGGAATAAAAATAAACAAAATAGTTCAGTCAGTCTGGAGAAGCAAATTATGTTATTTAATCTATTTTCAAATGACTATTTTGGGACCTTCTCAATGTTTCTTCTATGTCCAAGGAGGTAACAGCCTTCCCTAATGTAATATATTTACATTTTTTGATGGAATTATTTGCATGAGATTTGAAAAATGCACAAATACGATTGCCTGCTTAAAGTGGAGAAAAGACATGAATCCAAATTTACCGATGGTGGACTGAGGTTAAATAATATACTCCAAATCACACAGTAAATCGGTAAAACAGTCCCTTTAGCAACAGTGATTCACAACACTTCTTCATTTTTTTTTCCAATTTTATTTTAAAGAAGTTGAAAACTTGAAACCAAATATTTGGTTCACAATGAAAACTACTTCATGAGGCTTAGGAAGATTTTTAGTTTTGAATTTGATAAAAATAATTGGGCAATAATAATTTTGGATTTCCTTTTATGTTATTTAAATTGTCTACATTTGCTATTGTTAAAAATAATAATAATTATTATTATTATTTACACACTTCTATTAGCCTCTGAACAATTCCAGTTCTGAAAGATAAACTTCTGCTATTCTGGTCTGTTTTGATGACTTTCTGTACTGCCAACCAAACTACCAGAAGGTTTCCATTTCCACTAGCAGAAATACTGATCTCAAGATAGTTGTTTGAAATAACTTCATACCAAACTTTTCCAGAAGACATTTTGATCTCTTTAAGATCTTACTGTAGTTCCTTCACTATACTAAAGAGGGGAGCCGAAGGATGTTACATATAGTCAATATCTGTTGTGTGATTTCTCAGCACCTAGACGTGTCTCACTAGACAGAAGGTATTTGTACACATGTGCTTTCAAAATAACTATCAGTCTCAGCGGCACACTGTGTTAAGTTAGCAACAGGTTAACTTTTAAATGCAAATACTTTTAAAAGCAAAACTTACAGATTCTTTTAGAGCTTGAAGTAAAGACCCCTGAAGTATATGGAAGGGAGAGCTTATTGCAATGAATTCGAAGGAAACTTACAATTCACTAGAATATTTTTCAAAAAATAATCTTTGTTAAATTCTGAATCCTTGTCTTGTCTAAAAATCTGCCTCAACTTAAAAACACCATTAATTTCCTCCCATGATATTAAGACTTTATTGGCAGCTGAACCATGATATTTTGAATTAGTAAGATCATGTGGCACTCATGGCTGAACTGGGATTTGAAATTCCTCCAGTCATTCTCTTGCTCAGCCTGTTTCTGAAGTCGTGAAAGTTGGGTACTTATTTCCGCTCTCTTTACCAGCTGGAAAGCAGACAAACAATGAGAATTAACTAATTTCTGGCTTAAAAACAACTAAGTCACAGGTACAGCACAAGTCCCAGGGCTGCCCAGGCAGACCTGACCAACAGGGTAAGAGCACCCTTACTGTAAGGCAGTAACAGTAATAATAATAATAATAGAGTTAGTTTTACAGTAAGCCTAGAAATATTACCAGGTTTAATATCAATTTGTTTCAGTAAGTTTATGTATATTTTTCAGCATAGTTTTTTTGAGTCACTATTTCCACTTCAAAGCCTACTGCAACCCATTTTTCCCCCTTTTAGTAGTCCTGTTTTTGTATTCTGTATACTAATTTAAAGCTTTATCCTTTCTTCTGCTGTTGAGGAAGGTTGTTCTGTGTTTGTCTGGTATTAATAAATTTGAGGAAGTCTGGTGTGGTTTCCTTTTCATACTAGTTACTCTGCAAAGAGGAACAAGGGACATAAAATATACGTTATCAATAACGGACAAGACATTGAATTATATGTACAGTATCTTTGGAAATCTAAGTTGCTTTTAGGTGTTGTTGCATTCCTTTTTTAAGTTCTTCTGGAAAAACAAACAAAAAAACATCTAAAATAAGATGACGGCTATATCACACTAGACTTGATCTCCTCTGTCTAAGGAGCTGGTAGTTAAATTTTTCAGCAACTCTCATATCTGTGTTAGGCATTTTGCTCACCTAGGCTTGTGAATACTAAGACATACATATGTTATCCCTCTTCAAACATGCACAGAATTTACAGGGAAGAGAAGACACTAATAATTTTTAATGGCTGGATATTCTGGATTTCTTTACTAGCTCCTGTATCACTCCAGCATTATAAACAGCAAATTATATACATTTTATATATTAGATAAATTAGAAAATTACATATTGCAATTTCTATAGACTAGATGCATGAAATGAGAGAAAGAGAGTGAGGCTTAAACTTTCAGCTGCACTGATTCATTTTCAGCTCTATAGGTTTTTGTTGGAGTTTAGAGAGACGCAAAGCTGTTGAACCACTCATAAGTCCTGTTAATCTGAATAATGGAGTGTTATGAATGCTTAATCCTCAGTAAAAGGAAGGCATTAGAACCTTAACTTTTAGAAGCAGACACTGATATTGAGGTATCTCATTGCTTCAAAAGTAGGCAAGTCTTCAGACTCTGAGTCTTAAGATTCTTTCTTAATTCTGACCAAAAGCTAACATAGCTTTGGTTGGCAACTTGTGACTGAAGTAAGCTTGCCTTTGTAGTCTGTTCAGTTACACACCTTACACCTTACTTATTATTATGCAATGCTAGCAACAGATGTCCAAAGTGGACCTGCAAAATTTGAGGCACCCAGCATTTTTAGGAATGTGAGCAAAATGATTTCTACAAGGTCACTGAAACACAAACAAACAAAACAAAACAGATCTAAACTCACTATCTAGTTCTGAACAGCTGTGTGTCACACATGCATTCCCTAGCCACTCCAGATGATGTCTTGGTAGCTCATTCCTAATTATAAGTATATTCTCCAAACTTCAGAGCTCTGAAAAGGGATAGCCTCTGAAAATTATGGAAATTGAAAGAATTGTACCTTTGTTTTAAAAATGGAAACCTTTCCTCACAGAGAAAACCATTGGGTTAGCTCTCCTGAAGGGAGGTAAATGCCAAATCTATAATATTAGGCAAATCGAAACAATTAATATTAAAGTTATTTAATAATGTATTGTTTGGGTCCTTCTCTGGGTTGTCTCAGTGCAATGCATGGGACTTCATGGTGGCAGCTATTCAGCAGAGAGAGAGGCAGCACAGTTTCCCTGACAACAGAACTCCAGCTTGATGCATGAGATGTAATTAGAAGGGCTAGAACATCTCCCTTGCAAGCCAGCTCTCTTCTCATTATAAGGCTTCACATCATAGATCACATGGGTGACCAAGCACCTGTGCTCTGTTTACTTTTTGCTTTCCCTAGCCATGCTGAAGAGCAGCAAGTAGAAATTGTGTTCCCCTAATTAGGGAGTTCGCTCACCTTTCAAATAGCAGCCAAGCTGTTGAGGCAGAATCTGTCGTTACAGAACTGCCTCTACACAGGAAAGGGGGAAAAAACACTAAAAGACAGAGAACAAGCTGTCATCAAATATTTTCTTATCTGGCCTGGCTTTTTGGAAATGTGGTCTTTGAAATATATTCCTTGATTTTGGAAGCTGAAAAAAAAAACACGACTTTTTCGATCTGCCTCGTCAGCGTCTCTTCTTTGCATGAAAAAGGTTAGGTGGTGTAAGTTCTGCAGAGCTGCAGCTAGTGCAGCTTGATCAGTAACATATCCCTTTCAAAGTCATAACTAAAGAATTTGGCTGGGTCCTGACACCAAAGTTACCATCCACACATCACACCACAAAGATGGCAGAATCTGAGACGCTTTTTTATACTTCATTGAATATTATACTACTATTTCCTAATTGCTTGGACTCTTGCAATTGTTAAAATTACCAGAACATAAGCCTGGTCTGTTACCTAAAATGACTTATTAAACACAAAGCTCTCACTTCAATTTAACTTTTTCTTTTTTTTTTCTTTTCTTTTTTTTTTTTTTTTCCCAAAGTAAAATAACTGGGGGGGGGGGGAAGTTACCATTGAAAATTTCCATTTGAGGTGAAAGCTAATATTGCAACCACATGACAAAATCTCTGGGATGTTTTACCACAAAAGCATCACACTGCAAGAATTTAGATAGGCTTCTCTGTGTACCTTGAGAAATACTGCAAACCATCCCTGTTCATGATATCAGAAGAAAGCAGTACTTAAAACATTGTCCTTTTATGCTTTATTGGTTGAAGAAGCAGTTAAAAGTCTCACCTTGCACTAGAAGGTGAAATTTTCTTTTGGATATTTGATATTTTGGCATTATTGGTCATCTGCCACTTTCATAGCCTTATGCTGTTATTTCCTGTAAAGATTGTATCATTTGTATGTATAAAAATGAGATTAGAGTATTTCATATCTGTAATTCATGTTGCAAAAATAGCAGAAAGCCAATTATGTGTATGTATATGAAAGAACATTAAAAGAACAAAAAAGTTCAACAATATAAAGAAATGTTTTTAAAATGTACTATTATATTTTATTGTATTCTGTGTGCTCTAAACATTCAGCTAAAGCCTCTGAAATCCAAGTCACTTATAAATTTAAAAATAATGTGGATCTTTCTGACTAAACTGATGTCTAGAATAATTTTAAAGAAACTGGAAAAAATGTTTTTATCTCCTTTGCGGAAAAGATATTTCTTCCTATTTCCTCCAATTTCTCACAATCTATGAAGACCTAAAAATTTGCACTGACACTGAATTGCCTTTTGCCAAGTTGTATAATCAAATGAACTCTGAATTTTTATGTCTGAGAGGCAGTAGTTGAAGTTTTGAAGTTAGTCTTCCATTACCACTTATAAGTAATGAAACTTTTTTTTCAAAACTGCAAGCTCTCAGAATCAAGCAACAATTTTGCTGGAATGGTCCGTCTTTCATTTACTGGAGTTGGCACTGTAACTCATTTAAACAAAAATAATCCCATGACAATTGCTTCCTTGAGATCCTAACAAACTTAAATATTTTTTTTAATTCCTATAAAAACTTTTCATGATCAAATACAAACATAATTTGGAAAAAGAATGAAAAAATGGCTTCCATAATGATAGTGACCCCTAGATTTTTAGAACTGCCCTCCAAGGTTCTAATTATAAATATTTTAAAACCCTGCACATACCTTAATATTACACACAGCTGTTCCAATCACTGCTGGGTTTTTTTGTTTGTTTGTTTTAATGGCTTTGTTGTGAAAATGCTTGAGGTCTTCTTGATATTGTTATTTAACACAGTATTCTCCTTTTTAAAATACATATAGGAAGATAAACAAGTAACAACACTGGATGTATACAGTAGCTATACCGTTGATGTGTATATTTGTTTGGGTAGAGTTGTGATCTTCAAATTAGGCTCTAGATTTGCCAAATGCCAGGTCAGTAATCAGTAGCATAATTCCATAAACAAGACTCTCTACTGAAGGAAATTATTTTTGGTGAATTAAAAATTGAAAGTTGCTAGATCTATTACTGCTACAGGTACTGGACTAATTACTGTGAATGGCAAAGCATGAGAGAGTGGGTGCTTTCTCTGCTCGCTGCCTTCTAATTCTAGCAGAAGCAACAGCTTCTCTGCTTCTTCCCTGAAGATAGCAGAAAATTTGATCTTTCAAAAGTTCCTCCCATACAGACTGGATGTCCTCTACCTAATAGCATAAGTATTTTGCAAACACTGCATGAATTAATATTCTTCAAAGAAAAGGTCACATTAATCCTTTCTAATGGGAAAAGCATTAAGTAACTTAGCTGCCCCAGTTGATAAACACCAGCTCCCATGATATTAGTCAGCAGTGGTTTCAACTTAGTTATTAACAGTACTAAAATATTCAGTGGTATTTTTACTGTCCTTTGACCTAGTGCTAAGTAGGGATAGTATGATTCTATAACTGGAAGCTGCACACAGACCTTTACCCTTTTTAAGTCAACTTAGGCATTAGAGGGTGAATGATGTGTACCGAATCCCTAAACATCATTTAATACCATGTTTTCAGCTTAGAGGAAAGCTGTCACTTTCAGTTTTTAAATAAAGGATTCTTGACATTTCTACATTAACACGTTGTAGCTCCAAGTTACATTTGTCCTCATTTCCTATTCATTACAAACTTTTTCCTCTATATTCAGTTCTCAAAAATCAAAAGGACATGTTTTGTTCCTGATTTATCTCTGTCACTGTTAACACGAAACCATGTAAGTAACCAAGGACAAAATCTGAATATGCATGCAGTAAACCCCTTAAAATACATATTGGAAAAGCATCATCACAAAAAGTATCTGTCTATAGACCAGTCAGTACAGATGACGGCAGAAGCTAGAGTGAATTCTCATTAGTAAGACTTCATTATCTTGACAATAGATTACCAACATTTATTAGTAGAACGAAACATTGTTATAGTTAAAATTATACCTTTCAGGATAAAGAAACACTATGGTGCAGTAACTTTAACTTTTCATTATGCCTGTTCATTTATTCGCTAATTCACAAAATTTAGTAAACCTCTGTAATTCTCCAAGTGGGTTGTGAGATTAGTGAGATTCTAATGTATTGTAGTGATAGCATTGTTCACTGTGTAATAAAGAAGACATTAATTAAGTAGTACTTAAAATATACAGTCAAGCCCACCTATCAGCTCTCTTAATGAAACAGACCTTTTAAATGAATAGTTTTTTGTTGTTGTTGTTGTTGTTTTTTCCATGCAGCAAAACATCTTGCATTAGCTCAGTGTAAAAGTGCTCATTTAATATCACTTGCAATAATAGGATTTCCATTTTTAATGTCAAGAGAAAATCAGTTTTCTTTCTCCACAGAGCACTTTATGTCCATTATTGCACATGGCACAAGCAGTTTTGCAAATTTAACAGACTTTTCAGGAACAGTCATTGACTTCAGTGTAGTTGGACAGTGTGGGTATGGTAAGAAGTATTATACATTTAGTCATATGCATAAAAAGATTTGAAAATCTTTAAGATACAGAAAGTCTTTAAGGTTTTAAGAGATTATTTTTAGAATAACAGGGTCATTTAAACATACAAAAGTGAAAATTCCCTCTATGTACTGTACTTCAACTGCCATAAATAAAGTTGGTTGATGGTGACTCCTTACCCTCAACAGTGTGTCTACTTCTTCCCTAAGACTACCAAAGAAGGGACAGAGCATCAAGGGTTTGATGATAAAACCAGCACTGCCAAAGATAACCTACATGGATCAAGGAAAAAAAGCTTCCAAGATTTATGATGTCTGTAGGTATATGTCTCGAACAACCTCAAGCAGGCAAAGCTATTATAATGCAAACTTAGAAAATGCTTAAAGAATAATATGAATAGTGTTACATCAACAATGTATACAAGAACAGGCAGAAATAGTGTTGACGCATATTCTGCTCTTAATCTTATTAAAAAAAAAAAAAAAAAAAGGTAAAAAATGTGTTTGAGAACTGAGGAGCAGCCAGCAGCCGTAACACAGTCACCGTATCCCTTTGTATTCTTATTCTATGTAATTCTCAGTACTGGCTTCTCTGGACATTTGTGGTAACTTCTTACACTCAAACATCTTGGTACCCCCACTGTATAGCAGAAACCTGAGTTGCTGAATGTCTGGTAAAAAAAAAAAAAAAAAAAAAAAAAAAAAAAAAAAAAAAAAAAAAAAACTTTAGGTAGAGCTGGAAGGTCTGTAATGATGATAAAAAGCTTAGCATGTGAATAATGTCTCACAAAACAAACTGGGCTATTTTATGAGTCCAAGAGTCCACATGAAGTTTGCTGGTACTAAATCTCTACACAGGTACTGTGTAGTACTCTCCAATTTTAGAATAATTACTGCTTTCTGGTATGGGGAATTGTGTTGTACTCAAATCACTGGGGATGCAATCCATCTGGACCTGCCCATACCCAAGCCAGCTACCCATGCTACCTTCACACAGGGACAGAAACAGAAATTTCTGTGGCAGCATTCATCTTGCTCTAAAGCAGATGTTGAAAACAGGGTGAATGACTCGCCCCACTGTTTCTTCTTCTGACTGCAGTGTGGTCCTGTAGGCTTCTGTATGTATCAACACTATAAACAACTTAAGTGACCACATATACAAACACGTTACTTTCTCTTATTGGTCTTTCTGAGGGTTATCCTCTGAATGTGTAAAATTTTAATGGAACTGTTGTCTCAACTACAGACAAACTTGCCTTCAAGGTTACACTGAAATTATTTCTGCAGTCTAAAGACCTCTGTATGCCAGCAACAATCATACCATTTGGGGCATTTTGCCATTTGCATTGTATTCCATTGCTTTATTCCTTGTACTCCTTGTCCATATTATATATATAGTTCTTTGATTAGTGATGGTCCTTGTGTTGTAACAGATGTAGACCACTGAACACCAAGTTATAGAGGTCAAATCAATGTTATGTAGCATGATGCCCTATTGTGACCATGTCAGGTTCAGCCCCTCACTTATACTTCCATGGTTGTTTATGTTTATGATGAAATCCTCAAATAAACAGGAAATCAATACCTCAAATAATATTACCTCTGGACAATCAAAAGAGAAAACTACATACAGATGGAAAGAGTTGCTGGCAATCATATATGGAGAAACAATAAGGGAGCCCTGTGACTTAATCTCGGTACGTCATGTTGTACTTCTTTCTGACAATCAAAAACTTTATACTCTCAACACATTGAGAATGGCACACACCATCCTTAAATTATGTTGTTTTTTTTAGACTCAGAACCTCTTTGTATCATCTAACAAATGTGGGTTTACAGATCTGTTTTTATATAATCCTCCACTGCCAATTTAAGATTGTGAGCAGTATTTTTTCTGTACTCTTCTTGTGGAATCTGACTTCCCCAGAACTTTTTGGTTTGTACTGCTTTCTCACTTATATATATGTACAATAATGGATTTAATTTAAATTTAACGTTATTGGGTCAATACTACTTTCCCAAAGAGTTTTCCACTTGATATTTACAGCAGTCTTAGCAAGGCTACATTTCTGCCAAGAGATAAAGTTTGGTGTTGTTTTTATAGTGCTATTATGTTCTCTATACATGAAATACTAAGCTTATGACAGGCTGCCAGTCTGGAGGCAACAGGCTGGTTTAAATGCCTCAGGGGTGTCATGCCAATCAATTCTCTTGTCTCTTTTTACCAGCCATAGAAATATGTATTAATGAAGGGTGAATAATTAAAGAGAGGGGATGAATTATAAGGGACAAGACAATGTCACAAGAGTGGGAATTCAATAAAAAAGAGTTAGGAGAAATCCAGTCTGCTGAATCTAGTTCTCCAAACCGCAATAATTTTCCTCACTTGCCTCATTTTACAACTTCAAAAAATCTAGTTTGATCTGAAGATATCAAAAGCTGATGTGAAGCGCTGCAGAGAAATGAAAACTATCCCTCCATGCAAGTCCTGTAATATTCAGGAATTTTTTTTAATTGCTGTTACTAACTTTACATCAGAGCAGCCCTCCTAGTTCCTTCAGAAGCATCAGACAGGAAAGGAATAAACCTTCTCCAACTTCTTAGACTGAAGTTAAAGAACACAAACTTCAGGTATGTCAGAGGAGAGTATCCTCCACTAGTTAAGTTGCTTTAAACATACAGACTTCCTCACATCTCTAAGAAACATTGGACAGGAAGGAAAAGACAATGAAGTATTGTCAGGCAGTTTTGGCCTTCAGAGAAGACCAACTTCTACCTACTCAGCAGGGTCCCTCTCAACTTGTTTTTTATGTATTTTAAAAACCACATGGATCCACCTAGAGCCTGAATCTGGAAAGGACAATTATCATCTCTCTTACTGTTAGCATCCTCAATCAACCTAAGCTTTATTTTCTATTCCATTTATCTAACCACTTCTTTATCTCCCTTCTGTCTTTCCCTTCTTATCCTCTGAATTGCACAGTGAAAGCCGAAACAAATTCTGTAATGAGTTCCCCATATTTATTGCCATGTTCAGCTCTGTATTTCTACCACACTCTCAGGTAATCAGGAAAGCATAACAACCACTTCTCAAAACAGGTACTGGATTTTCTTATCTCATTTTGAACATAGAAACATCCGTGGCAAAGGCCACAGAGGCTCAGCCAGAGCCATTGTAGTGGTCACTTTAACAGTACCTTTAAGCATAGCTCCTTTCCATACTCACGTATCCATATTCACATCCATTATTTATTTATAAAATATCCATTAATTAATATTCCAAATTAGATACTAACTTATATGTAGCTGCAAGGTAATGTTTTCTCCAAGAGTACAGTGAGTAAAGAATAAAGTCAAGGACAACTCAAAATCATGACAAGTACAGATGAGGATCAGATATTAAAAACAGCTTAATAAGAAAAGTTGAAACAGCTTGGACTCCAAATAAATTCTATATAAGCTTTGTACACAGGACTATAGTGTTTTGTCCTAGCAATTTTCAAAAGTGAAGTAAATCCAGATTTGTGTGAAATACTGATTAAAATAATAAAATTGTTTATCCAGTTGACAGCCAGAAACCTTGTTGTGTTTTTTTTTCCTACTATGGAAACAAAACCAGCTTAGCATTATAAATATACCTTAAGAAAAATTACATTTTTCATGTTTTTGTTGGTCACAAAGGCTTATGCTAAGGAGATATATGCTAAGGTATTGCACTCCAGCACAATGCAAAACGAACTTTACTTATTCTTAAAAACAGTAACACTTATTTACAAGCAGTTCCTTAATTTCTGGCCATTCTTATGTCACCTCACTTGCTAAAATGCTAACGGTGTTCTCAAATATTATTGCAAGAGCTCAGCTGCATACAGAAAACCTTAGCTACATCCAGGTGCTCATTTGTATGTCCAGTTTTAAAAATCAGTTACTTGCAATAATTTCAGATAATAGATTATTTCATTAATGGCCAGGTAGAAGCCAGTAATTTTCTGTAATGGATATTATTTCCTTATAGTCTGTTTATAAGCAGTTGTTTACAATTATATAATTAGCACTGAAGTTACAATAACTTCTACAGAACTGAATTTATCAATAACTGAAATCTTGGAGCACTCAAAGGCAGTCATTTGTGGAGTACAGTGCCATTAAACAATCTCTCTTTTTTTTGTTGAAATTCATCTCATACAAAAAAAAAAAAAAAAAAAAAAAGTAAATATCTGGAAATGATATATCAGTAATTTTACTTTGAACCTTAACCTTAATATATGGAGTATTTTTTCGCTTCAATTTCACCTACATTTGCAGCAGAGGCTCAGTGGCAAGATTTGTTAGCCAAACTTTTCATTGCAATCCCAAAAGGATAAACAGTAGCATTCAAAACCTTGCTTGCCAGCACTCTAACCTCTAGAGAGCCGTTTCCTGAAAATATAGTAATTATTTATAAATTGCATTTAGGTCCCAGATACTTTGTACTCCAAATTAATATACATAAAATATGCCCAAATTCTAATTTTTTTTTTTAATTTTATTTTTTTTTTAAAAAGATAGCTACATGTAGATTGTGCTCAGTTTGCCCAAAACGTTTTCTTCCTTTCCTTATCTCTTTTTCTTGGATGGGTAGTATGTAAAGTATTCAGTGTCATCTGAAGGGGTATTAACAGGCTTTCTACAAGTGTATCAAACACTGTGAGTATAAATTCATAATAAAAATTGGAGCATAAAGACTAAAATCCCATTACAAGTGCTGTCAGAGATTTTGTAAGCATTCAGAGATTAAACTCAAAACACTGTAGACCAGCAGAATTACCATAACCATGGAACTGGACTGTAATCTGATGTAAAGGATCATTATCTTTCACTCACCAAGCTTCAGAGTACTTTGGAGATATGTGGTGAAATGCGCTGTCCTGAGGAAACAATGCTTCTGGCTCCATTATTTGAAGACTCTGAATCCTGATCACTCTATTCTAATACCCACACATCTTGTATTCCTTTGGGTTTCTGAATTTGAAAAAAAACAAAACAAAAACACATTTGGTTATAATTACCTTCAAGTTATCTATTTACTTTTGCCATCTGAATTTCCTCATGTCCCACTGTTCATAAATACCTATATCTATATGGATCTATCTTTTTAATCTCCCCAGATACAACTTAATACTAAACTGAGAGCTTAGTATTTCATTTTTGAATCGTTCTTTTCATTTTTTTTCCTTATAACTTAGAATATCTGTTAAACTTGTAATTAATTTTAATTAGCTACAGGCTATCAGTGCTAAAGATCTGTAATTTATACCTCTTCTTCATGCCTGTGGAAAAATAACTCTAAATTTGACCTACTTAAAAAAGGTTATCATCAAACTGCTTTGCTTAATAGTGAGCTTGCTCTGAAGGAATACTATAGCTGCAGCAGAGGGTAAATGTATCTGGAAAGGGTAGTTTTATTCCCTCCACAGGAAAAAAGGAGGACACTAATGTGTTATCAAAGATGATATTCTTACATACTGAAAAAAGTCTGAGAGAATAACAGTGTTTAACTGGTTTATGATTTTACTATTGACTCTAAAATACAAAGGAAATACATAAAATCCTTCCAATGTAGCACAAAGTTAATCCCTGTAAGAAGGTAATGAAGCTGCTAATGTTTGACTAAGTATCATCCTTAGCTAACACACTGCTATGCAGACATAGAAGAGCAAATGACTTAGCTCAGTGTCTCACAGAAGTGAACATTTATTACAGTAGGGCAGCAAAGGCCAGTAAGAGTATCAGTCAAATTACTCTGATGAGGGTTGTCGTTACACAAGACATAGCACAGCTGAAACCCAAAAAACTACTTCTAATTATAAGCAGAGGAGACACCTACACTTACAATGAAATCCCTACAACAGGTTTTCTTCCTGCTTGACCTTCTTAATTCCTCTTAGCCACTTAAAGCAATTTTCCTTATTCACACTTGATTATTCATCACCTTATACCTAGGCTTGGCAGTTGAATCAATGTTTCCAATAAGTTGTCATACAAAACAAAAAAAAAAAAAAAAAGAAAAACAAGACACAAGAATACATACAGCGATTCTCTTTTGATTGCTATTTACTGTTATTGCACATTTTGTAGAGATTACCTTGTGTACCTTGCAGTATTACAAGACAGCAGGGGGCCACGTAATGTAAGACATCGGGAAAATGTCTGAACTCAAAATTGTTCATAAAAGGTAGTCACAAGTACAGAAGACAGCAATAAAATTTTTAAATGTAAAAATGTGAAAGAATGATAGTAGCAAGGAAGTTAAAATTTTAATATTTACAATAACATAATTTGAAGTGCCTAGAAAAGCAAATATTCTTCAAAGCCTTTAAAGTTTGGTATTCCCATAAAATTAAATACTACAGCAAAAGAATCTTAAAAGACACCATTATGGAATAGCAATTAGATTATTTGTTGCAAGTAAAAGTCTTTTAGACAACCTCCTGCAGTCTTTCATAAGGGAATCTCATTCAACTATTTTTTTGCAAGTTAGATATTTCTTTTCCCAAATAAATATTTGTTCATGTCACAAGTTGGTCGAAAATGACCACCACTGATAATGAAGTATGTCCTGAAACATCATAAATGAGAAATAGCGATTTTCTTAAACTGCTAAGGAAACTCCTAAGTTTGAAAGACTGCAATCAATTAATACATTTCTGCAATCACCACTGTGAAATCAGTAAACTTAAACACAATTACCATTGTTTTCAAAAGTTTACATGTTTGAATCCCTCACTGAGAAAACCCCACTCTGGAATAATAAAAGCTCCTACAAAAAAATATGCACTTCTCAAGTGTGATTTGTTAGTAAGTATGAGGACTCTAATGAAAAAAATACATCTTTAATTGTTGAATTCCTTCAACCTGTTCCATAGAATTATAGAATTTTTTAGGTTGGAAAAGACCTATAAGATAGGTCCATGGTCCTAGTCCAACAGTTAACCTAGCACTGCTAAGTCTACCACTAAACCATGTCCCTAAGCACCACATCCACACATCTGTTAAACACCTTCAGGGATGCTGACTCAGCTACTTCCCTGGGCAGCCTGTTGCACAGCCTCACAACCCTTTCAGTGAAGACCTCCCCTAGTGCAACCTGAGGCCATTTCATCTTGTTCTATATCTTGTTGCTTAGGAGAAGAGACCAACCATCACCTTTATACAACTTGTTTAACATCAGTTTTTACAAAAATTTCAAGAACTGAACAGAATTAGCATATATTTCTCCATCATACTCAAATCTTACACAAGGTGATGTAAGCTCTACTTGATATTTGCTGTGGGCCTGGTGTCACTACAAAGGATTTATCTGCTTTTCAGAATGTGGTTCCAATACAGTGATTTTCTTAGATGAAGTCAACCAAATATACACATAATATCTGGAAATACATTCTCTTTTTATTTATTTTAGGAAAAAAAATAAAAAAATAAAAAAGAAAAGAAAAAAAAAAGTTAAAAATTGAAAAAATTGATGCAAATTAAACACTGGCTAAACATAGAAAAAAGTCAAACCAAACCACAAAAACTTTATGTCCTTTCTTGGAATCTTGAGAAAGTGCCGAATATACCAAAAAAAAAAATAAAAAAAAATCTGAGCTATTGCTGTACACTAAGGTGGATAAGTCTCGTGATAAATTGTACAGAGTCACGGGGAAAAAAAAATAGTTGCTGTATGTTGGAACAACTTAAAAAACATATCATCTAAGAGATATGAGATATTGCCAGTAGTAATGAATAACTTAATGCATTTGAGAAGTGTGCTGTATGCAGAGATATAAAGGTTATAAAATTTGGTGGGTAATAGGTTTCTAAACAAAGAACTGAATAAGTTTTTGAAAAATCAGGTATCAAAAGACTTGGAGCCATACAGAATACTACTGTTGGTGTTTTGATATAATCCTCATAAAAATGAAAGTGATTTAATGTTCCACTTGATAAACTTATACTCAAAAAAATAATAATAATGAGATAACAGTGCTAAGTTATTAGAAAAGTGAACAGCAATTATTTCCTGTGTTTAGTAGCCTTTAGTACATGTGCTATTTCTGCCTGTAACATCTGTAACTGGTGAGCATCTGCATAGTTTATTCTGGAAAGTTGAAGAAAATATTAATCTTGCTATCTACTCCATTCTACTGCAGCTGAAAAATCAATGCTTTAGACAATAAAAGGTGTTTGATTTAAAAATTTTCTGGATTCCAAATATTTACTTTCTTCATAAGTGTTGTATTGACTTTCTGCATTATTTTAAAATAATAATAATAATAAAAAGATGGTGGCCATTTTATTTATTTTCCTCCAGTTGCAAATTTTAGTTACAGGTAACTATGTACATTTTATAATAATAATTTTATAATAAAATTTAATAATATTTACCTAAAATGTTTTAAAAATATATCTATATGATATATTGACTGCATTTTCACTGGATAAGTATTAAATATACAATATGTTTTAACATGAATATTCAAAATACATGAATTTTAGCAAACAATTTTCATTACAAATGCTAAATTCTAATACCTCTATCTTTGCTACTACAGTTATAAGTTATTGTCACTCCTCTCAGAATATACCAGGATAATACTGTTTAATAATTAACAGTAATACTGTTTAATAATTAACAGTAGGATAATACTGTTTAATACTGTTAATCCTATATGTAGATGGGGGACACCAAAATGAAAACACAAAGAGACGTAAAATGCTCAGCAAGTCAAATTTGCAAATATAAACCAGATCTGAACCCAAGTACCTTCCAGATTTTGAACTTAGACTAGCATTCCAATGAACAAACAATGGAAAATATTTTAAGTTCATCTTTTACTTCCATTTGGGGCTGAAAATCAATTCTGTGGTTATACAAAATCAAAAAGCACATGCAAGTTTTTTGATGCATAATGTTTTCAACTTCTCAGTTTCAATTAAAAAAATACAACTGAGCTTCAAAAATAAATAAAGTCTTCATACATTTCAGTAAGAAATACAATGACAATACAATACTATAAGGTGAAACATTTAACACAGAGATGGGAAAATATGACATTAATAGTAGCAAATAGGGACAGCAGAATGTCTTTCCTAGAGATTAACAAAAACCTTAAGGTGTTAGAAAGCCAAAATATTGTAGAGAAAGTGTGGTAGGTTAGTCAAATGTAAAAGAAAAACTAAAAACAAAACAAAACAAAATGATAAAACAGAAGTGTAAAACCACTTATATTTTAAAAGGACACTTAGTAATCTTTTGATCACTGAAGAGGAACAAATACTATTTTCAATTTCCATTATAGTGTATGTTTTCTATATATTTAATCTGATGAATGAAAGAAAACAGAGGAATCTGATATGACGGCATTGCATCTGAGTCATTACAGATTTATGTCTAATGACTTTCCTGTTCTCTGATATGGAAACAAAACAAAACAACAAAAAACTTTATTATCATTCCTTGTACAAATCAGTATGACTCAACAAATCTCTTGAACTTCTACATACTAGGGAAAGCAAATTCCAAGTGTAAGTATTTCACAAATCATCTATTTTTATTGTATGTATCAAGCATTGTGTGTACCCCATCAACATTCAAAAAGGCTCGATAGCTGTGATAATATTTTCACAGTTGAGAGCACAGTGTTCAATACCAACAATTCACATCAACAAAGAGTGAGTACTCATATTTCCTAACAAAGTCAAAGGTCACGTAGTAATTGTACACGAGAAGAAGACACAGAACTAGATAGATGGACAAATAAAATTCTTATGCTGCCACAACTACAAAATTAATCAATACAGGTCATTTTGAATGATTCAGCGAGACAGTTGATAAAGTATTGAGAAGTTTTATGCCTTATTAGGTATAAGAAGAATAAAATTAATAAAATAACAAAAAACATGTAAATATTACCTGCGGATAAGAAAATTCCTTGCCAAAAGCCCTCCTTTCAAAAATGTACTGATTCAATTTACTGCAATTAGATGAGGTACACCAGCTAGTCTATATTTTGACACATGAAGTGAAGGCACGTACTGGCTTGTAGGGTATTAGAAAGTTCAGCTATTTATCTGTTAAAAGTAGCAATGAGGTCACAGGATTATTTTTCTCCCTACTCCTGTTTTTGACTTTGAAGTCACTAGCACAGTCAAAAATAATGTAGACATCACATTTAACTACCATTTTTTTCCTTTACCAAGAAACAAGATAATTTTTATTCAAAATAAACAGACAGGGATTCATTTGACATTCACATTGCAGGACAATGGGCCACACATAGAACTTCCAACACAGGAAAGTACGATATGTTATTAGGGAAATAAATCGCTGTGAGGGTATTCAAACACTGGAACAGAAGGCCCAAAGATGTTATCAAATCTTTATACATTTTAATATTCAAAACTTGATTAATCAAACAATCTGATTCATCCTTAAGTCTCTGACCCCAGATGACCTTCAAAGGTTTTTTCTAATGTATAGGAAAGAAGTGGGCACTGATGGGTTAGGGAAACAATAAAAAAGGTGACAGTGATTCTGTTCCTCTCTTGGAAGAAACTTCCAATTTCCAGGAACAGGTGGCTCAGAAATCTCTACTTCTTTTCTATTAGTTTTCCTCAAGACGTGGACAATGCCAAGGAACTAAGAGGAGGGGAAGAGACATATTCACACAAAAACAAGTTTTCATATTCTCTCATATTGTAAACTTTATATGCAAGGCCTGCTTTAGATTAAATGTTACATGGGGAGCTAGTGAACAGAACAGGGCAGCACCAGGGGCACTACTGTTTTCTTGTCAACTGTGTTTTTAGCATTCACTGTCCAGTATATGAATTCTCTGAGGAAATAAAAGTAATGCCCCTTGAGGCAGAAGAGCAAAAAGTCATCACCAGTCTCAAACAGACTAAGCAAAGTTGTTTAATTTATTGAGTGTACTGGTCCTTCTGTGTCTCCAAGCAGAAAAGTCATGTGCCAGGAATAAATATTAAAAATCAGTGCCAGCTTCCAACACTGTCTTTTTAGTGTCTGAAAACAAAACTTCTTTCTTTAAAAGGACAGGCTCCTAGCACTTCACTAAATACACTTTATCATGAAGAAACAAAATAGCATCAAGGTTGAGTGTATGTAGAGAAATTCACAGAATCACAGAATCGTCTAGGTTGGAAGAGACCTCCAAGATCACCGAGTCCAGCCTCTGACCTAACACTAACTAATCTTCCACTAAACCATATCCCTAAGCTCTACATCTAAACATCTTTTAAAGACCTCCAGGGATGGTGACTCAACCACTTCCCTGGGCAGCCCATTCCAGTGACTAACAACCTGTTCAGTAAAGAAGTTCTTCCTAATATCCAACCTAAACCTCCCCTGGCGCAACTTTAGCCCATTCCCCCTCGTCCTGTCACCAGGCACGTGGGAGAATAGACCAACCCCCACCTCACTGCAGCCTCCTTTCAGGTACCTGTAGAGTGCAATAAGGTCGCCCCTGAGCCTCCTCTTCTCCAGGCTAAACAGTCCCAGCTCCCTCAGCCGCTCCTCGTAAGACTTGTTCTCCAGACCCTTCACCAGCTTCGTAGCCCTTCTCTGGACTCGCTCAAGCACCTCCATGTCCTTCTTGTAGCGAGGGGCCCAAAACTGAACGCAGTACTCGAGGTGCGTTCAGAGCCGAGTACAGAGCCGAGGTACACCAGAGCTGAGTACAGGGGGACAATCACTTCCCTGGACCTGCTGGACACGCTGTTTCTTATGCAAGCCAGGATGCTGCTGGCCTTCTTGGCCACCTGAGCACACTGCTGGCTCATATTCAGCCGACTGTCAACCAATACTCCCAGGGAGTATTAATTTATACTTTAAAAATTAAGGAAATGTACACATTATGGCCACAAATAAGATTGTCTCTGAGAAGATACTTATGTATTTAAATAATATTCTGAAACTAGAATTTATTTTAAACCTAGTATAGCAGGACGAGTCATTTTGTTATGGTCCTTCAGGCTCATATATCTGCATTGTTCCCAAAATTTAGTATTTGCCTTAAAGTTCAATGAATACTATCAAAAATTACCTGCCAACACACTCATTATGAAAAAATGACTGACACTGGTGGCTATAATTCTAAGTTTTATAACAAAAATTTTGAAATTTGAAAATGTGTGCACTCCTGCTAGTATTCACATAACACTTAAAATTCAGTTACCTCTTCGGAAGTTGGCATAAGATACACACTTTAATTACTGAAATTGTTTAAGGCATCTATTCAGGCATCAGAAGCAACAACATACATATTAGATCTTTAAACATACCAAATGCATCAACAAAGTACATGTAAACTTCTGTCTGATTTTATTGTCTAAATAATTTTAATCTAAATTATGATATTATATAGAGAGTGCAATCTAAGGCAATCACAGAAGTATCTAGAAAGCATTTCTTATTCAAAGGACAGGCTAAATTTACAAGGCTGTTATTTTTTTATAAATAGTTCTGCCTTAGTAATCACCCTCATTTGCAGTAATATTTAAGAAAGTGAGATTACTGTTTAGCTAGTTTTAGTCCAGAATCTGAAAATCTGTCTGACTTGCTTGTTTGAGAGATGAAACTTTGTGAAATTTTAAGATCTGAAAAACCTCCAGAATTGTCAAAGGAAAGAAATCAAGAAGCCTGAGGATAACTGGAAGTTCCTTTCATGTCTTCTCCACTGAGCAAAATCATTTAGGGGCCCTGATGGGAAGCGCAGGGTGTTGACTGCCTTTGAAAATATGTGTTTCAGGGCCCCACCTTATGTAGCAACAGTTCTAGTTCAGGATCCTAATCTTCAGGTGTAAAGCATGGTTGACTGACTGACCAGAATGGGGATTATCTATAGAGGCAGTGGGGACAGAGGTGAAAACCAGAGTTTGGAGAGCCTTTTAAGCTCCCGTTTCATTCTTGGAAGGAAGTGGCCATAGAATTCTCTTCAATGCTGAAGAAGTTACCCAGAATACTACCCTTCTTCTCTCAGTCCACAAGTAAACAGGCCACTTTAGACCTTCACTTTAGGCATAATTCAATGGTTAATGTTATTTTCCATTTTATTGCCACTTCTGAAATATGTAAGTGCAATAGGAATGCTATGACAACACCGACAATTTATTTCAATGTAATGGATGTCTGATGTCATTGGTACTTCCTCTGTAATTCCAGTTATTGACACTAACACTAGTTTTCACTCCCATTATGCCACTTTGATAATTATTCTGTCTCAGCATGGCTTATACTCTGCTCATTGCTGCAACCTGGCTGCACTGCATTCATTACCTGGCAGGTCATGGCCTTGTCCTCCAAGTTTGGAACCAAGACTGATGTGTTCCAAGAGTCAAGATTTCATTCGTTTTGTGTCTCTAAGCAAAAGGATTTATCCACTGACATGTTGTTTTTGAGTATCAACCTGGGATTGTACAACCTATCCTTACAGCGGCTTTCCGTTGCAAAATCTGCTTCTTCAATCTTTTATTGGCTAATAAAATTCTAAGGTACAGCAAATAAAAACAAAACAAGTCTGTCAACATGACACCACATTTCATTGTGATTCACATACAATTGCTCTGTCATGAGTTCAAAGGATTTGTTATATCATCTTGATATCGTATCATGTCTTGATTCTAACTCCCAATAACAGAGCATGTTTCAGTGATGTTTCTTTTATATCATGGTGTATTTTAAGGTAAAATAAAGCCTTTATCCATCCTGGTTCATATGTTTTCCTGAATTAGCATTAAAACTACCATGAGTGGTAAATAACTTAGAATGAAATCTAAGGCACATTAATTTTTAATGATTTTCCCACACTTCATTTTAATTTGGCTATATGCATCGTTTGCCTTCTTAATTTTTCTGTTTAGTGAATTTATTCCCATATAAATCTATAATGCTTCTTTTATAGGGAAAAGATATTGAGCAAGTCCTTTCTTGCACGGAAATCATTGATCATTTATTTACAAGTTAAGTAGTAGGTAGTGGAAGAAGATTAACACAGAATGCACCCTATTACATGTAAATACATGATTATTTTTGTCTTCTACAACCTCTCTTCTTGTTGAAGGTAATTACTTTTGGGTCTACTATATTAACCATAATTATCAACTAATGTGGAGGAACATGCATTTAATTTGTAATTAAGTGATATTTACTGAGTCAAACCTATCAGTAGCTAGTATTTAAAGGAAAAGGTCTTCTACTAAATGTGTGATTATAAATTTTCAGTTTTATCTAGTAGTTCTGGCACAACATTGCACCGGTTTTCCAAACCTTTTCTCATGGTAGATTCATGCTAGAGTAAGCAAGTTTACAGTGGCAGAGTGAAAAGTTTTGAGGGAAAACAAATAAACAAAAAATACCTCACACAATAAAGATGAAAATTTCCTAGATGTCCTTTTTCCTGTCTAGTGTAAGATTAAAAAAAAATAATAATAAAAAAAAAAATCAAGACATCAACAGCATCTATCTTGTCTATAACTTACAAGAAAACTTCATTTCATTTCAGCCTGTTCTTACAAAATTGCACCTGGCCCTCAGCTACAAGAACTCCTATTTTGACATATTGAAAGTATATCTCATGTTGTTCTTAGTGTGAAAAAGTGTTTTCTAATCAGCAGTTTCACTGTTACTTGTTTGTCTACACTTGTCTTTCCAATCTCTTATAGCCCTTTTACTCTTAGATAGCTGTAGTCAAATACAAAACAAATACATTATACAGAATGCAAATCTAAAGGTCTCCAAGTACCTCAGTAATGTTGGATCAGCTACACACTGAATGATACCTGAACAGTTCCTTTAGAGGTTTGGTTGGTTGGTTGGTTGGTTTTGGCCAATGTTATTTTTCTTAAGTGTCCTGGTTTCAGTTAGGACAGTTATTTTTCCTCCTAGTAGCTGGTAGGGTGTTATGTTTTGGATTAGGATGAGAACAGTGCTGATAACATGCTGATGTTTTAATTGCTGCAGAGCACTGCTTATACTAAGCCAAGGACTTTTCAGCTTCTCGCTCTGTCCTGCCAGCGGGCAGGCTGGGGGTGCAGCAAGAGCTGGGAGGGGACAGACCCAGGACAGCTGACCCAAACTGGCCAAAGGGGTATTCCATACCATCTGGGGTCATGCTGAACAATGCATAGCGGTGGCTAGCCGGGGTGGGGGGCCGGCTGCTCAGGGTTGGGCTGGGCATCGGTCAGCGGGTGGTGAGCAATTGCATTGTGCATCACTTGTTTCATACACATTATTATTATTATTATTATCATTATTATTTTCTATCTTAATAAACTGTCTTTATCTCAACTCACAGGCTTCACTTTCCCATTTCTCTCCCCCATCCCAGAGAGGGAGGGGGTAGGGTGAGCGAACGGCTGTGTGGTGTTTAGCTGCCAGCCGGGTTAAACCACAACATTAAGACATAAAAGTTTCATCCCCCAAAACAAAGCCCAGATCATTTATTCTGTTATCTTTTCTGTTCCTCCTCATAAATTATGACGTGTAACAGACAATGAAAACAGAGAAATTGTTCAAAACAGTAGTTTGAGCTTGTAGCTGATATTTGTCAAACAATTTGAGGCTCATGTATGTCTGATTTCCCCTCTCTTATTCACGAGTTTCAGTGAAACAATTTCTTGAAGTGTGGTCTTGACAAAACGTAGTACAAGCTTCCTCTTTTACTTGTTCATGCTGTCATCATTTCTTCCTTAGTCTACGTACATGATGCATTCCTTGAGACAAAGCTTTCTGCACGGAGAGTACACTACCAGGCAACTTGTCATCTGTTACCCCTGCTTGGAATCAAGTTCCAGGCTTTAAGATTCCTTTTTCAAAGATCCTTGTGCTCCTAGTTCAAGTGATTTGAAAAGCTACCTAAAGCTCAAGATTATGATGCAAATTTTCATGCTGTTCTCTGTTGCAAGGGAACTCCTTCAGGATGGCTTAACTCACCTGTGTGATAGTTTAGCTTTTTTTGGACTGGAAGGACAAAAATTCTTATTTTCTACTGACAACTCAGGATTCTTTTGCATATTCCTGCTTTCTATATCAAATACCTTGAAATGAATTTTAAAAACCAGAGCTATTCCTAAGAGATAAAGATCTCTTGCTCTGTTCTAGATCTTAGAGGACAGGAGAACATAAATCCAACACAGATGTTAAACATGCTCTCCAGAACAATAACTCAAAGAAATACAGAACAGTGATTACTGTGTATGACCCTGTACCAAAGAGAAAATTAAGTATGCTTGATAAGCCTCATCCCTAGGTAGGTACCCTGTTTTCTGTTGCTGATGTTTAAGCAAACTTGGATGTTTCCAGTGTAATATAACTGGAAAATTACAAAGGCATGTGAGAAATGTAAAAAGAAACCCTGCACAATAGAGAACAGTAAAGAGGAGACACTTTTGAGAACTAAGAATAAAACATAATTCTGTTTCTATCAGGAAAATGCTCAGCTAATGCTAAAAAGTTTGTATTTTACTACATATTAACTTGAACTTTACAATGAGATTCTGAACAGATAATATTTTATTTTTAAGTCTGCTAGAGTGAGAAAATTGCAGTTTCTACACCTTTTGATACTTTTTCCTAAAGGGAGAACATTTGTTAAAGCTGACGTTTTCTTGAGAAAGGTGTCGATTTTGATGAACTAGCTTTTTTCAACAGAAAAGTATCTCATCAAAAAACAGACAAACAAACAGACAACCTTTACCTGCTCAAAAATATAAGCTATTGCAGTCAGTATCTCTCCTGTATGAAGACAGCACAATTCTGTAACCAGGCAGAGAATGGTAGAACATGTTCCTCGCCAGCAGTCCTATGTGCAAGTTGAGCACCACTGAACACTTTGGGAATATTTCTAACCTGCAGATTGATTTGCCATGTTCTGCAGCAGCACCTTTGAGCTCAGAAGACTGAAAGGAAGGACAAAATGTAATATTCTCATAGATCTTGAAGGTTACTACCTTAAAAATTTTCCATTGTGTACTCAAAATTTTATGAATGAGAACATTGAAGAACATGGCACTGAACTTTACTGATCCAATCTGCTCTGCATGGATAGCCACACAACAATCATTAAAACAAATTCTCTAAAGTATTCTTCAAGCACGCAATTCCCAGCTTGGTTGTACACCAAAGAATTCAGCTAAGTTTAACTTTCTGATGTTTACCAAACTCAGACTTTAAAACCTTTAAGGACTTTTTTATAAACAACTTTAAACCTTAAAAAAACATCCAGCATAAGTTTTTTCAAAAACCAACTTTACTGTACAGTTTAGCAGAGCCCATATTTGCCATTCACTTAGTGTCAGCACCACTTATTTCACCATGTCCATTAGCAATATTTTTAATCTGCGTTTTAAGCCAACATAAATTAATTGACTTTGTGACCACCAAATGACATACAAAAGGTAAGTCCTGACTGAAGTCCTATGCCCCTTGTAGAAAAACAAAGTGATACATGACTGAACCTTTATAAAAGTCATACAAACCATTGTATGCTTTAGAATTAAGAATAACTATATTAGTTAAAATGTGGAATATTTTCAGAAAGATCAGAAATCAATGATGTATTTTTGAGTGTCTCTGCACACAGATTGGTATCTTCCACCCACAGCTGCATGTGTGTATGCATGTGTGTACAGATGTAATACATAGGCATACATACACACATTAACATGTGTGTGGCATTGTCCTGCAGTATCTAATCAACCTCCCATTATTTCCATTTCCATCTCCTTGTCCTCCAAGCAACATCACACTACTGTTATTACTACATCACACTGCCTAGTGATTTTATATGACTCCCTTAGAGCCCTGAAATTTTCCTAGACAGCATATTTCTCTTGCTTTTGTCTCCTTGAAAATGGGATAAGGTACATGATGTAAATAGAGAGCAAAGGTAAAATGCATTACTTCCAGAGTTACCAAACTCCCAGCATAAAAGCACTTGGTATAGAGTGAATGTTTTGGTTATTAATGTCTAAAAATTAAGCTGGGATATAAAAATATTTTTTCATAACATATTTAAAAAACAAATGTGTATTGAATCATACACTGATTAACATAACAATTTATAAACGGCTGCAAAGTAGCTATTATAAAATCTTCCATCATTGAGTCACTTATTAATCTCTAAATAGTACAGCACAAAATGTGTCAATGATCTATTAAAGAAAAATTCTCAGTGTAGTTCTACCAACAAACTATAGAGTATTTAAACAGTTTCATATTGTAATGGTGTAGAATGTCAAGACAGCATGTTGTAAGTTAGTGAGATGTATCAGGAAGGAGCAGAATTATGAGCCCCAGTATGATCTGATGTACTTTAGGAGATTTCAGTTATGGATTCAGTCCTGCAGACACTTACAGCTTTGCTTAGTAGTGTCTATACTGCTGCTGAAATCAAGAGATTCAAACAAGAGGTAGGCATCTGCAGGATCATTGTTTGAGCATCCAGCTTTCCAGGACAGGCTAGTATGTAAGATGTAATTAAGCAGACTCATTAATTTTTCTCCAGCTTGGATGCTTAAATTTGGTTCCTATATCTATAAAAATGACCTAATTTTTAACTATGCTGACTGCCTGCAATTCCCAACAATTTATGCAATCAATCATCATTAAATTGCACGAAAATACTGATGAAACCAAAGCTGCCTGCAGGCCTGTATTTCTGCTCATTGTTATTACTAAAGCAATACCATTTTCTCTCAGAAACACTCCTGCAAAACTAAGAAACAAAAATAGATTTTTAAAGTGTTCAAATGTTGAATACCAATGTTAACTTTTTTTTGGGTGGGAGATAATCCTTACGCTATGTGATTGCAGTGCATCACTGAATAATGAAATTAATCCTATTTTCCAGATTCAAAATGGTGAAAATATATAGGGGCTTTGGAGGATTCTTGAAAGAAGGTATTTTTGGATTGCCCTGATTGGACTGAGAGAGACATGTGTGGAACAACAGGACAGACAGCTGCTGAAGTCTCTTAAAACCTACAATCACCTTCTCTCCCCGGCATCTTAAGAGCACTAGATTTCCCTTCTTCAGTCAGTAATAGCAACTAGATAGCAGAGATGTGATCCTGGAAATATCCAGGTAGTCAGTTTATGGACTGTTAAGTTTGATTGCAACAGAAGCATACTCTGAAACTTGAAACATTCAAATGAGGTTCTGGCCAGTAAAAACATCCTCTAAAGGGTAAGAAATACAGGTACCTATAAAATAATTTCTATATCAAAGCAAACACTGTTATTTCTTCATTTTCTATTTCTTTTATATATGTGTACGAAGAAATAGAAAATTGAAATTGGACTTTTTCAGTTTCCTGGGAGAGCAGTTCTTCAAAACATGGCATGAATACATGCAGTGCATGCAGTTTTTGTGGTAAGACAACATGCATACTAATACTGTATTGGCCTGATAAGAACCTATTTCCTTAATAATGTGTGAGGTTGCTGTCACTGAGGTGGCCTGAGCAGTCAAGTGAACTAGGAGGGTTAATCCGTGGTTTGAATGCTCTCTTTTCAGGTGTCTGAATACCAGCATACCTTGGTCCTTGTGGATATATTCTGAATGCAAAAACAAAGTTAATGACATTTATTTACACCTATGCTGACATTTTTCTGTATGCAAAGGAAAATCATCAACGTATTTTCTTAAAGGTCAAAAGCCTTAGCATAATATATTTCACTGCATGGAATGGATACCCTCTGATGCAATTCAATTGCTGTGTTTACCATGTCTAACCACTAAAAAAACAAGTCTTTATCCTTTTTAGTATACTGAATTATTTCTTTTTTTATTTCCCATTTTTACAGACAATAGAAGAATAATATTCTTTATTATCTCCACCATGTAGCATATGCTTACTGCTCAGTTTGAGTGGACTAATTTTAATTTTCATTCCCCTATCCAGTCTCTCCATCATAATTTAATCTACTGTGACGAATATTGGAAGTAATGTATATTTGTTCCTCACATGTTTTCAAACACAGTATTCTAGATTCTACCTGCAAATTTCCTTATACTTACATATCCTTAGATGTTAAAGCCAACACCATTTTTTTTCCATTCAGATGGATGTAGGTAACACTAAAGATTTTTTTAATTCAAACAGCGTTTTCTTTAGGGACCTCACTTGTGTGCTTTTTTTTTTTTTTTTTTTTTTTCCTGAAAAAGCAAACTGCAGTGAAATATTCGGTACTAAGAAGAACATTGGGGAAAAGACTTGACTGGGAATGAGTACAAGGCTGGCATTAGATATTTTTATTTTAATCAGTTATACAGTGCAGGATGATATTTCCAAACCTGCTGTGATATCTGTTGTTCAATCAGAAAGTCTGTCTTAATCATCTCTTGCATTCAAAAAAACAAGGACAAGCTTATTCTGGATGTCTCAGAAACAGAATTTAGCTGAGATCAGAATTTAACAGAGGGAAAAGGAAAAATGCAGTAGAAATTACACCGTGTGAAAAAAACCTGTCTCTCTCACTAATTTTAACTTAAATACAAAGGATTAGTGCAACTTTTAACTCCACGTTTACTCTTTTGCATTATTAGCCTTCATCATTAGCCTTCATTAGCTTCTTTTTTTAGTTCACTTTTTTTTTTTTTTTACATTTTTAAAGTGTTTTATAAGATACAAAGATACAGTATTATTTTATAAGGAGTATATATTAAATCAAGCCCTTCAAAGCCCATCATCTGAAGTGCTCTGAAAAGTTTATGACATAGACAGCCCTCCTCTCTTAAACATAAGTCTAATCAAGCTACATTTGTGCATTTCTGTGAAAGCATAACAATGGTTATTTTTTTCTGCCAATGACATAATTCTGGAGAGACCATACTCTAATGGAAGCAGTGAGTACGTCAATTCAATTGTGACCGAAGGCTTTATTTAGGCCAAAAATTAGGTAGAGCTTTCTCAAAAAGTATGACCTAACACCATCCACTTCTACCATCCACTATCTTTTGCTGCAAAGATAATTTCTGTAATTATTTTCAGTGACAAAGTTAAAGGCTTTTGAGCTTAAATAAAGCTTTTTCTTTTCACTAATGTGTACTTCTCCTTGCATATGTGGCAGTTACTGCAGTAATTATTTTGGTATTAAGTAACAGTGACTGCACCTGCATTAAACATGATACTGTTTGTAATTAAGTGGCTAAGTTTCCTAGGTCCTGATGGTGGTTAAGCAAGTGGTGGCATTTGGGCAACATTTATTGTTTCGAATGAATAAATGTATGCAGTATATTAAGTAACTTGTCTGATTTCTCACCTAACAGTGTTCCTTGCTAAGGAACCACCTATGAATCACTTGCTTGCCAGAGGGGGAGAAAAAATAAATTAAAAAAAAAAAAAAAAAAGTAAAGGCATAATAAGGCAGTTTTGCTCTGGGATTGAGTTTACAAGCTTTGTATAAACACATACTAATTCCCATCAAACCTGAATCAGCAGAGAAAGAGCTAAGGATTTGAATTCCTACATGCCAATACAGAATTAATTGGAGAGACAGAGTAGCAGAGATAATTTCTTCAGAGAACATGCAACTTTCTCCTCACACACACTAATTGCATAGAGCATGTTTCTGGAACTGAGAGAATATTAAGTTAGGGTTACAGGGAGGCACATGAAAGCACTAATATGCAAGCACACTTTTTCAGGTAGAAATGAAAGGGGATCTTGGCCTGAGCCATCCTTCAGGCTTTTACTTTATTTCTCTCAACAGTGGTTTAGGCCAACTGAGATTTTTAAATAAAAAGAAGGATCATAGAGAGGTGTTACATTCAAAATCTAGCCATGGGCTAAAAGCACACCTTACATACAAAGTCAAGTATTTATCGTTTTTATGCCTGAAATGTTAGTAGTTCAATCCATGAGTTATTATTAATTCACATCTAATTATTACAAAATCAGGGGAAAAAAGAATACTATTACAGAAAATATCTTAAGAATAGAGTTAAAATAGTTTTTTGCACATGCCTAGTATCTATGACTATTTTCTTCAGGCCTTCACTGCCTTCTCTGGATCCTAAAATCAATTGCTTTGCTTTGATTGCTGTGTGGGGTGGGAGGTGTACAGTGACTCCTCAGCATCCTCAGTCTCACTCTCTGGGACGACTATGATGACCACAATTTCTTCTTCCTCCTCCCTCTAGGATCTGCTTGGGGCAATTTCTGATTATTTATTTACACATTTTTTTCCCTCTTTCACAGGCCTGCAAGCAGACATTACAGCCAAATGGTTGATAAGGCATGATTTACATATGTAGGATGCTGCTCTTTCTTTTCTGTACTGTCCTAAAACTGGCTGTACTCAGTTCCAGGTCTATGTTTCTTTAACTGACCGTTCAGTGCCAGCCTTTGCCCCTTTTTCCTACAATCTCATGTCTGTACTCCTCTACACTGTATTCTATATCCCCACATTTAAGGACTTGGCTAAATGACCAGGACTGTATTTCTCCACAATACATCATTATGATAAAACCACAAACATTTCAGTCTAGACAGAATAACCACTTCTTGCTACTGCCTGTGTTAAAATCAAGGCTATACCACAAAGCAAAAGAAAATGTGAAGTCCTGCACCTTGGGAAGAAAAACCCCAGGCACACAGTGGGCTGACCAGCTAGAAAGTAGCTCTGCAGATGAGGACCTGGTGGTGCTGGTGGACCCCAAGTTGACCACAAACCCTCACAGCACCCTCACAGCAAATGCAGCTGACAGCCTCCTGGGCTGCACCAGGAAGAGCACTACCAGCACCGAGGGAAGTGGTCCTTCCCCTCTGCTCAGCTCTGGTGAGATCGTATCTAGAGTGCTGTGCCGGGTCTAGCTCTCAGTAAACCAGTACAGGAGACACACCAGAGTGAGACAAGGCTCATAAAGATGATAAGGAGACTGGAGCATCTGTCATATGAGGAGAAGCTGGGAGAGCTGTGACTGTCCAGCCTAGAGAAGAAAAGCTCAGGAAAAACCTTAACAATGACTATGAATTTCTACTAAGAGGAATAAAGAAGTCAGAGCCAAACTCTTCTCAGAGGTATCCAGTGAATGGACAAGAGAAAGCAGAAAGAAAAACAAAATATAGGAAACTGAATTTAAGCATACAACTTTTTGTTTGTTTGTTTTCCCCCTAACACTGTCACAGGCTTCCCAGAGAGGTTGTGGAGTCTCCATCCTTGGAGATATTCAGAACTTGACTGGACATGATCCTGGTAACCTACCCTGGCTGACCCTGTGTGAGCAGAGGGTTGGACCAGATGATCTCCAGAGTTCCTTCCAACCTCCATGACTCTGTAAGTCTGTGAAAAGCAAACTAGGCATAGCCAACTGATTTTTAGGAAAATTACTATTACACCTAAGCAAGCTATAACAAAACTCCAAGGCAATAAAAGACAAATCCAGACAAAATAAGGTTGACAAACTCCAGTTTGGAGGGCCTGCAAATTCACTACTAAGCCTACAGTCCATTACATTACATTGCCTATAGTAAAGGCAATTCTTGTTTACTAGCCTACTGAGGTGTTCTTTTCCATTCATATAAATAAATAAATAAATAATGCAGGTGTAATAACTAATATATGAACCTCACCTCACAAATTTAATTTCCTGTATTTATCTTCACTGTACCCACAGGCATGCTATGGAGAATGACCTTTGCTTCTTTTTAATTAATTTTGTTTAGTGGCACGTGTTTATGCTATAACTTATCCATTGATCAGGAATTATCTGTCTGCCTTGAATAAATCATCCTTGGAACATCAAGAGGAATATAAAAGATTTGTACATTACCATATCAGTATTTCTGTGTTTATAGTTGCTATTTAGTATTCATTCAGTCTTCTAGGGCTTTTTACCCCCTTACTCCAAATCAAAAACAAATCCGTCTTTTAATAAGAAAGATCTGATGGTCCTTCTGTGCTCTAGGGCAGCATTTTTATACCTATTTTAGAGAAGAAACCTAACACTGAGATATGTTAAATTTAGAAGAAACACCTGTACTACAACAGAGTTGGAAGCAGAATTTGAACCAGCATTATCTCAGTAATACCGGCACAAACCCCAGTTTTCTTCTCTGTTACCTTCTGCATAACTTGTACACTACTACTACAAAGCAGAGAGGTCAATTTATTGAGACAGACATGCATGGAGCAGACACTTGCCTATGACCATAGTAATAATCTTCAGAATGACTTTAACAGGGCTTGGCCAGCTGCAGGGGGCCTCCTTTGTCATTGTTTTTAAGCAAACCTCTTTTTTTTTGCACTGCAGGAGGTCAGAGATCATTTACAGTAAGTTAGCCAAAGTAAAGGTTACTAAAAAGCCCATGTTAATGCAATCAAACGGATCATCTGACCACACCATTAGGAAATTCTTCAGTACGGATATCATAATCCGCTGAGTATTACAATTTGATAAAGGTATGCCTGCTGTAAGATTTTTTTTTTTATATGCTGTTTTACAATTAAAATAATGAATTATCTTAAAATCATTTTAAATTAAAGAAAATATGGACCCAATAGCCGTGAGTTTCACAGTCCTCAAGAATTTGAATTTTACTGTTGTGTGCATTTCATTTAATTCTGGAAGGTTAGCATTTCTTCCAGTGAATTTAAGCTCTGTTTCACTATATGTAAATGTGTAATCCTACCCTGTCTTTTAATGTCTACCATCTACACAGGAAATGGTCTAATTAATTCTTCACTCCTAAGTACCCATTAGATTTTTGGAATCTTCATGTATCCCTAAGCAACTTTAAGTAAACAATCCTGAAGTGTGTGGAGCAATTTAACTACAATTTATGTCTGTGGTTAGAAGCAAAACAATGATGAAAAGATGTAATGATATTCACCAGTTTGCTTTTTCTTCCCATCATATTGAGGTAAGGTGATCTGAACTGGCAGATAATGAAAAGAACCCTTGCAATTCATCATTGTTAATGGAACCAACCTTCTAAACACATATTATTAAAATTTGTTGATCCTGCATCAAACTTATTTTCCCTTTTTTTAAAAAAAAATTTTCAGTTTAACCTACACATTCCCATTAGCTGTTGCACATACTACCCATCTAAAATTTCTCTCTTTTTTTTTTTTTTTTTAACAGTACTTAATTTACATATGCGATAAAAAAGTATAAGTTGATGAACATGTGCCTGCCAAATCTGTTTGGAAAAAAATGCTTGCAGCTCTCTTATGACAATGAAAATATTATTATTATTAATAATAATTAATACTGTACACATTTTATAAGGAGTGTAACACAGAAGCTCATACCTTTTACTAAAACAGTATGACACCACGAGCACCACAGACTTCACAAAGTCTATATTCTTGACTTAAGGGTAGGATTTGCTGGAGGTCATTTATTTTTTTTTATTTTTTTTTAATTCAAACTTGTATCTTCTACAAGAGAATGTGACATATCTAAAGGTGCCCTATCTAAATATTCACAGTCACTTTCTAATTATTTTCAGGATCTTTTCTGCCACGACAGATCATGCTAACAGCTTCATTAACTCTGCTATGCAGTACCACCGTATAGATAATATTCATAGCTTAATATATTCAAGAAAAACTATACAGCTTTCCAACTTCACCAGAATAACTACTTTTCTCTTGCAGTATGGTACTGAGATTGGAAAACTGTTTCAAGCAAAACTATCAGAATACTATCATGAGCTGTACTGGTTCTCTGTAGTTTTACTTTATTTATTTTTTTTCTTTTAGAGGTTGTGTTTGTGCACAGTACTGCTGTTTAATTAGAGATGACAAGTAATTATACCCCTGAGAGAGTTCCTTCCTTTACAGATTACACAGTAATGGAGCTTGGTCTCTGCTGGTAGTCATAAAGACTTCATTCAATTCATTATAGCTACAAAATATCTGATATTCGAAGTAAAATTTTACCTAAATGTTTACTACAACATGTAATGGATGGCACAAAGATAGCATATTGTTTTCTTCCAGGAATTTCTTCAGGAATTTCAAGAAAGTTCATCTGTGTAGTGACAACTTTCTAAAGTTTCCATAGCTATGAACTTCCATAGCTAGATTATCACACAGGTAACATAACTCAGAAGGAGGCACAGTTAATTCTCAAGTCTAAAAAAAGCCTTATCAAACACTTGTAGAAGGTAACAGAAAGACTTCCTCAGATGAAAAACACTGGATCTTGAATCACAGCCAAACTGGAGTTGGAAAACATGAAAAAGGCTTGCAGCAGCAAAAGAAAACAGAAATCCTCAACTCCAAATACTTCTTGCACCTTAAAAGTCACAGGGGATTCCTAATTTCTTCCAGACTCTCAGAGGAATTTATACTGCAAATAAATTCTAAGTATCTTCACTAAAATCTTAAAAAATGCATTTCCATTTTCACAGTATATATATAGAAATATATACCCAAATTATACCTGGCCTAGAAAAAAGGGAAAAGATAACTCAAATCCTGATCAAATTAGAGAGGTGAGCACAAGGGGTTCTCACCTGAGGGACACTCAGGTGTCAATAATCACTTGAAATGAAGGTTTGGAACAATATACTTACTACCACATAGGGTCAATTCCTTCACTCAGTCTTCCTGAGTTATTAAACCTGCTAGTAATTTTATACTGGATTGAAGATAAATGTGTGTTTCAGGACTACTTTCATTTTTATCCATCTTTGAGTATAGGAAAAAAACAAACAAACAAACAAAAAAACAACGACAATCATGGCACTCTACATCCCTCAAAAACAGTTTTGCAACCAAACATTATGCAAATAATTCAATTAAAAAAAAAAAAAAAAAGGCAACAAAAAATCAATTTCTTGGAAAGTAAAATTATAAAATTCTGTGATATTATTTAATGCTAAACACAGAAAATTTGCTTTTTTGTTTATAAATTCAATATTTATCACAGAATAGCATTCCTTACTGAACTATTAGTATATCTTCCTTCTCCCTAGCCAGGTTAGATTTTGGAAAAAGATTCCAAGTTTTAAGAGTTTTCTTTTTCCCTAATTTGAATGGAGATTATTGTATCTACATTGGAGCTCCTTAACCGTTTATACAGATGTTCCCTTAGGAAATGGGGTGGGCAAGTTTAGTATATTAAACTTCCCATTAGTATTTCTATGTGGGGAGATGGAGGGAGAAAGAAGAGATCTGCATTCAGAGAGTGACAATAACTCCATGAAAGCTTCTTTAACCTTTAAACTGAACTCAAGAATACATAGAGAGTTCTTCTGTCTAATAGAAGTTGTTAATTTTTCTTTACAGGAGACCAAAGTGACCATCAGAAGCTTGTATTAATTTGTAACTCCTCAGCTGTGATAAACTAAGCGTTGGACCTCCTTATGTATCAACACTGTCTAGAAGTCAATCCTGTGTGGGGTACGTTCTTTGTGGAATGGCCAGAAGCCTAACCCATACGTCTGCAGTTAAACATCTTTTACAGTAATAGATTGATAAAACATCAGCTTCTCTGAATACGTCAGTCCAGTCAACTTAGCTTGTACAGCAGACTGTCTGTCCTTCCCTCACCTCCACTTTTCCCTTATTACATGACCAAAATTAATTTGCCTGAAATTGCTTTGTTTGTAGAATAATAAATACTGTCCCTAAATAGCAGCAATCTATGTTTTGTGTTTTAGTAGAAGCAGAGCCCATCGGTATTTTTAGCCCAAATTCTGAGTTGTTAAATGTTCAGTAAGTTAGCAACTTAACAATATTAAAAAAAAAAAAAAAAAAAAAAAAAAAACCTTGATAAATTACTTAATATTAGTAGTGCTATGGAAAAAAGTAATACAAGACAAAATCACCTTTTCCATGAAAAAATAGACATGACTGACCTAAAATATATTTCATATATTCTGATTACATGCAGACACATTTTAAGAATCCAGTTAATATCTGAGCTGATTTCTGCTCTAAATATGATGTTTTTTGCCAGCTGTTGGCAAAAAGCTGTGTCAGACTTGCTCATCTAGTAACGTTTACAAGACCTTGGCTAGACTCAGTTCATTTTCTGTGCAGTTTATATATTGATGCTGTGGTGTTTTTACCGTGCTAGGCAGCTGAACACTACTCTCTCACTTCCCGTCCTCAGATGAGGAGGGGAAGAAGTAAAGGAAAGAACAACTCATGGGTTGAGATAAGGATAATTTAATTAAAGGGAAAACAAAACAAAACAAAACAAAGAAAAAGAAAACTATTAAAGAAATACTATTATTAATTAAACAATTCAACTAAAGGGAAAAAAAGGAAAGGGGAAAGGGAATAACAAAACAAAGCAAGTAAAGGCTATGTGGAAGTGCAGAGGAAAGAATTTACTCTCTACTTCCTACAGATGAGTGATGCTTGACCACGTCCTTAAAGCGGGGCCTGAACGCACGTAGCTGGTGTTCAGGAGGACAGATGTTTTCGCAATGAGAGCCCACTCCTCCCCTCTTCTTCCTTTTTCCACTTTCTATTGCTGAGTGTGACATCATATGGTATGGAATATCCCTTTGGTTGGTTTAGGTCAGCTGCCCTGCTGATGTTCCTTTCTCACTTTTTTGCCCACTCTCTAGGAGGGTTAGAGAGAGCCCTGATGCTGTGCCAGCACTTCTCAGCAGCAGACACAACACCGGTGTGATACCACTGCTGTTCTAGCTACAAGTGCAGAGCGCAGCACTGTATGGGCTGCTGCAGGGAAAGTTAACATCCCAGCCAGACCCAGTACAGATGCATAGCATAATCAGACTGGGATTGTTGTGGCAGTGTCAAAGGGGAATCACCTTCTGGCCAAGCCTGTAAGATCTCTCTTCAGTTTCCATCTGAAATCACTGAGCCAAAATCAGCTCTGGGAGAAATAGGCACAGATTCACTAAATCAATGAGATAATCAAAACTTTATAATTGGATCAATGTAAAGAATAGCAGCAAGCTCTAGCAAAAATCTGCAATGGACTTAAACCCAGATATATCCAGAACCTAATTTGTCCTAGGAATTTTTCATACCTCTGAAGAGCTGCACTGAACCAGCAATTCAAAGCTTCTATGGATCCTGGTGATCCTAGCCAAAGAGCATCTGCAGAGGCTGGAATATATGTAAAGGAACATATTTCGGTGTTTCTTGATACTTCAGCATTTAGTGTCTAATTGGAAGAATCACAGCAACTATGCAACTGTGGTGGTCTCACTCTGATGGGCAGATAAACTCCACCAGAACTTCTCTCTCACTCCCCCTCCTCAAAGGAAGAGGGGAAGAAAATATGATGGGAAGGGCTCAAGGGTTGAGATAAAGACAGGGAGATCACTCAACAATTATCATCATGGGCAAAACAGACGTAGAGTAGGGAGATTAAAATAATTTATTGCCTATCAATTAGCAGACTAGAACAGTGAGAAACTGCAAGCAAACTACAAACACCTTCCCCCCTCACCCTCTTCCACCTCCTGCCCCCGAGCGGCGCAGGGGAACGGGGAATGGAGGCTGCGGTCAGTCCCTGACGCTTTGTCTCCACCACTCCCACACGGTCCCTCCCTGCCCCTGCTCCGTGTGGTATCCCTTCCATGGGATGCCGTCCTTCCAGCCTGGGGGGGCTGCCCACAGGCAGAACTGCTCCCACACGGCTCCGTACCACGGGGTCCATCCCCCAGGAGCAAACTGCTCCAGCACGGGTCCCCCACGGGCGGCAGCTCCCCCCAGATCCCCTGCTCCTGCGTGGGCTCCTCTCCACAGGCCGCAGCTCCGGCCCGGAGCCTGCTCCTGCGGGGGCTCTCCATGGACCTCCTCCAGGCCACATCCACCTGCTCCACTGGGGGCAAATTTTGTTTCCAGAGAGGTAGCAATTACTCAAAATTCAGTCTACTGAGACATATACTTCAGACAGTGCTCAATGGTTGCAGGTAGGAACCTACTGTATAGCTTAGCCACAGTTTCTGAATTTAAAGTTATTCTACAGAAATTCTGAAACCTTTTAAGAGGATTGTAAGTTGTTTAGGTTTCTGTTTCTTTTGAAGACTAGGGGAGGAGAAAAATAGTGACAATATTAAGCATGTTGCTTTGGTTCCAGTCTAATTCCCCTAGGAAAAAGAGTCTGATTTCAGAGAACCCTTCATCAGAAAAGGTAGGAAATGGTATACAGAGCTGTATATTCTGCTGTATATTCTGTATATACACTCCTGCTTTCCCCCTCCTTCAGGAAAGGTTCTTTGATTCTCAAAGGCATCATCTTCAGAAGCAGAATTCCATCATGCCAGTATTTATGGAAATGTGTACTTTCCTTGACAGACAGAGGTGTGTACAAAACAACAAACTTTCAGAATCATGAAACAATCCACTGCACTGTGCATAGATCCATGGCTGTTTCACCTGCTATAACCAAATATAAATTTGATACTGCAAATCTCACCTGTGCCATGGCAGATTAAGTGTATTGGGAGCCTTGAAGAAGTCATTGCTTTCAAGGAGTTATTGATCTTGAATTGGCCACACCTGCCATACCATGCCTCTTACTTGGAGCTGAGAAACCAGTATGTTATTACTATAATCTGTAATTTATAATGTATTTGGGAACAGTGAACTCTATGTGTACCAAGAGTACAAATGCATTGATTCTGACTGGGAAAGCACTGCAAGTTAAGGTGTTTGTGCTCCACAGTACATTTAACCTGAGCACACATAGGCCTGTGCTGTACAAATCCCTCGGCAGCAGGATAACCTCAGCCAGCTCCTTGCAACTGAGGAGCATGCAGGCAGCTCCTGCCATGTACAAGGCCTCACCTTTATGAAACAGTGCAGCAAGAAGTCCTCATGTGAACATCCTTTAGCAACAGAGTTGGTTTCTTGTAAGAAAATTATTCAATAGCTTGAATGAGCTTAAGGGAAGAGCTTCTCTCCATGGATGGGGTTTGCACAGCATGCCCCCTTGGGAAAGATCTAGCCAGGATTCATCCAATGTTGTGCAAATGCAAGGTTCCTGAAATCTGAAGGGAAGTAAGATTGACTCTCTTCTTATTCTGTCTTATTAAGACAGCTATTTTAAAACTATTTTTGTTGGTCTTTTCTCATTGAGATCCAGAAAGAATCCTGCACTATCTTTCTCTCACCTCCCTCTCAGATGCCCTCCAGTACAGAACAGTAAGTTCTTCTCCAATGTATATATATTGCTTAGCTCTCTATATACATATGTATATATTTGAGTTCTGGATAGGGCTACATAAAAATATGATATCAAGACAAGTATTTGATTCATTTTTCTAGAATTTGCTTGAAGTATTTAATGCTCTCTGGCGTCTGTATTGGTATCAAAATGCTGAAAGGGAGACCTTTATCAGAAAACTTCTGCAGGCTCAAAGCAACACCCTAATTGATATAATCCAAAATCTCATTGCAAGTAAAATATTTCACTGTATAATATTAAGTTTTATTCCTGCTATCAAGAGAAAACTTATTACTAAGGAAACCAACACCATCAAGTATTATGTTGATCATCTTATCTGACAGTTGTTGTAAGCATGTTGATTCTTCATCTCAGATTTCCTCAAAATGAAAAGAGTGTTATGTGCTCACTGGATTTTGTATGCCCAACCAGTGATAAGTACTCTATTAATAGAATTAAAAGTACTAAGTCTGTTGGGAATCTTGTTAATAGAAGCTGGAATTCTCAAATCACATTACATTTAAGTTATTTGTACCACAATGTGCCATTGTACCTAAAAGCAGGAGGGAAAGCTTTTTTTCCTGCTTTTCAGGTGTGAAATACCAATGCTTCTAATGTACTTCTACTCTGGTATCAGTAAGAGACAAGACTGAAAATTAGTCACCTTTTGTGCAAACCAGAATAAGCCGAAGGTATACGATTTTGCTGTGGTACAGTAGAATTTTCTGCTTTCAAGGTTTGGCTTAAGAACTGTTGGTTGAAGGAAATTGAGACAAATGGGTTGCTCTGCCAATGCCATTAAGATAAAAGAAGGCTTGTATTAAACAGGAGTGTTCCACTTAAATCAGGCATCCAGCTAAAGTGGGTCATCTTAACCTACCCATCTCACATAAAGGCCACCCTTATCCTTTCCTAGGAAGCCTGGCTGATTTGAGCTGTAGCAATTTCTGTACTACAAATGCTCTGAGTTGATTTGGGCCAGCTGCACTGTAATCAAGGCCAATAGGCATTAACTACTTCACTGCTGCTTCACTGATGTCTTACACTGTGCACGATTTGTCTCAAGTACACCACCTCTTGTGACAAGATACAGTAGACCTGAAGTGCTACTGTTCCAGTGGAAATTAGCATAATTTGCCATTACACAAAAACAGCAGTAAAAGCCATCAAAAGTAAGGGCTAATAAGCAGAAGAAAAAAAAAGCAACTGCATGTATTATTTTTCCCCTTTGAACAGAAAGTATTGTTTGCAGCTGTTTTAAAGTGCTATGTTACATACTGAGACATATCAAGATAAGCCTTTTAATTTAGGAAACATAAGTGATGATACACAGGGTCACAGTGAGCAGCAGCAATTCAGTTCAGTGGGGTTTCTCACATGATTAGGAACTAATCAGCAGGCTCAGCTCTGATCCCTATTTCAAGTTTCAGCCAAAGGAATCAAGAGGTCAGGAGATTGCTTTGGCATGACATACTTGCGTAGCTAGATGCTGCTCAGCATGACAGGTCACCTGCTGCGAGGATTACGCGTCCCCAGTGCAATGAGGCACAGAAAGAGAAAAGGAGAAAACAAGAATGTTTCTTCAGCAAACCTATCAGGGGCAGGACGGGAAACAAGACTGCTCACTTAGCTTGATAATGTGTTATTAAAATGACACAGAGATTAAGTTTTTATGAAGGTCTATATGTGTTCAATCAAAATACATCTTCAATGTGCAGTGTCGGCTCGTGCTTTCCCACACCTCAACAAGCCCTATTAATGTTGCCATCCCTGTGTATCATAACATCCCCAAAACATATCTGGAACATGAAGAAAGAGCCTCACATGTATATGCATCAGAAAACAGAGCATTCCAAATATTTTCGCATTCTGAAAAAAAAAAAAATAAGTTTTCTTCTAAATTTTATCAGTGGTAAAGGAAGCAGGATGCATGAAGACTGCCTAAGGATTTTAAAACTTTTAAGGAAAAGCTGAAAAGATATCAGCCAAAGGATTACAATGCATTAATCTCACAGAATTTTGTTCTTCTCAGGTATGTGTGTTTTGCAGTTAGGTATCACAGATTGCCTATTAATAGATGTACAGTAAAGCCAGAGAACACAGTAGAAGATTTTTCAAGATATGTGGTTATCCTTAACTACATGTCAGAGAGAAAAATCAATTCCCTTTTTGTATTAACCTTCCTTTCCTAAGCTTCCTTATTGCTTTCTTTCCTACATAGTTAAAAAAAAGACTGAAGGAGTAACTATTTTATTACCTTCAGTTATTTTATAATACACATCCAGTTCTTGCTAATAAGCCTGTGAAAAAATATCATGATGGACAGAAACAAAAAATTCATGCTAAAGCACTGCAATTTTCTCTCTTGGAATTAAAACCCACAAGCACATGAGGTCAATGGTCACTGGAGCTTGAGCAAGCCTGCAGAAATGCCTCTTGGCTGACATGAGAAACAAGGGAGGGACATGCGGTAAGTGCCATATCAATGTGTATACCCACTGCCATTTCTGAGTTGGGATTGTTCTCTGGACTTCAACTCCTTTAACACACTGCAGGTAGTTCTGAGAGCAGTTGTTGAACTCAAGTTTCTGTGCCCTAAACAGATCTTGTCAGACAAAGCAATGTCTGCTGGCTCCCATACACATTGTCGTTTGTTACAGAGCATCCACTGAGGTCTGTTATGTTTTCAGCAGCATATTTTAACATTTTCAGGTTAGTGATAACCTTATTAAGTTTTACTAGCCAGCAGATTCAAAGTCTAAGCCTTTTTCAACAACTGGCACAAGATACCAGCACATTTATTTAAAGATATATATTGCACGTATTAAAAAGAGAAGTAGAAAAGATAAAAATACTCTGTCCTTCCTCTAGAGCAGATTGGTTGCAACAAGAATTTGAAATCTTGTTAAGAGGAATTTATGTATGCACAAAATACTCCTGTTATGTGCAGTTTAATTAATCACCTGCATAAAACTCAAGGCCATCTGTTCAATACACAGGGAATGATAAGATGAGATAGCAGAGGACTATTACTGCGATAGCACTTAAGCGTACTTACTGTGGCTGGCCATTGAAACACGAAGACACTTAATACTGCTTGGCAGAACATTGAGGAGAATATCCCCATACCTAACAGGAAGCTTCACAGAGAATATGCACATTTCTAGCGAAGCAAAATCCTAAAGCAATAGTAGGCTCTTATGCAACTATAACCAAACTGTAGATCTATTTGACACACTGATAAAACTTTGAGTCCTAAATTCAGCTGTGACAGTGGTCAGCTAGCCACTGAACCCATTAGTTCGTTCTGAGACTGTGCAATGGGTAGGTTCTGCCAGCAACTCTCACTCTAAGCCTTCATTTTCTTCCAGTTTGACAAATTCCTTAGAGGCAAGCACAAAAGTGCAAAAATCTGTCACAGTAAATACAAAGTACAAAACGATACGAGATCAGAGTCCTCACTCTCACTTGAAGTAGTAGATTACATGCATTTCATACAGTGGTAATATTTGGATAATACAGCTGCAGCCACTGCTGAATGCTACTGGTCCCAGCAGCATGCACAGGCTTATTATCTTAGGTCTGTTTTTTTTTTTTGTTGTTGGTTGGTTGGTTTTTGAGCAACAGAGCAATGCAAAACAGGAAGCAATTGAGAATCCATGCTTATTTTACCTTCTTCCAAACTAGTTAATTCATACCCTGAATAAAGCTTATCATAATAAATTATTCATCCACCAAGAATATGTTTAGAGACTTCTTACCTAATACACAGTTTCTTAAGAACAGTATTCAGCCAAACTGCTATTCTCATTACATAATTCGATATTTCAAAGCACATATTTTTTTTTTTTTAATCTTCCACAAAAAAAGACTGCTCTAACTGCCTTTGCTGGCAAAATTGTTACTCAGTGTAAATATTAACGTAATTGACATGTTGAATTGATACTTGAAACAGCTCACAGCTGGTAGCTTGCCTAATGATTTTATTATTGTTATTATTTTGCATATCACAAAATGCCTTCTCAGAAATATTTTCTTTGAATGTACACTTTTGTTGTCAAAAAACTAACTGGAGGGGTTTGTTGTTGTTGTTTGTTTGCTTTTAATTTTTCCATGATAATTAAAAACATTGTTTTACATGTCTACAGCAGATTACACAGACACATGTCAGACTGTAATGCTGCTGAGCACTTAAAAGCTACGATTCCCCTATCATTAGTACTGGGTCTGCACACCACAGATACCAGCAGTAAAAAAAATTACCCATCTCAGTCATGGCAAGCAACATGATGGATTTTCTACCAAAATAACCACTGCACATGATATGCAATCAGCCAACTTACTGCTGGTAGTGGGAAGTCAGATATCACCTGATGCATTTTTAGAAGAACACCAAACTGACAGGCTCAGTGCAGATCAACACTTTTCTGCAGCGTGGGTGCAGTTATCTGTCACTTGGTATCAGGAGCTAGGCCTAATGCCAAATTCCCTATATCATTGAGCCACAGCCTAGCTTTATTTGACAAAGTCCTCCAACACCATAAATCTCACCTACTTCAGTTTTGAGGTAATGCCACAGCTGCATGGAGTTTACTTTTATCCCTTCCTATTTTACTGTTTTGTTTGTGCTTTGTTGTTTGTTTCCTTGGTTTTTTTTTTTTGTTTTGTTTTTTTTTGTTTTTTTTTTCCCAAGTCCTTCCTTATATCTGACCTTTATTCCTTTCTCTTTTCTAAATAAATGGATCAAACTTGAAACTTACCAAACAAGCTTGCCAGTTTTCTTTTTCCTTATGACATTTCCATCTTGCAGCAAATTCATCCCAGTTTGCAGTAGTCCAAATTCTTTATTCATCTTTATTTTGTAAGATATTAATACCTTTTACCTGAAAACAAAATAGGATGAAAGTATGAAAATGGGGCAGTAATCTTCTATCTTGTGTGTTAGAAATAGCAATCAGAACTGGGATTTCTGTTATCCCTTCCCAGTACTTTTAGGTTTCTTTTTTTTGCCTAAGCAACAGCTCAGGAAGAACAGACTATACTGGATAAACTGGGTAAATGACTTCTGCAGTCTTACAGTTCTTCCGTCAACCTACTTAGCCCAGATGCCTTCTAGGAACACATTTTCTAATCTGTACCATTAATAATATTTTAGATTATTGAAAGTGGGAGAACAAAAAAGTTATAGTACATTTATTGTTCCAATTTTCTTCATTTTCTTTTGGCCAAACAGATCCAAAACTAAGCTACTAGTGTTCAAGACCTTTCCTACTTTCAGAAATAAAAAAAAAAGGGGGGGGGGAGGGGAGGGGGGTTGCCAATGCTACAGTGAAATGTTATTTAAATATATATACATATATTACAATGAAATTTGAAGAAAATCAAACATTCTAAATATTACATTTCAAGCAAGGATTTTTCCACAAGACATTTGCCATTTCACAAATAAAACAATATCTCTAAAAGCATGCAAACTAAATCTGGTGGGTGAGTCACAAAAAGCTTGTAAAAGTGTGTTTTTAGTGACTTATATTTAGGACCAAATTAAACCTGACAGTTTCTTTTAAATCAAATTACTAAGTTAGAGGTCATAGTATAAGTTGTGCTTCATCAAAAAATAGCCTTTTTTTCCCCCCAGAAATGTTCAAAATTAGGGAAAAAAGATTTTACTCTGCAGCTGAATGAAAGCTATCAAAATATTTCCTCTACTTCTATCACTCCAATGTCACATGGAGTAGAGCACTTGACTGAGTTTCTGTATCCCATGCTCATGTCCAAATAACTCTAAATGTGTAGATAACATTTTTTTTTTTATTATTTTTTTTTAATAAAACAGGTAGGAAAGTCCAAGTTGATGCAATGTAAAAATACAGCTACATGTATACTTACATGCTGCTTTCTAGGAATTAAAAAGTCTTTTCACATTGGGCCAGATACTATGCATTTGTGAGCAAAGCTGTGTTCTAGACACTCAGGGCAGGACGAAGTGATCTGAGGGCACGAGGGCAGTCCAAAGGCAACCAGATTATCTCTTACTTTGTGCCCAGACACCTCCATGGCCTCACAAAAGCCAGCTGAAGTGTTGTTTCTGGTCTGCCAAAACGATTCCTTGACACATGTTGGGGCTGCAATGAAAGAGCAGCCTTGGAGCTGGGCAGGTCATGATCCACTGAATCACAAGGGCATTGCTTCACAGAGAGCCCTTCTGCCTATTTGGTTTTTCCTTGTAGCATGAGGGAAACCTCGTGCTACACATGCCAGCTGTAAGGCTCTTTCTCATGGTTGTGCTACCTGTCCTAATTTATGGTTTTGTTGTTGTTGTGTTGCTTTTTTGTATGTACTGGGGGGGGGGGGAAGGAAAAAAGGAAGGAAGAAAGACATACTCAGGAAAAAAAGAGGAGCAAAAAGTCCTACTAGATCCATACTACTCTAGAAAGAAGGACAAAGCAAATTATTGACATCATAGCAGGAAGACTTCTCACAGCCTTTTCCTAAGTAAACACCTGCATAAACTCATTGCTTAAAGCAAAATCAATGAGTTGTGCCTTATCTCTCAACACAGTTATCAATTAATGAGTTCTCTGTACTTAAAGCTTCATTATTAGAGTGATATTCTTCATTGTATTAACTTCTTTCCTAATAATTAAATGTTTGCGTGTGTCCCCAAGGCTATTAAAAAGATATGAGGACATTCACAGTCCTCTTTACCTCAGAAGAGATAAGAGATTTTCAAGGAAGTTTCTTTAAGTTCACAGTTTCACTGCTCATAGCCTTTCAATTGAAAAATAAAATAAAATAAAATAGAATTATTATAGCTAAATGGGCATTCCAGTCCTGGAAGTTTCACGATTTATAAAAAATACAAAATGGGAGAGAACAAGGTCCCTAAAATGTCATGATTACAGAAATACTGAATAAGAGAACTTTTTTGCCCTGATGACAGGAAGACTAAATCAATGGTAAAACATTGTAATGGGATGGAGAGTTCTTGACCTCAGTGGTGGATCACGAACAAGAACAGAGTAACTCTCACGGGGAGCTCCTTTAAGCAAGATCTGTATCAATACCTGATGCAGATGGATAATATTGATATTGCACTAGAAAGTCTGCCTATGAAAATGTCAAGATGCCTAATTTCAGCTTTGCGGTATGAAATGGGATTTTAATTCTTCTGACTTTGGCATAACATTATCCTGCACTTGTTTATTGTCAGTCTGTTAGCAGTCTGTTTCCAAGACACTGCTGGAAGCTAGGACGCAGTAGGGGAGACCATCGACCATCCAGGATTATTGTTATGGTTGGGCTGGGGATTTTGTCTTCCCTTTGTACATGTTTAATACATTACAGACTCCATTAGCTCCAGAAGATATATTAGTTGCCATCAGTCAATATTAGTGTTTTTGTTATCGGTCTGCCCATCAGAGCTGCAGAGCCCTGGGGACAAGGTCTCCCCTCCCAGTGCTTGGTTTTAAAAGAATCCTGGGATAGGTCACTTCTCTCACCAAGTAGACCTTCTGCTATTTAGTTTCGGTAAAAGCAGTGCAAGTATCTTGGCAGTCCAGTGACAATACAGTAGCTGACAAGCTGAAGATAGCTTTTGGGAATGGGATTTGGACTTACTCCTCTGTAAGACTGATTAATATGGGAAGTGAAGGAGAAAATGAATCCATTTTCAACAACTTCCGTAGTTCTAACTCACCTGTCTGAAACTGGAAACTGCAATGTGTATTTTTGGCAGTAGAAATCTCCTTTTGTTATAAATTGAGGGGAAGGTGGACAGCTCTGGAACTGTGATCAATGACTTAACTAATCTTTACTGTCCTACAAATCCCAAGGGATGTGTGACATTGGAAACAGATCTTACTGGCTACCTCTAGGAGACAAATCCTATTTAGCTTAGAAAACACCCAGGCAGCACAACAGGCCAGAGGACGGTTCACAAGCTGTAGTGATGAGTGAGTGGTTCCATTCAGTTGTCTCATTACCCTTAACTGGTTCTGATGGTATCTGTGACTTTCCTGTTTCCTTTCCCTGTCATGTTAGTCATTTGGGGGCATATTATCTTCTCAGTCATTTCTAAGAAACCATAGCCTACCTCCTTGAAATTAGCATCGAAGCCAACCCCCCAAAATGTGTACGTATTTTGAAAATACATCACTCTCAGTTTCGTCCCTAAAATTCTCTTAGCCAACATGTATTTACACTATATATTCTTACATTCTAGAGTCTTTTCCATAACAACATGAGTTATTTAGGACTCGTAGTACAGTATATATGTGTTAAATCAAATATAATTTGAATCAAAATAGGAAAGTAGACACAAACCTTTTATTAACAGTCTAACCATTGGGATTATGACGTTCTCTCTCTCAACATCATCTATACCTAAAGGTCAACCTTCCAGTATAGAATGACCTTGTGGGATCTTATTTCACCTTCTCACTTCTTCCTCCCAAATATTCTTATCAAAACATTTATCTGATTATTCCTCCTTTCATCTACTTTAAGTGGATCATATAAATAACACACAAAACTTTTTTTTTCCTCCAAAATTATGAAACAACAAAAGTATGCTATTTGAAAGCAAATATATTCCCTGATTAAAAGCAAAGCAACTCTATCTGCTCCATCTATGTGCAGTTACAGCATTCAGATAGAATATATGTAAAAAACCTGTCAACACTCAGAAAGAGTGGGAGGCATACGGTTTTATCACACAATTTCACTAAATTTCAAAACTAACCATACACAACTGAGTCTAATGCTGATAGTAAAGACAACATTATACTTGTATTGGGTATTCTTCTTTAGTATAGAAGCACCCACAACAGGAAGCACAGCTGAACAACAGGAAATAAATTAAGATGAGTAGGCGATAAAGGTGCCGTATCTCACAGAAATATCAGATGCCCCACAGGGCCAGAATATCAGACTTGATTAAAGCTGTGCACGCTTGTCATTAAGCTACTTCTGCAGCCATCACTTTTGAACTACATAGACCAGAGTCTACTCTTCTACTGCATCAATTCTATCTTAAAGAATGTGTCCTTATAAACCCAGGAGGGGTCACACAGAACTCCTAAGGCCAACCAATCCAGGAGGACAACAAATACTAGCTGGCAGTGGAAGGTACTTAAGCTGCTAAACACTGGTGATTTGGTAATTAAACTAAAAGGTGAAATTAAGCAGCAAGAATTCCCACACTGAGATACTCTCTTTCATTTGGACTTAAAATGCCTTTGAAATAAGATTATCACCAGGTTACCACAGTCTTTAAATTTCCATTTCTTCTGAAAGAAAAGCCAATTGAGAATCAAACAGTAGTCTACTTGGTAGCCCTTGAGCCAAGTATGTTTCTATACTTAATGCTGAAAAAAATATGTCTTGTTCCATGTACATAACACTATATTTGTCTGAATGTGTGTGAATGACAGAGATGCTATAACTCCACCTTTTGTCACATGATAAAAACACAAACAATGAGACATTTGCCCTGCTGTTATTTGTTTTACATTACACACACAAGGTTTCTACTGAAAAAATGTGAGGGAACCAAAGGGGATGATGCAACAGTAACCAATGCTTGGGATATTACAACAGAAATGAGTAGTTCTTGAGTATGAAAACTCTCTCCTGTGTTTAGCTGCTGGTTGAATAGCTCCACAAACCCTGGTATTCTCTACATTTTTTCATGATTCTTTAAGATGTTGATTGTTTCAATTAATATTAACTTCTTGATCTCAAGTCATCCTTACAAAAAATAGGATTATAGCATCAGGTACTCTGATTTTCAGTAGTTCTCACTGCCTAAAGCCCTCTCTTCACTTATTTGTATAAATAGTTACAGATCATTACATTTTCACAGTATTTTCACAGTATAGTTTAATTAAGAACATCCTTCATTCTGTAATTCTTGTGATTGGAGGTATCTTAAAATAGACTAACTGGCACATTAAACTACACTAACCTCCTTCACAGCAAGAAAGAAACCAGGCTGTACATCACCAGCCTTCAAGGACAAATCTTCAAGGCTTCTCTCTGTCCTGTTTTGAGCTCTCAACTTATCATTCATAATGAACTTTTTTTGCCATCAGGCACAACTGTCAACAGGTGACAAATCATTGTATCGAGTGGCAATTTTTCACTTTTTGTTGCTCCACTTCCCTTTCTGACATCCTCTTATAGGTTATATATTTGCTCTAGAAACAAACACATTATGCATTACCAGCCTTTCATTTCCCAAACTCACTCTCCAAATCACAAAATAAGGAAAAGCAAAAATCCAAAGTTTAACTACCTTTTAACCACAGATAAGTAGTGTCTTCCAGATCAGGGAAATATAGTGGGCATATATTGTGCAGGCAGAAGAGTAGCTTATTCAAGAGCTCAAAAAAAGTGCACACATTTTGAAAGGCAAGGGTTATTTTCTTCAGGAGAAATAAACCTCAAGAAATAAATTAACCTCAAGAAATAAACCTCAAGAAATAAACCTCTGTGAGTTAGGATAGGAGAAGGGGAAAGACGGTATATTCATTACAGAAAAACCACTGAGATTGTCTTCCAGAATGATCACAGATGATATCCCAGAAAATAATGCATGCTATTTCCTTAAAGTTGTGTTATTTCACTGTTTTTGAAACAATGCTATCAGTCTTAGCATGGTCGTTGCATCCCTGGATGAATAAATCGTCTGGATTCTCTGGTAAGCCTTAGGCCTGCTGGTGCAGCTGCAGGAATGAAGTGCACAGGATGTGAACCACTGATCCTGGGGCTGACTCCACAAAGCCTGAATGTTTTAAAAAGGAAGGCTGAGCACAGTTGCTCAATATCAGTATGTTAACCTCAAAAAATTCAAAAGGTAACCATGTCCAGGCTACATATCCAGCAAGTCCTTAGTACAAAGCGACAAGGTGCACATGTGCAGTGATAGCAGTTGGTTCCTGATGCTTTTGTTGGCTTTACTAGACCATAAAAAATATGCAATTGCTTACCTACAACTGGGTCTTCAAACACAGACAACAAAAGTATACAGTCTTCTTTTACTAAAATTCTTACGCACATTTCCTGCTTTCCCCACCAGCCCTCTCTTTTGATGCTTCCCAGGACCCCTCCAAGACAGTACTCTCCAGTCCCTTTGAATTCTTGTATGCTAGGACCTGCTATACTCCCCGTCTTCCCCATGTTATACTGGGGAAATTCCCCACAGCACTGAACTGTACTAATACCAACTGGCCTCCACCCAACCACTAACTATTATGAAACGTCATACCTTCTAACCCTCTACTTTTGTTGAGCTAGTAATCTGTCAACAGTTTCAGCCTGTATCAGAAACAGGAGTGGCAGACAGATGGACAAAGACAGCACATTCATACACCACTAATCTCCTTAGAAACCAAGGTAAAAATATTTTTCTTAAATCTAGAATGAAATTCCTATTTAGGAGCAAATGGAAGTGCTGTAATAATTCTCAATCAATTCCTCCAATCACTTCATCCTACATGCTTTAATTTTCCTTAGTAATTTTTGTGGTTACTTAATACATGCAGAAAGTCTTTCAAATTCTCTTGGTTATTTTATTCTTAGACACCTACTTCGCAAACCTGTACAAAAGTTTTTGCTGCTATAGTGACCTGCAGACTGACAACACTTAGAAGGATCATTTAAAGACTACATTTTACCTAACTCCTCCACATGAATTAGAAGGTTTAGAGGGGTAAGCATAACGCAATAGGATGCTCTCCCATCTACCCAAGCTGAGCAGTGTCTGGGACAGACTTGTCATTTCCATCCCTTTAGAAATACAAGGGTAGCTTCAAACGCCTTCCCAGAGAAGTAGAGACAGCATAGCAATGCCACAAAACCTGAGAGCTGCACATTTAGCAGTTCTATCAACCATTCCTCTGCTCATATCTAGCTGAGCAGTGGGAAAACAGCAAGCATATAGCTAAAACCTGCACTTTGTTCCCCAGAAATGAACAAAGAAAGGCATACAAGCATCTGCTGAGTGCATAGCCTGTAATACCTTCCCTTTCCATTAAATCCTCATTATCAAAACACAGCAATCTACCTGATCCATCCACTTCCCTCACAATTTCTGCAACTTCCTCTGGTCATACTACCAACATAATTTAAGGAAGCAAAACTAAACAGCATCCAACATCATTGTGAGAGAGAGAGGACAAGAAAGGCTGTTAGCCTGGCATGTGAATAAAGACCACATGTAGAACTACCTGCATCTCCTGATGCAAAACAACCTGTCTGCGTGGACAGTTGCAGTTGCACAAGTCTTAGACCACCATGAACAAACCAGTCCTGTGGTGCTACTTCCTTATGCTTAGTTTTCATGTATTGATACTTTAAGGAGGACTTTTTTTTTTTTTAAATCAATAAAAATAGGTAAGCAATACTACATCTTTCAACACGCTGGGCCCTTATAATTGCTGAAAAGACTAAAAGGCCAAGAGTTTCAGTGGAATGAAATAATAACTTTTCCAAACCAAAAGATTTGCTGCTACTTTGCAATGGAGAGGAGTAAGAGAGGGATGGTGGAGTGAATCAGAAGATAATTCCATATATAAATTGCTAACTTATTCACATTCAATTTGCAGCCATTAAGGCAATCCTTCCTCCCCAGTTACTCAAGAGATTACCCTAATGCTTCCACTGGGATTCTCAAGAATGAATCCCTGCAGTTTCACAGGACTGCTATGCTTCGACTGTTTTGTCTGCTCCCTCTTCTGCGCACAAATGTAAATGCTTGTTACAGCTAAAGGGGTTGCACAGAAGCTGCCAAAGGAGAGAAATATTGCAGAACACTGGTCACATAAAGTTAACTGTTTACTCTATGTTATGCAAAGTTTCATAATTTACAATTACTTTGTTGCTCAGAATTGTGAATTTCAGTAACACTTAAGAAATATCAGCTGTGAGCACATGAAGCCAAGGTGCATATTTATTACTGAAAAAGGTGAGAATTAAAAATGCAACTGGTTAGCAGGCCCAGCCACTGGTTTTCCAGTGATACCACTGACACAGAAGCGGAGTCCATGGACTTCCTCAAAGCCAGCTGCAGCCACGAGTGACGTGGTGACAGAACTGTCACACACTCTGTGTGACCTCAGTCATTCTTCCGCATCCCCAACATCACATCAGCCTTCATCAATGAATAACTAGGAACTGCCGTACAGTTGTTGAGGGAAACATCACAGTGTTTGCAATGGTTTTGCTGTTATATTTCTGAATCCAGAGGTTCCTGACACAAAGTTTAACATTAGTTGAACAGAGGAAATGGCACAATGACTGCCCTGCGTAGAGGGGCTGGCTCACACTTTGGTTCTTCAGATTCTCACACACAGACGTACCTTACAGTTCTAACAGATAACTCCCTGATTATTACAAAAGCAATGGAAACACTATTATTATTACTATTTTGAAAAAAAAAAAAAAAAAAAAAAAAAAAGTCCAGATTAATCAAATAAGGTGGTAGTAGAAGTATGCTTACTCATAAGGATGCTTTTCAAAGACAGGCTGAAGTACAAGCTGAGAGTTATGGCACATTCCTCTAGCCAGTGAAAAATGAAATTTGAGACTAATAAAAGAAAAACAAATTACTCATTTATCCCAACTCAAACTCAAAGCTTTTATTTTTCAGGAAAGACAAAGAGTGTACATGGTTCACAAATGAGTTATATGTCCATACCGAAGTCTTTTTTCTTTATGGAAAGCACATTATCAGAAAAAAAATAGAAGTATAAAGCAGGACTTATTAGTGAAAAATCATCATTGGTCATTATATGTTGTATTCATTTGGAAAGTGCCTTGGGCTTGCTGAATTATATTATAAGGCTAACAAGGGGTGAAATATGTGAAAAACACAGGTGATTTTTATCCTTAAAAGCTGAAAAAAATGTTTTCTTTTTTTTTTTTCCACAGCCCAGAAAACCAAATGTGCCATTAATATGGACTGAGTAGTTAGAATGGATGGTAGGCATTACCACATATAAAAGAGCAGTGCACGCTTTACAAAAAAATGGGTGAATAAAAGTTTTCCTCCTCCCTTGGCTTGACAGAATCAGAGCCATTCATTTTTTAGAGTACGTTGTAAAACATTACGAATACAGCTTTTGCCCTTTCTTTTCCTCACATAAACACACACACACACGGAGGTCAAAAAGTTGAGGTGGCTTGAGGGGCAGTCAGTTCGGAGATATTAGCTAGGGACATAACTATCAGTTATGGACACTAATCAAAAATAATTCACAGGCACATAGTTCAAAAAAAAAAAACAAACAAAACTTTAAAAGTCACAGAATACTCTTTGATAGATCAGTAATACTGATGTAAATATATTACAGAGTAATTACTGATATAACACTGATGTAAATAATACTTGGGCAGGAATTTTATTTTCTGAGTTCCCGATTGACATTTAGATCATATGGAGGGGTTTTGTTTATTTTTACTATTGTTCTTCATGCATCAGGAGTGATATGAGAAATGCATCTTAGAAGACATGAATTGAATACTTGTGCTTGTTTGGCAGGAGTAGCTGATTACCAGATATTGAGCCTTTCACTTTTTGGTCACTGGTAAAATTAAGCTCAGACAAAAGTGAAGCAAGTCCCTGCCACCTTTCAGTTTTTCAGTGATCTTTGTGAAGCAAAGTTGTGCCTTCAATTGAGTTTATAATAACCAAACCTCCATGCTTCAAAGGAAAACATAGAAAAATAAACAAACAAAAAAAAAAAGACATTATTATTGCCAGCTTTAAGAGAGTCTAGAGAAATTCATGACCCTGCACATCAGATCTGTGCTGCATTTCCAGGGTTGCCTCTCTCTATACTTTCTCAGCTCTATGGATACAGAAACTGCACGTGGCTACAGCTTAATCCACATGACAGCCTACAGTTTAAAATAAAAGAAGAATGTTTCTAAGCTTAACGGTAATGCACTTCAGTCATTTATCAGTAAAACCTAGTATTGTCTGTGTAAAAAAAAAGGGGGGGGGGGGGGGGGAAGGGGCATGACTTTCACCATCAATACAGTCTGAGGGGATTACAGAGAGCCACAGATGTCTTCTTTAGAAATAAATGCAAAAATAGAAGTGCCTGAACAGAAAGACCTCCCACCAGCAATGTGTACAAAAAGGACTCCACACCATCTCTTCAAAGCGTATAAACCCAGACATTGCAGGCAGAGAGTTATGGCGACGTTGGTAGCATGAGCACAGGCAGTGTGCTCGGCATTGGCTGCCACCAGGACAGACACAATCCCTTTCCCTGGTGTCCAGCACGAGCAGCGCAACGCTGGGCACCTGGCTGGTTACAATCTGGTAGCATTTACAATCCCCAGCAAGATCAAAAGGAGCTCCTTGGATCAGCAGGAGCTTCTGTAATCAATCAATCAATCTTTTCTTTCTAGCTCAATTGTGAATTTCACAGATACTGCAAAGCCCCTCTGAGTTTGCGTAAGTAGCTCGAGAGTTTCTCTTTTTTTTTTTTTTGTTTGTTATTGCACCTACTTTTTGATAGAGTCTAAGTAGTTTATATGCTCTCTTGAGAGCGACATTGAGAAACCTGCAATGCAATTAAACATTAAATCTCATCCATAACACAAAGCATATGGATCATGCTTTAATTTCAGCAAGCTCTAAATAAGTCTTTGCTTCTGCGCTCATTTAAACCAGAAAGCAGACCAAACACACTTCCCCAGCAGCACCCTGCATTGAACAAGAAATCTGCACCATCCGGTTGCTTATGCTGGCACCTGCTACTTATTTAGCTGCCACTACTCAGAAACTCAAGCTCCTAGAAAGCTTTGTGCACAAAATGCTTGGCATCGATGATTTTTGCCTCAGTTTAGACTTTACCCTCATATCCTCAAGCTCCACCATATAGTGACGTTCATACTCCTCCACTTCAAAAATACCTTGACTTCAAATTTTCAACATGGAGGAATTCCCTAAAGGAACAATAAGGTTGTAGAAATTCTTTCCCGTTTGGGAAAAATGAAATACACATTTATCTTCAAGGCATAAAAAAAAGTATTTTTTACTCTGATCAAATGCATTTCAATTATATTAAAATGTTTTAGCATACTACATTTTGTGTGTATATATATTTCAAAGTAATTTTATAATATATTATTTATGCAAGGAGATAAAATTATTCTGCTGGATGCCTGAAATATTTTGTAGTAGAATAAATGCCATCTCTGCCTCTGCTCAATCTGCTCACCTTTTTTTTTTTTTTTTTTTTTTTTCTTCCCTTCAGCACCTGTCAGACTGCAATTGTTTTGAAGCAGTCGTTTTGGGAAAAGTATTTTCCAAAGGTTTGAAGAGATTCAGCTGTGATCCCATTTCATATTAACTGTGGCTGATGTAAGGTATTTCTGAAGTTTCACAACATGTGAGGTGCCACGACATTTATTTGGGCATGCTAGTAGCATAAAGTGCTGCACTGGGGAAACAAATTTTGAAGTGATCCTAAACAAATTATTTAACTTGTTCCTGCAGAATGAAAGATAATGTTTACAATGCTAAAAGCTAATATACTCTACTTTTGAAAAAAAAATAAAAATACAAGCCTTCATCAATTAAGACAGTTGCACACAGACACATGGAACAAGAATGACGAAATGTATGGTCAATCAACGGTATTTTTAGATTCCACTTCATTGCTTCACTTTTGACTGAGCTTAATTTTTACCAGTGACCACCAAGATCCGGGGAACTGAATATTGAACAAAAACGATTACACTGATGTGAACACCTTCATTCCTGTTTTGTTAGTGGCAAACTGTTTTCATTTTTTTTTTAATCAACTCAACATTTTTATCAGCCTTTTTATCAGCACAGAGTCTAGCCTGGGCAAGTAGGTGCTTTACAGATTGCTCTTTTGTAGATGTGCAGGAATGCAATTTTGCAGATGTACTTTTATTAATTTCTATTATTAGCATTTTTCAGTTTCTGAAGACAGTGTGGAAGGAAAGCTGTCGAAGAGATAAGTTATTAGTGCTCCAGCAGTATAAACATCATTTTAGAGAAGAAAAAATAAAAATTAAAAACTCCAAACATTTTGTTGCTGATAGGGGACCAAATTATGCTTCTGGCTACACCACTGTAAACTTCAGAAGAAACTAGGTTAGAGGTAGTTTAGACATAGTTTAAGCAGGTGTCTGCCTCCATGAGTAAGGCTAAGCATGCCAATACAGAGATTCAAGTAATATTCTTTTATTATTATTTTTCTGATCTTTCATACTGGAAAAATATACTCACAAGATGCAGATCGAAACATTATATATATAGCCACTACTGTGAAAAGTAGTTTTATTTTGATATTACATTAACATTTTAATTTTCCAGTAAATTCTCTTTTGTGGATAGCAGTGCAATTATCCACATTACAAAGATGTCTTTTATAATTCTCTCTTATTTTTCCAAATGAAAATATGTAATAAATTTTGCATCAAGTGTGTAAAATAAATTTTGTCAAAGATTTTCAGCACAAGCAGGCAAATTTAACTTCAATACTAACTTCTGACTTCGGAAAAGGATTTCAACCTCAGCCTTAAGCATGGTTTAGCTTCATATAATATGCTACTTTCTATTACATAAGATGTCTTTAAAAAGTGAGCCCTTAGTCCTGAACAAAGCATAGGAGTATTTTAAGACTCTGGAGAGCCACAGCTGATCTGTGGGCAAACTGTGAGCAAGAGCTGTGATTCAGCTAAGGATCACAGTTCTTATCTGAAGGACTTCCCGAGGCAGTCAGCCCTGGAGGGTGAAATCCAGGAGTAAGCTCTTCTGGATGAAGCTGCAGAGCAACTAGCGGCTCAAGTATGGTCTCAGCCCCAGCAAATATCTTTCCTGCCCCTATGGAAGAAAGGAAGAAACTCTCCTAAAGACAAGTGGAAGACAGGAAAGATAATAATAGTATTCTCACTTCTCACCAGAAAATAAAGAGATCATTTCTTCAATATGAGCAGTTGTGTTAGTCATGGCAGTGTATCCATTTGTCCAAGCACATCACTTTAACCAGTCAAACAAGCTCATTAAGTAAGTAAGACCCTGATCTGTTCTGGAGATACTGAAATTTCATTTTCCACTCAGAAAATCATCATTTTGTCATTGCTCAACTAGGAACCAATCCTTCTCCTCTTCTCTTAGCCAGGGACAGGAGGAAGACTGGAGGCCAGGATCCTCCCTCCCCTTTACCTGCTCTCTGATCTCCAGTCAGTTACTTCACACCTTCCAGCTTCACTTTCAAAGACAAAATGTTCAACCCACTCATCTCTGCCCCTTGAGGTCAACCAGATCAAGGATCCAGCTCACCACACATGGCTGTCTCACCAGATCTACAGGAACACTAAGTGAAGGGTAAGGGAAACGCAATTTCCACCATGGAGGGTGAAGGCAGTCTCACCACTGCCAGGGGACAAGTCCCAAGGTATGTGTAACACAGTTTCTGTGGGCTTAGCTGTAGGGACAGGGACTTGAGGTTAAGCTTCTGGGGAATTCTGTGTACGGACCCCGGGCACATCACCCCCACTGGGGGTTTGGCTGTGGCATTCGGGGAGCTCTGTGGCTCCCTGATACACTTATGTGCTTGCACAAAGTGCAGCCGCAAATGTGGCCAAAACCTGTCATCACTTTCATATTTAAATAACATTTCCACAAGACATTCATATTTGAGGGGACTACAGGGAACTCAGAAAATTCAAAGGATTTTAGGCTCTCTCAACCTAATCAGTGTTCAGCTATCAGTTCACAACACTTTCAAAGCATTTATTGCCAGCAGACATTACAAAAGACAATGGAATTGATAACTTACTGATTGCATTACTTTACTTCATCTTCACTCACAAATTGTTTATTTTCATCTGATTTTCTTTATAGTGATCTAAATTCCTTCCTATTCTCTCTGAAAGTAATTTCAGTAAAGCACTGGTTCTCCAGTCACTGCTTCTACACCACCACTTCTCCTTTTTGTGGCTGAATGATCACTGACCTTTTGAATGCAGCCATCAGCTCGTCAACTGAAGCACAGAAACAACACATATTTTTTCTACCAGAGCATGGTAGTGCATATCATGTAGCTGTGAAGCTTCTTTGTAAATGCCTGTGAGTCTGCTGCACACAGCTTGTACTTGAATGCCAAGTATCCACAACTGCAATGACATTTTGGATAGAAAACATCGATGTTAGCAGACTCAGCAGGGCTCTGATCTGGATCACATGTGCAGCGTCATCCTACTTGCAGCTATTTTGGCTATGGCCATCCGCTGTCCATAGCATGCAAACATGGTGAATTCTGCCCCTCTGAGGAAACATCTGTCCCAGAAATGAACATCATACATTGAACCAGCTTGTGAATCTGAAGAAGGCACAGCAGGCACCTGGTCTACACAGAATACTGTCTCATCTTTGAGTGCTGGTATAAAGACAAGGGCTACAATCAATGCTTTTTTTTTTTTTCTTTTTTGGAACAATTTGTCCAATTTCCAAGATGCTACTTGGTTGCAAAAATTAGTGCACGCAGTGTGCAGAAGGGTGTCATCAAGCAAATGGTAAGACTCTATTAAAACTAAAGATGTAGATATCTACCAGTCGCACCTCATAACAAGAGCTATTTCATACCAATAATCCTCCCAATTTAAAGATGGGAGGAGAAGGAAAGGAGAAGGAAAAGGATGGTGAAAGAAGTTCATATCCAGAAAAATGCATTAATGTGAACACACACTAATAAACAAGCAGAAATAGTTGTGAATCTAAACTAATTAATAAAATTTGGTAGCCTCTAATGTCAAGGCTTACAGACTTGCCCAGGGCAAATAACAACAAGCTTTGACAGTATGATTTCAGAGTGTATCTTAAATTGAACAGGAAGAGAAGTCCTTACTTCTGGTAAGGATTCTGGTTGCTAGGATTATGTAGCACTTGTGTAGCCTCTTCTCACTACGGTACAAAGGAACCAGCTCGGGAGCACAAGCAAGGGAACATATCCCCATTTAGCTGTCCAGTAATCCTCCCAATTTAAACAGCAGGATACTAGTCACAAGACCACAGTTGATTTTACTGAGCTGCTCACAACAATTATAGCACCAAGAAATTTTAGGAATTGTTTAAATCAAGGACAATGAATTGGCTCAGTGAGCATCCATATAGAACCTCCCACCCAGAAGGGCCACACTGAAGAAAGTACTGCATTTATTCTAGGAGAAACCAAGACGAGCAGAATACTAAAGCATGTATTCACTAAAGCATGCAGAAACAGGGCAGTAAGGAACCATTCTACTTAGCTGAGCATTACAGGGGAACAGTTTCTAGGAGAAAACAAAGTTGTAATGACAGCACAGTTTGTGCATAAGGGATTCTGTAATCTTTTTAGTGGATGAATAATAGTTGTTTCAACTTACTCAGAACCCAGGGACTGAAACAGACAGCAGACTACTGACTGTATTAGATACTAAAAACTTCATTTCTTGCTCTGGATAGCTATTTAGCACTATGACAGAATAAGAAATAGGGAAGAAGTAAGAGAGAGGTTCACTGAAATGGACCAAATTGGAGCACACATCACTAATCCCAAGTAATGAATGATATGGGCTCACTCTGCAAGGCTCCATTTGTTTAAAGAGATTCATCATAACCTGGTGGCTGAGAAAGTTCTCTGCAAGCAGGAGGAGGGCATAAATACCTAAGCAGGTCTTAAAAATTCATAAATAAATTCAAGAAAATCAATGATCTTTCTTCTCCCTACCAAAAACAAACAAGCACAACAATAACAAAGACGTAAGAAGACACCAGCAATAAGATAAAGGATTAGATAGTCATAAAATCTTTCTACATTATTTCTGCTCCTTCCCCCACAAAACCTTGACACATCCATCTTTCCTCATCCCTCTCCTTTGGCATAAAAGTTGTGATTGTGATCATCTACCCACATAGTTGGCAGGAGTGTTTGGGGAAAAGAAAGTGAGGAAACCTGACTTTAGCATATGTACAATGCCATAGAGTTTTTTTTAGAAGTAAGGTTCTGCACATGGAAGGAGGGAGCAGAAGCTTAGCTGAGACACCAAAGGAAACTAAACATTTTGCGGATTTGAATTCAAAACAAAGCAAAAAATAAAAAATAATAAAAAAAATCCTCAGAAAGAAGAAAAACTTGCAATGGAATATCAGAGAATCAAAAAATAAAGTAAGCATATTTAAAGAACGTAGCAGCAGAAGACAAAACCAGGTCATCTTCAGAACCATGTGAGGTCTTACCCAGCATCCTCTGTGCATGTTAGCCCATGGAAACCCACCAGCCTTCCAGATCCCTCAGAGGCAGAGTGTGTCCTTGGTGAGTGATGGTAATATCCCCAGGCATCCCAGTTCACCCCCCCCCCCCCCCCCATACATGCACACAGTTGCAATGTAACACCAGCCTCATCTTGCAAAATAGCTGTGCTGAAGATGTAAGAGTCTTTTTGCAGGGCAGAGGCACACAGCTGGGCTCCAGGGGATGTTCCGAGGATGCTCCATTACATGCACTGTAATGCTGTACCCATTACAATCATTTTCTTCTTCACATTCCTGAAGAAATAATTAGATGAACTATGAAAAATCACATATCTGACTAAGTGCATCTAGTGCCTCCTCCAGATAAGCTTAAAATAAAATCAGAAGTGCAGTTTGTATAGAGAGAATTCCAGTCCCTTCAGAAGAGGGACTACAGAGACTCAGTTCCCAGGGACTGAGAGGATAAGGCTAGCTCTGCTTATCCAGAAACCAGGCAGGGCCTCCCCTTCCTTAAGACTGCTGCTCTCCCATCTACATCCCTTAGGTGCCTACTCTGCTTTCATGACCACAATGATCCTGTTTGTCTCAGCCCTGCAAGTGGCTTGGGCAACTCTGTGCTGACAGCAGTTGGAGGGTCAATCCCAAAGAGGAGACCTCTTCCTTTGCCCAGATTTCCAAGACTTGCCATATTTCAGTTCAGAAAAAGGAGCCAAGGAGAATCTTTTTTCTCCTCTGATCCTTTGACCTGACACGAATCACCCCTCTAACCTTTGATAAACACGGCAGCAGCAACTTGACTGGCTCTTTTTCAGCCTAGCTGAGAGCTATTATGGAACCAGCCACTTGCTTCACTTCCTCTGATGAAGCTGTCACATTTTTGCAAAAGAAAGTAAACATTAACCAGCTTTCCAGCAGAGCAGGAAGTCAACTCTGAAGTTAATTATTATTATAATTATTATCTCTCCAAAATGATCAAATAGATTAACAGGTAAGGGATAACTTGCTGCTAACACATATCTTGGAACCATCCCTACCTTAAAGCCAGGTTAAGGTAAAACATCAATGCAGCTATTAACAACATCCAAAAGAGAGAACTCAAATTACAAGTATTATATTATTATTATTTCTGAGACTCTCTCTCTCTCTCTATCCAGCTCATTTGCTGATATATTTTCCTGACTTACATTTCCAGAGGGATTCTGTCTTCCTCTACAGTCTGTGGCTCAGGTTGTATCACCAGGAGCAGCCCATTGCTGGGAGACACTTTAGCTTTTATAACTGAACTCCTTCTGGGAGTCCTCCAGGTAATGTAGATAGAATTAATCTCCCCTTCCTGCTTTCCCTGCAAGAGTAACTTGCTTCTAATTTGTTAATGAGACATGCCTAGCACAACTCCAACTAAAGGACTGTGGAAATGAAAACATCACTTTGCCAGATAAGATACCATTTTCAATACATAATTTGCTAATTAACAAGGTAAAACTCCTTTGCCACCCATCTTAAGATTCCGGCGGATCAGTACACAACATGCAGGACAATGAGCTGGAATAGCTAATCCCCATATACTTATTGTTGGTTGGTTGTTTTTCTCCTAGGGATACCATTAAAGCCAACAAAACCAACTTTCGAGCTATCTTGTCAAAAGTAAAAATTAAAAAGGCTCTTCAGAGCTGGACATCTGCCTTAGGGAACATAGTACACAATCTCAGTCCAACAAGGCATCTATGATTTTCTTGATATCTAATTCCTTTAAATAAGAACAGGCATGTAAAGCTTCCTTATAAAATTGGTTAAACTGGACAGTTCCAAAGACTTTCTGCAAATCTATTTATTTAAGAAAGGGAAAAGGAAAAAGCGTGTATTAACCCTCCAAACCTACTAAGGAAACAGAGCTAACCTTCTTAAATATTTAATGGCAATGACACTGACTCTCAAAACATATTCAATACAGCAGCTTAATTTCCTGAATCTAGCTATTATCATACCACACAAATTTACTCCAGTTTTAAGAAAATGCATTTTTTCCCTCTCTTTATTAATAGCATTACTATAAATTAAAAACGATGTTGTGGTCAGAGGTTAAAAATATTAGGTACTGATTTTGAAGCAGGAAGCAAGATTATTATTTTGAGCCAACTAGGCTTTTTATGACTTAGCAAGTTAATTAAAAAGCAAACAATAAGAACCCTTCTGCGTTTTCTTTTCACCCTTTGGTTTATTAATACCTACTAAGCTTTTGAGGCCAGAAAACATATCTTATTAATTCTCCATGGAAAACTTGATATGACAGGCATTCCATCCTGTACACAATACCTCAATTCTGTACACAATACCTCATACTGCTTCAATAGTGACAAATCTGGTAGCAATAGGAAAAATAGCCTAAAAAGCTGTATGCAGGACAGAACCAGGAAAATTCAGAAAAGTAAATAAGAGGATCATTTAAAAGTACACTGTTCAGTACATTTATTACTGATAGTTATGAAAGTTACTAATTTTAAATAGAAAAATAATATTAAAAAACCACGATGACTGATCATTTAATTACTGTTTGCAGCAGATAGTTGCAAACAGCCCTTCTTTTTTAAAGGCATGGAAGAATATCAACCACACGGTTTTGACTTCAGATGCATCATAGGCAAGGGAGTTATAAGGGAGTCTGGTTGACACATCTAGCCAGGACAATTTAACATGCAGAAGCACTGTTCTTGGCTAGAACAAAGTACAGATGGGCCTGGAAGTGGGAGATGTTTACTTGGAAATAGTATGTAAAGGGTATGCAAAATGATGTGGTGTGTCTGTTAGAATAATGAACCATGACTCTGAAAAGTGTAAACAGTGCTGGAAGGCATCTACTTACAGATCAGATCCTGGCACTGTAAGGCACTATTTGGCTAAAGGAAATAAACTTAATAAAAGAGCTACACAGAGGGGAAAAACAAAACAAAACAAAACAAAAGTAAAAAAAATGATTTCAGAAGCATACTATTTTCTTTCCTCTATTGTAGCTACATGTACATGTATCTACAGTCCTCACGCTTAGGTGGAAGTGTCCCCTTACTAGTTATGTCAGCATCAGACTTTTAAATTCTGTTTAAGAATTTCACACTGTTGGGAAGTTAAGCGACTATGAACTGAGAAGCAATAAAAGAACATCTCTCATGCCAAAGACACTAGGTAAATAATAGAGATGATAGGATCTATTCTGTGAAACATTGTGGTAAGAGTGTAATCTTTGCGCTCACATGGGATATGGATCAGAAAAATAAACCTAAATATTTTCTCATTGTGCTGTTCAGATCAGCTGCAATACAATTGCAAAAATAAATAAATAAATAAATAATGAAATGACTGTTGCAAACACTGCTGGAAAAAAAAAATTGCAAAGAGGGAATCTCAACTTTAAACTATTCCTTGACCATTCAACAGCTGGCATTTCCAAGAAAATCCTATATACTTCCTAGTTATACCTTCACAGCTGTTGTGTTCAGGCCAAATTAATTTCTTCTGTCTTGTAGAGTCATCTTTAAAAGAAGAAAAGATACAGTGACATTTAATTGCTAGACTATCTTGAACTTACTACTAAGCAGCACTAACAGCTTCACAATAAAAGGAAAAAACCTCCATTTCCTAGAAGGCTTATAAAAATGCATACATTCACCAGCTGTGCAGTGCTGACATTGAATTATCAGCTCTGCACCACTTGTTTTACTGTAAAACAATAGAAGACTCTTCTAAATGTACTTTATCAGATAGTTGAATAGCAAAATTTTGTCTTAAGACAGCAGACAAAGTCTGTACTAACTGGACATGATTGGTGCAGTTCACATCATGAGAAATTAGATTCTTGGCAGTTTTTCCATCTGTCATCCAGAACACTGAAAAAAAAGTAGTATAACCATAGAAACCATAACCAGAAAATCAAAGTATTATTTCTAATATCATAATCAATTTGGTACTCAGTGTACTCATGACAAATATTCATAAAGAAAAATCCTGACCTTCTCTGTAGCCTGCTCACATCCCTCCCTTTCCAGAACAGCGGGCACCACAGAAATGACTTTTGAAGAGGTGTAATTTAAAAAGGCCTGAGAGAACTCACAAAGGAGCCGACAGCTGCTTCTTTTCCACCTGCAGGCACAAGGGAAGCACTCCTGGAAGGGGGCTGAGAGCGTTTCTGTACATTATGGGTTTCTCTCAAGCATAGTTAGCAGTGGAAACTCTTCTCACTGGGTCATTATTCTTCCAGAATTGAAACAAAACATATCTGCTGTTCCCATTGCATCAGGGAGGCAACAACTCTACCTTGCTGTCACTTTCCATTCTTGCTGGGTCCTTCTGCTTAAAAATGGCTTCTCCTCACCCTCTTGACAGACCAGCATAGCTTCAACTCCAACAAACAGCAGAGGAAATAAAATGAGACATTTTTCTAACGTACAAGAATTCAGCCATCTTCAGAATGGTAAAAACAGGACAAAGTGGTTTCTCAAAAAAGCGTATTCACCAGAACTACAACTAGGGTGGGGGGAATACACCACCACCACCACAAACAAACAAACAAACAACAACAAAAAAAAACACCACCAACATATAAAGCAAAACATAAAGGGAATACATACTTGCCAGATAATTCTGATTTTCCCAAGCAACCAAATTTTGATGAGTCGGTATTTGCTTTGACTGTTCCCCCTTTCAGAATCATTATGTATCACATTAAATCTACTTACGATTTTAGTCACAAATGTAATAAGGAAAAATAACCTCATCACCTTAATCAACAGCAGGTTATTTCCACAATCTAAAGCTAATCCAAAAGCAGACAGATGGCTCTAAGAAATGTTCCTTTTATCACACAACACACAGATGTTTCCGAATTGTTTTTTTGGTAATTGTCTGATAACCTTGCGTGTCTTGTACACCCACGTGTGAACGGTCTCTGTGCTTCTAGCTTTAACCGTTGCCATTTAAGCCTTGAAAAAAATGAAACTGACAGCGTGAAGATGGCAATGCCTTGGCACCATGGAAGTTTCACCGCAGCCATGGGAAGGAAAAGCAGCTTCCACAAAGGGACCGTGCAACTGTCGGAAGTGAAGTAGGCCATGCTGGAGCTTCAGGTAATAAAAAGAAGATCAGACATTGTCAGTTTCCAAGTCTGAAAACACTCACTGGAAAATACATCCCTAAAAAAGCTCTGAGCCTTTATTTATTTATATTTCTATTACTGCTGTAGCACTAATCCCAAATTGAGATTTTAAGTACAAATAGAAGATTAAAATTACAAAGTTAAAAATGCAGCAGACCCTTAGGAAAACAGACAGACATATATGCGTCTCTTGTGGAAATGTGAAAGCTGGCAGTAGAAATACATTCAGATGCTGTAAATCCAGAAACACAGCAAAAAAAATTTCCAAGTAGGAAAAAGCATATTTAATTGCTTCAAGGACTGAAATGTAACAATTTACTTCTAAAGATCTTTCAGGCTTTGAAGATCATACTGATGAGATAAATTGGAAAGGAAAAATGATACAATGGCTTATTTATAAAAATGCTAGGAGATTCTGTGAACTACTAAATCACAGAAAAGAATACAGACTTCTTCTTTAGATGAAGACTTCATTTAACTCTAGAGTTCACTTAACTCTAGTCACGTATGAGTTTTGGAAACATTCAATATGACTATGCATTATTTATTATGCATCATAATGTGCTTTTAAGTATTTGCTTAGTACACCTCCCATCGTAGTCGTTATTCTCTGTATATATTCAATGTAATACAGTAAAACTATTTAATCTGCTGTACATATATATTTAGCAGTCATTTCTCATAAAGCTGTGAACTTTGAAATTTTGAAATTACAGTTGCTGTTCAAAAGTCATCATTTAATAACTGAAGTCTCTCAGATACAAGAATTTTCCTGGTTATTTTACTGCACAGTGAAATCATACTACCATTACAGATGTTGGCAAATATTAATATGTATATCTTAGATTGTCCCAGCCAGATACCTTCATGATAAAACTCTGCCTTAAACTGAAATCAGTATATTCTTATGGAAGTATAAAATCAACTCTACTTTTCCCTGATGAGAAAACAGGCAATCTCAGGTCTTTTTCAATATTTCAGCCAAGTCTCTGACAATGCAAACTGGCAGATATTCAACCTAGAGCCCTACTCTGAATTATGCCAACTGAGATTCTAGCCTGCTGACAAATATCATAGACATAATTTACAGTGATGCTTTAACTTTTTTGCCTCAAAAAAGCTCTAAATTAAAGAGGACTTTCAATCACAATTGGAAAATAATAGTATAGCATTTTTTTTTCCTTAAACAGATGAAGTAATGGATGCTTAATGAAAACAGCAAATAGGTTTAAATTGAGATTTGCCTTATCTTGCTAAAGAAAAGTACACATACATATACACGTTCATTCTCTCCTCCAAATACATTTCTCATAATGTTGAATGCTTTAAATTCAACCCAATATCAAAATCATCTCTGAACTCCCAAGCTCTATTTACATTTGCAATTGCAGCATGCAGTGTGATGAACAAAGACACAGTTTGAAACCCTGGTTTTCCTTTCATTTAGCATCCATTTCAAGCTTTAAATACACTCAAATGGAAATGTCCATACCTCTAAAGGATTTTGAGAGCATATATAAAAATTAGTTAGATTTATAACAAAAAGTACCCAACCACCACCATAATGATTTTGCACAGGCACACTAACAGCAGAACATGTGAGGGCCCCTGTCAGAGCAGCTGTGCTTTGCAACATCATGTATACGGGAGGATGTACAAAAAACTGTCACGGGGATCCTTCTGTGTCTATTGCTGTTCAATATTCTCAGCAGCAGCCCAGATAATGGAGTAGAAGCCAAGGTTATTAAACTTACAAATTACACCAAGATGGGGAGGCCAGGATATAGTGTTTGCAGGAATAGACCAGAATTCAAGATGTTTTTGAAGAACTGGAGATTTGTTTGGGGGAGGAGAATAAGAAACTTCAGCAGCTGTGCTACATGGATGTGGAAAAATACTGAAGTTGAGTAACTGGTGAGATGGCAGTTACGTACAAATAATGTTAAAAAGAAAAAAAGAAAAAGAAAAAAAAAACGACAAGGAATTTGGGGCTGTAATGAACAGCATGCAAAAGATGGGACTTTAATACTACACTAGTTAAAATAAGTATCACCTACAGGACACATGAAATAACTTTCTATTAATTATTTGTAAGGCCTCAGCCAAAATAGTCTTGTTCTGACAGCACATCAAGAAAGATATTGAGCAATGGTGAACAGCACAGGCAGTGAAACACTCAAGCTGTAAGAAGGATTGATTTGGAGTGATTTAACCTTAAGAAGAAAATACTGAAGAAGAAGAGAATGCCTCTGACTGCACACCATCACCACCACCAAGAAGGAGACAATTCCATGGTGGATAAGACAAGAATTCCTTGATATTAATTACAGCAATAAAGAGTCAAGTTAGATATCAGAAATACTTTCTATGATATCAAAGCACCAGACTATGTTGCCAGTGGAGAGTCTTGAGGTAAAGTCAGTAAGAAAACAAACTGGTCAAGAACAACATGCGTTTAGGTTATTCTGCCTTATGTCCAGGGAACAAAATCAATGTTTCTTGAGACGCCTGTCAGCAATATAATGCCATGATGATACTTGAGTGCTGGAATACTCCAGTTCAATAACTGCTATATGTTGCTGCTGAACCCACAGCTCCTCAAGAGCAATTGTTGCCGCATGCCATCTCCCAGCAATAAGGTAATAGTAATCTGGGGAGGGAAAACATACAGCAATTATTTCCTATGAGGAGCAGTTAACTGAATACTGGGGGAGTGCAGCAATGAAATCAGGCATTTGAAGATTATACCAAGTAGCTACCAAGTAGCAAGAAAAATTAATAAAACCCTTTTGTGGAGAGCCCTTTCTAGACCTGCCTAAAATTGCAGGTCCAAGAACATTTGCTTTGCTTGTCTACTGTTTCAGGTAGTAGATTTCTTTCAGTTCTTAAAGAGTCAAAGGTCTCAATCTTCTTTAAGGTAAACAGTGACAATTAAAATTCTCAGTTAGCCATGGCTGCCTTACTCCACCTACAAATAACCCACTGTTGAGCTGCAGCACATGCTCGGGACCACCAGAGTTCACCATCTTGAGCACACTGCTCTTTTGCTCCTGGCTGAGGAAAGAGGGATGCTCACAGCATTTCATAAGCCTGCAGCTAGAGTTCTGCCAGGCCAAGCTGGCCCAGCCTACAGCCATACCAAGTGTTTTTACCCCAAAAACCAGGGACACCCCTCTAAGCCAGGCCTCAGCATCCCCAGAGACCTCACAGCCACGATGGCAAGAAGTTGCCACAGCATGGCACAGCAGCACATCCACCACCAGGGAGCCCCGTCTCCATAAATAACTTAATGGAAAGTGGACGTCTGTGAAATATGTCCCTTCCATGGACATATCTACAAAATCTTAACTCTCAATTCACAAGATTTACATGACTAGTACAATTAGCCATTTAATTTCTTTTGACAACCAATGAAAACCAATCCCTTAATTAACTGCTACACGTTGGAAATTCCCCCTCAGACAATCATATCCTTAGCTGTGCAAGGATAAAAGCGTAATGTAGGATGAGGACCCACAATTTCTTGAACAAAATGTTTGTACATGCTACCTCTTTCCTTAACTCCAACGTGTACATTTAAGTTAATTATGTACATTTATGTTAAGACAGAGTGATATGACAGAATATGGAATAGCATTTTAAATAACTAGGCCAGATAAAAGTTCTAAAAGCAAGTTTTTTTCCTCATAAAAATATTCATCCTTTACTTTTTTCAAAATAATACCAGTCCCTGTATCATTGTCCTTCTTAATCAAATGTAGAAATTAAATCAAATGCACTGATGAGGAAAATATCATCAAAAATACACTTAAGATTATTGCATAATACGTTCTGATTAGAGCCCAGCAACACTTCATAAATTGAGAAACATGATTATATTTTCAATTTGGGAAGACTGATTTTTTTTTTTTTTCATTTCAATAAATGAATTTCCTATCTAAAAAACAGAATGTAAATCAGAGCTGAACCACATTCTGCAGTTTTATAGAAAGCTATACATGTACAGTGCTAAATCTTCATATTTGTGTGTTTCCTATTCAAAAAATAAGTTGCTTTTTTTTCTTGAAAAACCTGAGAAGAGTTTGACAATTCACGGATAGAGGAAAAAATGTAGATTGTTAAGATAGTGGCAGACCACTTTTAGGAATGAAGAACATCCTTGAAAATTACAGGATCTGGTATTTTGCTCCACTCACTACAAAGAAAAATCTAATTTTTAAACACACAAAATAATACAGTATAGTGTTTTACTTTAGATTGCATTTGATATCTTTCCATAGCTCTATTTGCATCTTATTTTTGAACATCCAAATAGATTTATGAACATTAGAAAAAAACAGATCCTATATTTGAAACATTTATTCTGACATTTTCCAGAAAATGTCGATCACACAACAGTTTTCTTTATGTAAAACTGCTCTACATTTACAAGGAAAAACAATGGAAATTAGAGATAGCTGTGTGCAGCATGTATAGAAATAAATATACTTTCACTGTGAACTATGGCTTATAAATCCATACCATTATGACTTCCTTATTAATCAGTTATTCTAAATGCATTCTCCTAAGTGCATCATCATATCATTGTGATATGGATACAGCGAAAAAATAATAATTTTAATTTAAACTTTTTAATAATTAACCAGCTCTTAATTTTCACTGTTTTGCCACAAGACTGACCTCTAGCATTTCATATGTAAGAAGATGTCTTAGAAGAACCTCTACTATACTGTCTTGATCATTTGTCTTCCAATGAAAATGTAAATACTTCAGCCACGACCTAAGTAAAACGACAGCTCTTGAACTGCAGAACACTTGCCTTTTAATGCTGCAGCTGAAAGGAAAATATGCTAGGTGAAAATGCTAGACAAAGCAGATCCTCTACAATGATGCAACCTACATTGATACAGGAAGAAAATCTAGCCTGCTGCTTTTATGCCGGAAAAAAAAAATAATTCTAAAGACATGACACAAACTTGCAAAACCACTGCCACAATTAATCTCCACTAAAACGAAGATCATAGGATATACTTGGGGAATGGAAACCTTCACTCTGCTAAACTCCCTCTCAGCACTCAAAGCACTGCATGCCAAGAGCTGGCACACTGAGCGGACCCGCGTGCCTCCCACATGTGTTGCACAGATTTATCCGGCTCAGCAGGCAGAGGATGAGGAGTTTTGGATGCCAAGTAGTAGGCTCCAGGTAACAGTCATTTGTTTGTTGTTGCAATTTTCCCTTACTTGCTCCTTTTCGGTTTTTCAATTCCATGCCTTGCCTGGTGAAAACCTTTCTGACCCTCTCTTCCTCCAAAAGGCTTAGCACCAGGCAACGAGAGGGGACCAAAAGGATGCACGCTGCCTTATGGTGGCCTCATGTTTGGTTCCAAAATGTGGCTCTCAGTTGAATGGACACACATTAGGGAAACAGTGTGAAAGGAGTACACAAGCAGAAAGTTAAAATACTCTCTTTGCAGGAGCATTACCAGCTAACTTCAGCTACCATTCCAGCCACGTACCCACAGACTGATTTCAGTGCAACACGTTCTTCCCACAACTTTCACAGTTCTCCACAGCTCACATGCACAGTGCCTTAACTGGCACTTCCTCACCTTATTCTTCGCCCAAGATTTTTCTTTCAAAGCCAAATCAGTGGGTGCTCATGTACTTGACAGCTGGTCCACATGTCTGTTGTCACAGTAAGCCAAAACTGCCTTTTTAACAAATCTTTCCTAGTAAACAAATGAGAGCAACAATAAATCCTCTGGCGTTGCTATCTATTGGATGCAATTGAATTATGGTGAGAAAGACATGCCATCTTTATCAAAGAGGACGTTATATTTACCTGCGCATCTCTTACATTCACAGGGCAAAACACCAAGCACAGTACCAGGATTTCTTTATTTCTCCCAAGTGAGGATTTCTGTGTACAACACTAAGTATCAAACTTACATAAAACTCACACTACAAAAATATATCCCAGCGTGGCTGTTTCTCTAACTATTTCAGATATAGCTCCCCTAGACCAAATGATTTTAAATGGCTTCTGCATAAATTCCTAGGTACATCCTCATAAAGAGACAATAATGAAACTGGAAGAAATTACCTGCAATCAGGCTGTGATGAAATCAGGCCTCGGCTGTGACCCTGCAAATAATGACTTGTGTGTGTCATTAAACATTATAACTCCATTCCAGGCTATGGCACCTTTCAAAGACTACAGCACCTTTGCAAGTCAAGGAATTAAACTGTACAGATAAAAGCAAAAAGGACCTACTTGCTGCCACCTCAGTAACAGTTTAAAAAAAAAAAAAAAAGTCACATGAAAAATATTGTATGAGGAGGCGAAATTGTCCAATCCATTAAGTAAGAAATTGGGCTTGAAGTGTTTTGAATGGCGAATCACATACTACATGCAGCTCTGATTGTTACATTCTTTTTCATCAAAGTGGCTGACCTCTGAAGGTGACCCTTAACATGACAAGGAAATCTATTGCTTTCACAGTGAAGGACTACACATGGAGTCAACTGAAGCTGCAAGATGATCGCTACCCTTTGCAACTCAGCTGCTTATATAAACATCTACATGTGGAAACAGAAGCCAAATCCACTTTTTGCACCTACTTTGTAAAAAGAAGAAAAACAGCTTGACTAGAAGATGATGCTCCTAAGAAAAAATCTGCCATGAAATTCCCAGGTGTCAGATTTTAAGTGAAAAAAGTGTGACACATGTAGCAATTATGACGGACTGAAACTGTCTGGGGGAGATGGCAAGGAAAGGGAGAAGCACTCAGGCACCCACTGCCATGTGCTCTGAGACACTATCTGACATGCTATGGGGGTGGCAACACACACTTGGGGGGGATGTCCTCTCCCTTCTCCCAGTTCTTGCTCTGAGGAGCTGGGATGTGATCCAAGAGAAGGGACACCTTAGAGATAGGAGCATAACTAACACTGCCACCTATGATGAACAAATATATATATATATATTGAATGATTTCTATGCCAGACCATTAAACTCCTCAAATGACATGGTAGAGGGAGTCAGAGCCTGGAGAGCAGGAGCAGAACTGGAGCTATAGGGAACCAGAGCTGTACCTAAGCAGAAACCGGTTACAGGATGAGAGGCGTTCCTGGAGAAGCCAAAAATGCAGCAGTAACTATGTGAATAATATTCTCTGGGCTATGTAAAGCAAAAGAGTCATGGGATGTTGCTGAAATTATTCCTGCTTACCTCTCGGCCTGCAGAAAGGCTGGAAGGAGGTAAGACATGCTTTCAAGGGAGCACACAGCATGTGCTAAGTGCTCTATCCAGCGGCATATACATGCAATGCTACACATAGAAGTAGAGGGCACTGTACCCACACACTGCTGGCAAAAGCATGTCTTTAGGCATACCTAATGGCAACAATTCCAACTGAGAAAATAACTCTGATAAGGATCCACGTCTCATTTTCTTGGTGGCTTTTGCTTTTTAAAATATACTCTTCCCTCTCATTATGCTAGAAATACTACTTTATTTGAGCCATATTGTATATTCTTATCAGCAGATTGCCATAGTTTAGAAGCCTAGCTTACCCCTCTAATACCATTTGAGTCAGAAACTACAGTTTTATGAGGCTGTCTCTAAACAACAGCACTGTAATATTAGTCTGAATAATGAAAGAGTGGATTGCATTCTTTTTGTCCATTGAAGCTGTCATACGCAATACAGATACTGCCAATACAATGTCTAACTGCAATGACTGAGACATAGCTAAGGATATTTCTGATGCTTGGATAGTATTTATTTTCTTCTCAATGCTCCCTTAAAGAAACTTCATAAATGACAGACTCTTCTGATTCCAATCAAGGGGGAAAAAAATCCCTATATTAGCATAGGTATAATTTGGAAATCATTGTTTTCCCATGGTTCAGTAATAATACCATTTCATACATCCTACATTTTAACTCCTTTCCAAATGTCATTACCTAATTACTGCCTAGGGCATCAGAATACATGGTTCAATGAAAACAAAACAAACAAACAAAAAATGCCAGGGTAATAAACTTCAAAAAGCAAGTATTTTTAACCTAGTATTACTAGAACTGGATCCAGATTTTCTGATAAAATAAGTTCTTTTGTTTGTTTGTTTAAATCAGCCTTAACACTTGATATACAAAATATCCTTTGACTCGTGGGAAGACAAGATTTGGATTGTATTTGATTTCATCTGATCTAAGTTCAGAAAAAAGAAACAACTCACCCCAAAACATTTTTGGCTATAGAACTGATCGATAACATGAAGAGATTATAGGAACATCAGGGCCAAGTTTAAGTCCATGTTTGAAAAGATGCTTGAAAAAAAGCTGCAAAGGATAGTTTTATAGTAGGTTAGCCATCACAAAGTAGACCAAGATAAAACTGTGATTCTGTTTTTGATGTCCTGCAATAAAAGATAACACATAAAAGAAAATAAAGATTACTTTGTGGAGAGCAGCAGGAAGTAAGAGGCTTTAGGATGGCTAGAATATTTTGACCTGGAGTGACTGAAATAAGAATAAAAGGAGTCCTATCTAATGAAAGAAAAAAAAATAAAAATAATAAAAAAATGTTTTTTCATACTAGAATAAACTGATGGCATTAAGTGATGCAACTGTGCAAAATCTCACAAAACAAGAGAGGCTTGAAAACAAAACTCAGAAAAGTCTTTGATTAGCTTTTCCATGTCCTTTCTAAACAGATCTTAAGTTACATCATGACCCATTTAGTCTAAGAAGTTCAGTCCAGACCATACTACCATTTTCAATCTACCATAAAATTTGTTTTACAAAAAGCTTTTTTTTTTTTTTTTTTTTTCCCCTCCTTCTCTCTTCCTTGCAGGAGGTTTTTGGTTCCTTTATCCTGTTCAATTCTCATTAGTTTCATCTTCCTCATTTTTAGAATTCAAACAGAGGCAGGATTATCTACACCTTTGTAAGGAGAAGGGGGAGGCTGACAACAAGTAACTGCATGATGTAAAACCATGTAGATCTGCAGATTCTGCAAGAAAGAGAAGGGCAGTAAGAGAAGCCATCAGGACTGGGGTGGTCACAAAACCAGAAAAAAAAAAAAAATGTTGAAATTTTGATAGCCTTTATACTAAAAAATCAGTTGAGACTTTTTTTTTTTTTTTTTCAATTGAAAACTTCAAAGAAAAAAAAAAAAGTAGTGAGCCAACTACTGGTTAAAGTTGAGACCAACTCTGTGACCTACCCCATCAAATATGCCAGTGGCACACTGGTGCTGGCATTTCTTAACTCGATTCTTGACTTAAATGCCCTTTTAACGTGCTCATTAGTGAAATTTTCTAATTGAAAAATGAAACAGCAAAAAAAAGAAGCCCTCTCCCACACAAGTCACATGGAACCAACCCGAACACCTACACAGTTCATTAGCTGAATTAGCAATTTCAGATCCCAGAGCAGTTATCTACCACTTCCACTAACTGAATAACTTGTTAACAGAAGTAGGTTACCTTTTTTACACAACTGTGACAAAAGGCAGAACATAATTTATTCTATGGAAATAAAGTTTTTGCTACGTAGAAAACCCCAGGAATCCAGCAGTCTAGAATAATTTAGTCATTTTTAAGAACTGTGGAGGAAAGCGTTGTAGCAAGGTTACTTATCTGCCTCTTCCAGACACTGTCTGCCACCTCCAACTTTCACCCTTTAACTTCACTGTCTGCCATGGTCCTCTGCATAGTTAGCATATCACTTGGTTTCATACCCTCTTTTGTCTCACTTTTCTTTTGCCATGCTCTTGCCTCTTTTAAATCACTCCTATTCTCTTCCTTGTCCTTCCCGTTCTGATCAGCAACATCAGGATCTTACAGATACCACTCCAATTCCTACGTGTAAATTACATGCGATCCGCAAGACTAATCTGCTTTTAATCACATCACCACCACCACCTGATTCACACATAATTTCTACAATATGCCTGGTACTGCTGTGTAGTTTTCGTTTTTGTTGTTAAGTTTGTAGCAGTTTCTCAAGTACTTTCTCATTATATATTTTTAATGATCTAGTCCCCACATGACCTACAATACCTGTAGAACAAACTAGATACTGTTAACAGCGCCTTCTACAGTGCCTTTCCATACACTTCTGCATGTTAGCAGCTCCAGATTTCTTCCCCAGTCTTCTTGGAGCTGTAGAGAGCTGGGTATCTGATGAATCATCACACACATACCCTGTCATCTACTGCAAAGGTAACCTCAGGCTGCTGCCCGTTTCACAAGATTGCCCAACATTACAAGGCAACATCAAGTCATTCACTCTTTTGTGATAATAGTAATAAAAAAAGTAGTAGCAAAGCACAGACAAAAAACACTAAACATTAGAAAAAAAAAAAAAAAAAAAAAAAAATTTTGCATTCACCTCCTACTTCAGCTTGTGTCATGGCAATCGTTCAGCCCTTGTGGTCAGGCATCGACTTTTCCCTCTTAATAGCTTCAGGAAACTAAAGTATTTCTTGCATCTCTCAGTGCCCTCTTCAGGAACAGGTCACATCACATTTAGTGATTTCCTACCAACAGGCTCAGCAATACCTTTAAAGTTCAAGCCACAAATTGCTCTTCATTCAAATATTATAGTACAAAAACCTAAACTGTGAGGTAAGTAACTGTGCTAGGCATTATACATAGTTGCACCTGTGCTTCCTGCCTTGGGAGCTGTGAACATAAAAAGACAACCAAGAACGCTTTATGAAGATTTTCACAAAAGCAACTACACATCATTTTTTAAAAGGACATCTATTAACATATTCTAGCTGCTTTCAGTGAGAATTAAAACATACATAACTGTACCAGGCTCAGGGGCCCAGGTGGTGGCAGAGGCCACTGCGTGAGGAGAGACCAGGGCTGTGCCATGCCAGACACCACTGTCTCCAGATAGCTTCAATGGCACCACACAGGGCTTGGCCAGGCCCCACAGCCACCCTGAGGTGGCTCTGGCAAAGTGTGTTCAGTAAAGGAAACAAAATGTGGAAGCAAGGACTGAGGGAAAAAAAACTGAGAGAAACGGCCCTGTGAACACCACAGTCAGAGAAGGAGGAGGTGCTCTAGTTGCTAGAGCAGAGGTTCCACTGAAGCCCGTGGAATGGCCCTGCTGGAGGGACAGGGCTTTCCTCAGCTCAGGACAGCAGCCTGTGATGGAGCAGGTTATGAAGTACTTCGGCCTATGGAGGGGACTCATGCAGAAGCAACGAGTATGAGAATAAAGAATATCAAAGAAGTGCTGTGGACTGACCATAACCCACCCATTTCCCATTCCCCTGCACTTCTTGTGATTTAAAATCCCCCCTTGTGAGTTAAAATTTAAAAGATTATAGAGGTATTTCTATTTTACAATAAAGTTTCTTAGCCACTGGGATGTGGCTATATGCACCTCCCCATATGCTACAATTGGGTGCTACTTCATCAGTCCCACTGTTTGATCAAGATCTCTTCCTGCAGGCACAGAAACCACATTTTAAAATCGATGTGGACTCCCTATTCATACCAATATGCATTTGCTGTGTGGCCTAATGACGGTATCAACATTTACCCTCTACAACATTTACACTAATAACTATGGAAGAATCATCATCTTACTCAAGTTGTGTGAGGTACTTGAATGTCAGCTTTTTTTTTTTTTTTCATCTGCTAAAAATAAAGCACTTACCAGATGTATAAAAAGGTAAGCTCTCAGAAAGCACTTCAAATGCCTAAGTATCGCATTATTTCTGTTCCCATACTTAATGGTGCAGATATAATTTGTCCCAATAAAAAACTTCAAGCACGTACAAAGCTGGTGACCTGACATCTAGATTTTAGGTACAGAGCAGCCTAAAGTTCATTAGCAGCAGATATTCTCTATACAGGATATGAAGGGATTAAGCAATTCAAAAAAGCATCTCTCTCAGACACATAGACAGCTATGCTGCTATGAAAAAACTTAGCAAGCACAGGGAAAGTCCTGAAATCCTGCCACTCTCTACAGCCTAAATGCAGAAACAGGGCTTCAGGAAAGAAAATTGCCCACTCAGTAGCCAAAATCCAAATTATGCCTTTTTTTTTTTTTTTTACTGTAATCTGAAATATATGTATATATATATTCACTGTATAAATAATATGTACCAATGGAAAGCATTTGCCCAGGCACTAGAAGACTGAGACCTAACACCTTTCCCAGCCTTAAGGAGCCTAAACCAACATTTCTAAGCCTCCTACGAGAACACTGATCATCAAGCAATGCACAAAGTTGAAAGAGCTTCCTACACTTCTCCCAGTGAAGCTATGACACATTGCTGAAAAGTACTGAAGATCTGTGAAAAAGAAAAATTTGAGAATCTGGTCCTTGCTCCCAGGACTTTTTCTCTGGTTTGTATTTGAGAGTAAAACACAGAAAACCTCTTTTCTCCTCCAGCAGCTGCAGTTTCATACAAAACAATCACAACTGCACAGTAATGTCTGCTCACATTCAACTCACTCTGAAGCTATCTTGCCCATTAGGATTTGTCAAGGACCCTTGCAGAGGAGCACATAATTTCAGATTTCTGATTGGGCTTAAGTAGGATTTAGGTGCTGAGATGATCAGATAGAAGCAATTACAGCCATAAAAATGTGTAAGTGTAGCCATTTTGAAAACTCTCACATCAAACAGAGCTGCTAATGAACTGAGACTGATTCACAGTTCAGTGACAACTGATAGGAGGCTTTCAGGATGCAAAGATTCAATTAAGAGGTTTTCTATTTCGTCAAATTGAACAACTAGATCTTAAGCTAAATCTACGAGCCTGACATGCAAAATCCTTGCTGCAGAGTCACATATTCCCTGATGGCCACATAACTCCCCCCCAGCATTAAAAGTTATCAACAATGACAAGAACCTGACTGCCTATGTACACTCACTGCATTTCTGCTACTGTTCCTTTTAGTGATTTACGATCAGAAAGCTACTGCAGTAATTTCAGTACTCCTCCTGGTCTTTCTGGAGTGAAATATGTATCTTCTGCAACAATGACAATGTATCCTGTTAGTTTGATGCATTGTGTGTGCTTTCTCCAGAGAATAAAATGACATAGTCCAAGCTGGACAACACAACACATCTTTGATTAGAAAATCATAACTCTTCTTTGCATTATTGTTGGGTTTAAAAGATTTATTTCATATGCAAAGGGGTATTTTTAAAAGTCCATTGGAGAAGGATTTTCTAAAGATTGGAAGTATTTTGACCTTAGTTGCATTTTGGTCCCATTCTTTTTCCATACTTCAGAAACAAGATGAGTGACCAACAAAATAGAGGAAAGCTAAAATCAGTTATATAGGACTCCCTATAATTTTACCTCAAATCTATTGAAAATATGTACTTGTTTGCTCATCAGAAATATGACATTATTCTCGGACACAATTAAGATGAACAACTTTCCAACTGTAGAGCTGACTGAACTACCAGCATGACAGAAAAATATTTTATGCCTATTACTTAACAAAAGTTTTGCTAAGATTAAAATATTATTAAGAAAAATATGTCTACTGTTCTGAAGATAGCCTAGAGGCTTCATGAATTAAGAGCACACTGAGTGTAACAGTCAGTAAAGGGTTAAAAACAAACAAACAAACAAACAGCTTTCACCACAGTCACCACTTAATTTGAACCACCTGGAAAAAGAACTTTGCTTTTAACACATCTTCCTACACTTCGTTCAGCTGTATTCTGAAAATAAATTCTACTCCCTGATGCAAATTTCCCTTGCCCATTCAGCATTTCAAATCTACATAACAATCTATACACTAATGGACTCCTAATTTTCTAGGGTAGTCAACCACACAAAACACTAACGCAGGTCATTAAAAGAAGTGGAAAATCTAAACAAAGACATAACAATTAATTCAATACAAGCAATGGCTTTACCACAAACCTTTGAAAAAAATATTTATAGCACTGTTTTTCCAAGCTGTGTCTAATTTAAATAGCTAATTCGTCCATCAATTTATTTTATGACTGTCACATCTTTAATGTTTTAAAGAAACAGTATCTAAAAACTGTCTGTCCAGCTTCCAACATTTTTGTTTTATTTTTCTTAGAATTTAGGCAGATTATTCAATCGCTTGTTTGGCCTTACTTCATTCTTGGTTAGTGCTTCTGAAGTTAATTCCCCTTGGTGCTTTATTTATGCTCTGAGATTGAATTCATTACAATATTCCATGCTGCTAAGGGGTTAGGATAAAGAGACTTCATCTAGGCACCACACCAAACTTAACAGGAAAAGTGAAACATTGCATTATAGCATTTCAGTTCACCCTTTGTTCAAGTTTTCTTTATCAAATAGCAAATTTAGCAGTGACTTAGTGCCCTCTGTGCCTAGTTTTGCAGTGCAACTTATCTGCTCATCTGTGGCATACGTTAAAAGATATTTATAGTGGCAATAATTATTTGTGGGATCATGCATTCCGCAAGTATATTTATTTCATGTTAGACTTTATATTTTAAACATCATAACTTACTCATTCCTGCAGAGAACTAGTTTCACAGTAAAAGGAAATTTATTTAATTATCACTTATTTACCAGCACAGCATCAGAAACTCAGAGGACAGTTGATTGGTTCCTCAACTACTTATTTATTCAAATTTCATGGGGATACTTCTCTGGTAACCTGGGCACAGGGTGCTCATGTATGCTGATGAAGCAATCAGTGGAGACTAGATGGGTCAAGTGACCTACTGCCGTGATCTAAAACCCATTTATCAAACAGACACAAATGATCTAAGTACTATTTAATGTAGTATAGATATTTTTTGCCTAATAGATAATGAAAATGCTGCCATATGAGTGACACTAAGGGAGGTTTCACTGATGTATGTGCTACCACTGTAGCCTGTTTCCTAAAACTGCTGCCAGGGTCACGATTGCAACAAACATGTCTTTAATCTGAGAATTGTCAACAAAATGGCCTCTAAATTTGTTTCATGACTTCTGCAAACTGCTATTATTGACTTCTCTGTTAATTGAAGCTGCACTTTGTCTGTAGCCAATTAGCCCAGGGAGAAATTGGGCTCTGTCTTTTCTTAGCCACACTAGCACAAAAAAAATAGCATAAGAATAGGAGCCTTGTCTATGACATCACCTATATAACACAAAAGGCCTCAGTAGGACTATTTCTTTTAACTTTTTATATTGGAGGGCATAAAGGAACACAGTTACAATATTATGTGAATAAGATTGCTGTCATATCTAAGGCTCAATGGAAAAATCACGGCTTAAAGCTACTACTAAATCATAGAGCAACAAATAATCCATAATGGCATCAATATGTATAAAATGTAATTTTACTTGGAACACAAAATGTGTTTTTGATTAATTTTAAAAATGTAGAATATGGAAAACAAAAGTCAAGAGATTTCCATTTACCAACTAAAATGCTGAAAACCTAAAGCATTTCCATTTTTTTTTTTAATTTTTATTTTTAATACAAATGTGTTGATTTATCAATCCTTACTGCTCTGTAACATTCACTTTGTCCAAAAAATAACACAGTATCTAGTAATTAAGGTTCTTTCTTTTTGATAAGCAATTCTAGATAACTCATAAAATGGGATTGCTAGCAAAAGAATGAAATATTTTCTTTTTTATTGCATTGCTTTGAGGTTGTCATGGTCTAGAAAACACCATTAAGGCAGACATAACACTTGGAGTCAAGGAATCTGAATTGCTTTGTTTTCATTCACACTAGCTCAACATATGTCCTAGATATTTACAGAGCTAGAGATTATTTGTCACCAAACACATCATTGATTTGATCCATGCAGAACTTCAAATACAAGCAGATCACTCCACTGAATTTTAAATTTATATGATAAGATATGTTTCCTCAAAAAAATTTCCAGAGTATTTATTTTTTTCCTGAGGACACTTTATTTAATCAAAGAAATATATATATATATATATATATATATATATATATGTGGTATCTTCCAATTTCTTTGTACAGCATTCTTATTTATTATGCATGTTTTAACTGATTTTTTTCAGAGTTACCAATATCATCAAAAAGATAATAACAAAAATGGAGACAAACCCCTAAATATAAATAAAATATTTGATTTCTTTAAACAAGACAATTTTGGTACAAAATTAATTCTAGTGAAGTTATTGGGAATTAATACCTTTTTTTTCCAGTTTGCCCAGATTGTCCATAAATCTCTTAAAAATACAACAAGTTTCTCCTATGAATACACAGCATATTTTTAATTACTTTGCCTGCTGCAAGAACTAATATATTTAAAATGAATGAACTAGGGAAAATTATTATTTATAGATGATCCATCTTAGAGAAAACTGTATACACAATAGACTGTGGAAGGGAAATAAGATGTTGATCTTGAAGATATTTGTCTACATGTTGAATTATAAATAATGCACATTCCCAATTATTTCAATATCCAAGCTGAGGAAAACTTACCTTGAATATAAAACACTTTCTGAATTATGCTCGTGATATTTATACTGAAAAAAAAATAAGTGTTTATATTTAATAACTGTTCTAAACTCACTGGTAAAGTAGTCAGCATACTTTGAAATTTGGCCAAGAAAACAAGATTTAAACCGTGAAAAGTGGTTTCGAGAAAATCATGTTCTGTAAATTTCTGGTAAGACTGCCTACCAATTGCCACTAATTGGCAGTTCTACAAACAGGCAGAAGTTTGACGGTTCCCAAGAAATATCCATCTGAGCTTAGATTTAGGAAGCAAGTTTATACAGTTAGTATAACTGAGCTGAATCATGATTACAGAAAAACTGACATTAATGGCCCACTGTTAAATCTGACATGGCTTAAACAAGATTAAAAAACAAGTTCACATTTCCTTCCCTCTGGTTACAAGCTTCACCTATACGTCTTGAGGACGGATCTGAATTGCCTCATTCTTAATGGATACTTGGCTCTGTGTATATCTGTATAGAAAACAGCTTTCTCACCAAATGAAAATTTTTGGATTTCAAAGGAAGTCAGGCTGACACGTCAAAATATGTCTAAGCCAATGAACCATTTAAAATTAATTTGAGTATTTTTTCATTCTTAGCAGACATAAAATAAAGCAAAAAAAAAAAAAATAGCCTATATCAGAGAAAATGAAATAAAGACAATCTAGAATCTTGGAAAAAAAAAAAAAAAAAAAAAAAAAAACTGTTTTTCATTTAGAAATGTTGCCACGAAATAAATAAATAAATAAATAATCTGTATGAAGCAATTTACCAAAAGGCATTACCACAACAAACTTTCTTTTTGTCAGGAAGTGGACTTGCCAGTTTTGTCAACAGAATTAATTTCTATTTTGTATTGTGGGGTTTGTACCTTGGTCAACTAGAAACTGCAAGCAAAAGCTGCTTTTGTTTTGTTGTTTCTTTTTATACTGGTGCCCACATGTGATGAATTTCCAGGTTTCAGCTGAGCTCCCAGCAGGGTGAGAATCAGAAATACCACCACCAGTCAGAATTAGCAAGCAGGCTGGTTGGCAGGCTCTTGGGAGAAATACCTGAAAGTGAATGAGCCTTGTAACTAAGCAACAATTTTATTCAGGAAAGATTTTGCTGTTAAATGGGTGTAGTTTGGCACTGTTGATTGCCTTTAAATGTGTTTGTGTGATTCAGCAGATACCTCCTAGACTAAGTATAGACATATGTTGAAAAAAAAATAAAATAAAAATGACTTAAAGCGTGTAATTGAGTTATACACTTACACACTAACATCCAGGTTTTAAGTCTATATTAAAAGTCTATTTAAATCAAAGACTCGGTCTTACCATACTATTGCAGGATTTCATCAAAAATATATTCTCCTAATGGTACTAGGAACAAGAATAGGCTGAAATGTAAAATAAGTATCTCCTCTTCAGAGTCCTTTCACACATCTCCTTTGTTAAAGTTCTCTCAGTGGCCGTTAATTAATTGCTGTGATTGAGGTCAAGTTTGAAGATGATATGAGGTTAATTTTAGACTCTCTCGAGTGCAGGCTAAGAAACTCATTACTGTTACTGACGCTCAAGTCTTGAGTTAGATAGGCCTATGGTATCCTAGCCTCTAAATGATATTGACCTTTCCATAAGGAAGTACTGCTGTAGCCTGTGTCATAAAGGTCTGTTCTTAGTACCTTTTTAATTTCTTTGGTTCTGCTGCCAGATTATAAATTACAAATGAGAGCTCAGGGTTTCTAATTAGCCTGATGTTCTCCAAGGAGGGTAATGAATATAACGTAGTAACACATGTAACTTCAACCACCACTGAAAGTGCTTTTCACAGAAAAACAATTAAAAAGAAAATGAAGAAAGAAAAATTGCTCTGTGCTTGCTCCTTGCTCACTTCCAACTGGCTCACTAGAAATCACATTACTAGTCTGACTGTTTGCCTGTAAGTATCTTACAGATTATAAAGTAAATTTATACTTGGTAAATTTATTAAAAGATAAGTTTATACTTAAACTCTAATCCATGTCTAGGTTACAAATATTTCATAGCAAGTCTGAATTGATTACACATTGCCCTACATCTACTGGTTACAAAGAGAAAAACAATTAGAGCAAGCACTTCTGACATTTTCTTTTGTGCCAGAGTTAGAAAGCAAAGGAAAAATATGCAGGATGCTGGCCAACGATTAAAGGTTTTGGTTCTCTTGGAAATCATAGCCCATTCCTAAGACATACTTATTAAAATAAATAATTACCTGCATTTCCTGTAGAAGAATGAGCTGAAATATAGGCACCTCCCACTAGACCAGGTTGCCCAGGGCCTCGTCCAACCTCATCTCGAACACCTCCAGGGATGGAGCATCCACAGATTCTCTTGGCCTTCTGTGCCAGTGCCTCACCACCCTCAGAGAAAAAAAAAAAAATATATATATATATATATATATATATATATATATATATATATATATA